>NW_027466098.1:14512500-14982500 GCF_046127955.1 Nelusetta ayraudi | reverse complement strand
TGAGGCACTAATTCTAAAATGACAAGTTATTCCCTTATTCCATTACCTGTGATGCATTTCAAGTTTTCTTTATTTATTTATTTGGAAGAACACAAACCTCTACTGTAATTGAAAAATAACGGCTGCTGGTGATTTATTTGTTTACATGTTTATTTATTTATTTATTTATCTACTAAATCTAAAACTAGGTCTACCACCAGCGCCGTTATTACGTCCTTATAACAAACCAGTTTCCCCACGGGAAGCATCAATGATTGATGTGGTCTGATCCAATCATCCGACTGACCGACCGCCACATCAATAACAAGAACTGCTTCAATCTTATCTTCTTATCTAAATAGAACTGAAAGGAAAGCGGAAAAAACTATTAGGCTTTGCTTCTGAACTCCCATATTTCCCCTCTCCTCTGCTCCTCTGCCTGTCTGCAGCAGTCCAGCTGTACCGAGCTTGCGTGTGTGTGTGTGTGTGTGTGTGTGTGTGTGTGTGTGTGTGTGTGTGTGTATGTGTGTGTGTGTGTGACAGATTGAAGAGCCCAGTCAGCACACATGAAAAAGGAGGGGAGGGAAAAAAAGGGTAAAGGAGGGGTGGGGGTGAGTGAAAGAGAGAGTGAAATGAAAAGGAGAAAGGAGAGGAACAGCAGCGGCTCGAGGAGGAGGAGGAGGAGGTGCAGAGGTTGAATGTGCATGCAGAGGTTTGTATGAGCTGTGAAGGTTTCCAACTGTCGCAGACAATAGGTGGAGGGAGGGTTCTCCTCCGTATGACAATAGGCTCTTTGACCCCAGTCAGCCTAGTGGGGTAGCGGGAGGGGGGGACGCATGGGTGTCCCCATCTGCTTCAGGACAGCATGCGTGTGTGTGTGTGTGTGTGTGTGTGTGTGTGTGTGTGTGTGTGTGTGTGTGTGTGTGTGTGTGTGTGTGTGTGTGTGTGTGTGTGTGTGTGCGCGTGTGTGTGTGTGTGTAACTGTAATCTGCAATCTCTGTGCAAAACTGTCACTTGTCGGCAAAAAGTGGAGCAGCGTGTGGATTAATGCTGCTTGTTGCAGTGACGTGGCATCAGGGTGATAAAGCAGCAGCACCAGAGTTCAGCACTTTAGCCGCAAGACACGTGCGTCGTTTTATTTTTTCTCGCTGTCTGAAATCGCCGCCGCTGACCCGACGCGCACAGCAGCGTGCAGACGCCGTGACGGCGCGACTGCGGCGGCGCTCGCGCAGATAAACGACGAGCCTTTGTTTGTGACACCCTGGCGACCTTTTATCAGCCCTCTGTGAGCGAGCGAGCGGCTGCTTCGGCGGCCAGACGATGAAAAACGACGCCTCGGGCCGGTGCAGCCCAAGTCAGCAGACTTTATCTGATGGATCTCCCTCCGTACATCCCTCTCTCTCTATCCCTCTCCGTCTCTGTCTCTGTCTCTCTCTCTCACACACACACACACACACACACACACACACACACACACACACACACACACACACACACACACTCAGCCTCTGTCTCCCTGCTGTCACCCAGCTACTCGGTTCTGTCACTTCCTCTGACAAAGCTGCTCTCGCTGAGCAACGTGGCTTAGCCGTCCTCGTATAACATCTTTATCATGTACGAGGAAGACACACACACACACACACACATACAGACACACTGTGCATTTTCAGCTGTTTCAGCGCCGCCGTCTGCCCACCCCCTCCACCCCACCCCTCCTTCCACACAAATAGCCGACCGAGCTTGATTTGTCATGTGCGATTTTACCCCGTGTCACTCCGCCGCAGATTTGCTGCTTTTATGACGTCCTGTGATGAAAGTTCCAGAGCTCAGTGGTGCACGAGTCTGCGTGCGCGTGGTGGGCGTGCTCGCTCGATTGCGCGTGCGTGCGTGCATGGCGGACAGCTCCTGTTGCGGGCACATAAATCTGTTCGCGCAGACATGCCGTTTTGACTCGGCTCGTTTTGCGGGCAGGAAAGGAAGGAAGGAAGGAAGACTGACTGAAAGAAAGAAAGAAAGAAAGAAAGAAAGAAAGAAAAAGAGGAATAAAGACACTCAGCCAACTGGTGCCAGCAGGTTCAGGATGAGGGCTTGGTGAATTTTTAGGATGCGGCTCTGACTGACGGAGATTCTGAAAAATGTTAGCCGGTCTGTGTGCTGTGTGTGTGTGAGTGAAAAAGAGAGAGAGAGAGGTGCAGGTTTGCAGCATACACACACACACACACACACACACACCAGTGCAATGCGCACACACGGCCCGGACAAAGCAGAGGATTGTGGGACTGCGAGCCCGTTGCCTTGGTGACGAGAATCAAAGTGACAGCTCTCCTGCAGGAGGAGCCCCCCCCCTCCCCTCTTCTTCCTCACCCCTCCCCCTCCTCCTCCTCCCTCCCTCCCTCCCCCTCCCAGGCTCCTCTGTCCTCTCTAGCAGGTGTAAGAGGGCGAGAGCGGCGCAGACAGAGAGATGTCTTTCTTCTCCTCTTGGTCTGCCTCCAGAGCCGCTCGCCTTCTGCCTCCTGACAGTCACTGAAATCAGCCTCACTTTTGGGAAGTTAAGAAGAAGAAAAAAAACAAGCACCCACAGAAACGTTCTTCTGACTCTCCGTCAGTTCACCGTTTGCCTAAAACGCGTGTTCATGCTGCAGCTGTGTGACATATTCACGTCGATTGATTCCGACCTCAGTTTCAATCAGCTGCAGCTGTGGGTTGAAAATCGCACATGCATGCGCACGCCTGCGCGGCCGCGACGTGGTCCTCCGTCCTGATTGGGCCCGCTGGCGACAATGACACGTAGCGTTGCCGGTCGCCATGGCGACGTCTCTCGCTCGCTACCTTCACAAAGGGGTCAAGATCTGAAAGGTCTAAATCTGCTAATGTCCCTGAGTGGCGCACGCAAAAAACCTGCGCACGCAAATGTGTGTGTGCATGGAGAGAGGTGGCACTCACTCCCTTTAAGGAGGACGAAGGTGAGTGTGGCAAACAAAGGGGCTCATTGAGGAGGGAACGGCAGAGAGACACTGAAAGAAAACCAGTTGTGAAATTGCTTTTTTTTTTTTCTTCTTTTTTTTGGTGCTTTTCAACCCAACCACAACCCCCCCAAATCTCTGGCAAGGGGACAAAGGTAGCCCTCTGGGACCCCTCAGTCACACACACACACACACACACACACACACACACCCCTCCCTCACAAAAGAGCTGGTTCCACAGCTGCCCTAAGCCCCTCCCGCCCGCCCCGCTCCCATTATTTCTAATCCCCCAGTGAAAGCTCCCGACACCCACGCCTCCTCCACGCAGGGTCCCGCCCACCAACCCCCCCCTTTTTTTTTTTATACGTAAACACCCCCATGGCACGACCAACGAACCTCTTCTCCCTCCCCTCAATTTTTTAATCCCCCTCCCCCTCCCCCTCTTCCAGTCTGAGGTCCCACAAAGCCGTCAGCTGTCGTATCGTCTCTCGGTGACGCACCGGCTGGACTCTCTTTTTAATTATGAGGCCCTGAGCCCGATTATTCAGTGTGTGTGTGTGTGTGTGTGTGTGTGTGTGTGTGTGTGTGTGTGTGTGTGTGTGTGTGTGTGTGTGTGTGTGTGTGTGTCAGCATATCATCCCACATGCGACCAGACTGCCCCTTGTTGTCCAGATGTGGTGGCATGTGTGTGTTCACGACAACAAAGCCCAGAGATCCAGTCTTCAGTCAGCTGATTCCAGTGGATTCTGATCCGGATTCTGATCTTTTACTTTCTTTCCTCCATTACTTTCCACTTTTACAGTTCTTTCTTGTCACAGTGTCTCCGCCTTAAACGCGGCCTGCTGTGGCTCAGAGAAAGGGAAACCAAATGTGTGTGTGAGGTCAGCTTTGCGCCCGAGGGCTGTAAAATGTCACTGGAAAATGAAGGCTCACTGGAAACGTCGCAGGCTGCAGCCTGTCAACCTGTAGCAATGTTAATGCGCTTTAATTCCTCCGTCGTCACCGTCCAAACAGAGGAATAAACTTGCGCGCACTGAAAGCGCCGCTCGCTGGAGCGACACTTGCAGCCAAATCATTTAAAATGAAGGAGGAAAGTTTCATTTCAGGTTCAAGTTTCTAGTTCATTTTCATATAAAGAGAAAAATGATGAGGAGTCAGACATACAAAGGACATGTGAAATGGGTTCACCCCAGAGAAGCTAATTAAACCTTATAGGAGGGGCCCCAGACATATAACAAGTAACAACATAGGTACACAAACAACAAACAAAACAACACACCATAGTCCCAGAAAAGAATCTCACAAAAGTCATTTCAGAGTCGGAAAAAAGGTTAATTTGAATTCCTTTAATCCCTCTTTTACTAATTTCAGATTTGATTGCACACTTATTGACAGAATATTAGCTCCTGCTGACTTGGCTCCAACTTTTTAATCAGATTTTCCCTCAACGTACATGTTTCTCTACATGAAAGTGCGACATGAAAAGCGACACTGTGCTTCACCTCATCGGGGAACTTGATCCTCCCCTCTGTTGTCAAACTCCACTTTCATCAGCCGCCACCAGAAAGTCTGCAGCCGCCCCGCATTGTCCCGCGTGTGGGCCGTAAATCATACAATCGCGTTCCATATGGTTGCCATTAATTAAGATGAGGTCACACTTCCAGTCAGGCCCCACCCTCTCGTGCACGTGCACGTACTATGCACATGCGCGCCGCAGCAGTGACGCTGCAGAGAGTGAGACCTATAGATAGAGTGTGTGTGTGTGTGTGTGTGTGTGTGTGTGTGTGTGTGTGTGTGTGTGTGTGTGAGAGAGAGAGAGAGAGAGAGAGAGAGAGAGAGTGTGGGGGAGCTAATTAGTGTTTTAGCTGATTGCTAATTGCCACTTTCTTCCGCCCACTTGCACACAACACCGAGGGAGCGGCAGAGAGTAGCGGCATCCCATCCCGCAACCTATCACACTCTCGTCGCCGACACCCGCAGTCTCGCGCGCGCGCATGTGAGCGCACGCAGCAGCTCTGACGCGTCTTCCGACTCGCAGCCAAAAAACCTGAGGTTACTGTATCGCAGTGAAATGCGCCGGCTGCACTCCGTAATGCCTCCCTCAGCTGTCAGGGACTGCACACATGCTATTATTCCGCTCTTGCTCCGCTGTGGTGCAGGATTAACTGCAGCGCACCGGCCAATTGGTTTACAATCACAGTTAATAATAGATATTAAATGTGCAGCCTGGATTTAATATAATTTAATTGTTAAACGGTCGAATTAAAGACGGGGGTTCGGGAGGCTCCTAATAGATAAAATATGAGGAATCGTTATTGAATTTTACAGCTTAAAGGTCTCATATTGTAAATGTCACTTGGAGGTATGTATATAACTCACCGAGGCCCAGCTGAGTGAATCACTCCCAGCCAGGTGTTGCTGTTGTTGTTGCCCTATCCAAACATGTGGAAAGCATTTCAAGAAATCAGTATTAGCGCCAGGCAGCAAATAAAGAGCTAAACATGCAGGGTTTTTTTTTTTTTTTAGATTTGATGGCATTTTGCTGTAACTAATCTTGAAAGGCTCCTTCACTGGAGTGAAATATGAGGACCTGAAAATGGGTAGAATACGGATCTTTTAAATGCAACCAAGAAAACTGCAGAGAAAAGGATGAAGTCAGCGCGACTTTATTTCTCTTAGCCAGACGGTGAGGTTGAGAGTTAGCAGAACTGTTCGATGTGACTTTCCCATAGCCGGTCAAAACTGGCCGAGGACACGAGTTGGCAATGGGCAGGAGTCAAGGAACAACCCTCCTTGGCCCGCCGTCTCGCCAAGGGCGGACCGCCGTCTTTCTTCTTGGATCTCACTGGACGAAGAGAGGCGGCCCGAAGGTTCTTGTTGATCATGTTACACGCAACATAAAAGTCCAGGGTCTGATTTTTAAAGCCCTTCAACTCGGCTCAAGAGTTTTTATCCGCGACTCCCGACCAAAGATTTATTTCATGTGGAAGATCGGCAGTTGGTTGGAGTGAACTCTCGAGCGGTTTTTACCAGCATCGCATGAAGCAAAAAGCCAATCGGGTTCAAGTACAGTTGAGGATGTTTCAGTGTGTGCGCGTGTGCAGGCGTCCGCATGAGGCTCTGCTGGGCTCTGTTTTCTCAGGCTGCGTGTCCAACTTCCAGCTCACACACATAAACACATGCGCGCGCACACACACACACACACACACACACACACACACACACACACACACACACACACACGGGCATACATGATCTCAGCGGCAAAGGAACATACTCGGGGAACATGCACACACACTCGGCAGTCCCCAGCTGTAACAAATGGAGACCAGATTGTGTATGATGAGGACGGTGATGTAAAAGAACAGGCATGCCGGTCTCCATGGCTGACAAGCTTTGTTGAGTAAACGCTGTGTGTGTGTGTGTGTGTGTGTGTGTGTGTGTGTGTGTGTGTGTGTGTGTGTGTGTGTGTGTGTGTGTGTGTGAGAGAGAGAGAGAAAGAAAGAAGAGAGGTCAGCTCTGATCCACGTGCCATGAGGCATTAAACAGCCCTCTATTAGCAGTCAATCACCAGTGGCCGCCAGGGGTTAACAAATGTGTTTCCCATCAGTTTTTTCCCCCTCCATCTTTCATGTTTGTTTACACTTTCAAACAGTTTCATCTTGGCTCCATTCGTTGTTTACGCGCTTTTGTTTTGATCAGGTTGAAAGTGTTCCCAGGAGTTGGAGCCGTGGGTCGAACTGCTAAACAGGTGAATCAGGACAGCGAACACGACCGGTGGGCAGGACGCCTGGTCACAGCCTCCATTAAAGTCTTTGGTTTTAAACGGGTTAGTTGAGGCAACGAGAAGAGAGAGAAACCACAACTGCACCACAGGCAGAATCTGAATCGAGGTCCAAGGCAGCCGCAGATAAGCAGTTTGAATAAGGCTGGAGACGTCTGTCATGAAGTTAATAAAGACGTGAAGGACTGAGGGAGAATATATATTTATATCCATCTACCGGGCTGACTGGGGTTTGGATTCAGCTGCGGTCGCAGGTGACGCAGAGCTGGGAAACCAGGTTGTGGGCAGAAGTTGGAGCAGGAACTGGGAGGGAGAGTGAGCAGCGGGTGAGGGGAAAAGCTCTCGAGTTGCTCACAGGATGGCGACGCAAATAGATGAATTAAAAGGCTCATAAACAGCAGCACATCCAAGTCTTAATGGACGTCGAGTGGGGAAACATTTTGCTGCCTCATTCGCTGCAGGTTTTTTTGTTTGTCGCTCTGCCCACCCCTTTATTTATTTATTCTGTCTCTCTCTCTCTCTGTCCTCTTATTATGTGGTCCAGTAAAACTAAGTGAGCAGAGCAGGAACGTTAGTAGAGCAGCAGCGGCCGAGGCCTCATTAGCTCGGCCGCTCGGCGAAAAACATGCAGCGTCTCCGTTTGGGTGCTAAGGGGAGAGAGGATTGTATGCTTCCAACAGCCGGCGCTCTGCAAAGTTGTGAAAACGCTGATGAAGTGAGAGCGGCATTCTCATAAAGCATAAAGCATGTGTGTGCCTCAGACTGGTGTGTGTGTGTGTGTGTGTGTGTGTGTGTGTGTGTGTGTGTGTGTGTGTGTGTGTGTGTGTGTGTGTGTGTGTGTGTGTGCGCACGTGGTTAGTATGAGTCAGAAGACAAAGGGTGTGTTCAAATAGCCAGAGAGAGAGAGAGAGAGTGGAAGATTACAGCAGGAAGTGAAAGAAAGCAGGATTAATAGAAGGCGATGCTGAAACTCTTTTATTTATTCACGCTTTCACTTTGTCCACAGCGTTCTATTTAATGCCGACTTCTAGAAAAGACGATTGACTGACACGGCAGAGCATCCCTGCTGCTGACTAGTTTTTTTTTGTTTTTTGTTAAATGTTTACTAGCAGCGTCTTTTTACAACCTGTAAAAATCCTCTAAAACCCCCAGTGGGTGTCATATAAAGGAACCTATTGGCACTGAAACACTGTGAGTGAAAGAAACTCACTGGTTTTATTTGATGATAATCAGCGTTTTTTCACAGAACAGGGTGCGTTCACTTGCAAGGAGGCGACCACCGGTTAAGAAATGACGCAACATACATGGACTCACATCAGCACTGCTTGGAACATTCTCTCCCACTGTTAAGACGTCACTAAGGGGCCGTTTACACCAATACGGGTTTCTCTGAAAACGCACAAAAATGTATGTGCTTCGGCCTCACGTTTTCACGAAGCTGGTGTTTTCACTGAAACCGCACATTTTCTAAAACGCTTCTCAGGGTGGATTTTTTGATAACGCCGCCTTGCCCAGATTATGAATCCGGTCTGAAACCGATCTTTTTAGGAAACGCTGATGTCACAGCTGTAAACCCCAACCACCCTCCCTGCAACCAGAGCAGCCGTGAGGTGCAGACGACCACTCACAACAATGGACCTGTTACTGCTAATAATGATCAGCCTGTTTTTAGCGAGCTCCTGCTTCTTTGAACATGGCGTGTTTCAGGTCTTCTTCTTCTTCAAACTTCAGGGAGTAAACTTGCAGCGCCACACCAGGCCGGGCATAGGTACTACATCGTTTTCAATCATTTCAAACGTATCCGTATAAACAGGATTTTTTTTTAAATACTGCTTTGTGTTTTTTTCAAGCGTGTTTCAAAAATGTACGGTTTCAAAAAAATCCCTCTCCGTCAAAACACCTCATGCACTGGGCCTTTAAAGGGTCAAAGCTGCGCCGTTTTCCCCAAATTGCTGTGACCCGGAAAGCCAGTACGCAGTATGGACAGATAGATAGATTAGAGTGCACAGAGAGAAGCTGACATCACTGTTGGGGCAGCTGACGGCGGTAACCAAGCTGCCGCAGTCACATTGGGAGCATTCAAGGATTTGGGGGGGATCGAGGCTATAACAGGGATGGACGAGGGAGGCTTAGACCAGCTGACACTGTCCGCGACGCACGCGCGCGTGTGCGCTCGAGCACATGCGCGCACACACGGACACAGTAAGTAAGTAAGTAAGTAAGTAAGTAGGTAAGATGCCTACTTCTTACTCGCGCCGAGACACAAAGTACAAGTTTGGACAAAGCAAACGCACAAAGCGCATCGTGCCGCCGAAGGGGACGCACAAGCATCCAGTAGGAGCCACTCGGAAACAGAAACTGACACTCACAATCGCACCTCCTGTGCACCCGCAACCTCACACCCCGCACACACTCGCACGCTCACACACTCACACTGGAGCGAAGGCTTGAGAGGGGAGGGCGGCGGAGGAGAGGAGTGGAGGGGGGTGTTTTGATAAGTTTGAGGCTTTGGGACAACGAGCAGCGTTGATAGAAAAGTGTGTGTGTGTGTGTGTGTGTGTGTGTGTGTGTGTGTGTGTGTGTGTGTGTGTGTGTGTGTGTGTGTGTGTGTGTGTGTGTGAGTGACAGGTGTGGTCCCATAAAGGCAGTTGGATGACACCAGATACTGCCGGGGAGACGGCACTCAACGAGTTGAAGACAGAGAGCATCCGTGCTGCTGTGTGTGTGTGTGTGTGTGTGTGTGTGTGTGTGTGTGTGTGTGTGTGTGTGTGTGTGTGTGTGTGTACTTGAGGCACACACACACGCGGAGATATACAGAAGATGATCAGTGTGTGTGTGTGTGTGCGTGCATGCATGCATACTTGGCCTCACCGCCACCACAATAATAATACCACCACCACCGGCAGCAGCAGCAGCAGCAGCAGACCCCTGACCCGTCATTAGCCAACCTCGTCTTTCAGTGGTGCGACGATAAACAAGTCTGCTGCGTGCAGACACACACTGCAGATGTGACGCTGAATTCAGCGTTTAGCCACTCGAACGCGGCGTCGACTCTTTGGAATCTGCTCCCACATTTCTGCTGCCGTCTTTGAATGCCTGTCTAAAAATGTTCTGTAGCGTTTCGGAAAAATATATATTATACTGTAATAAACGGCTTCCTTCTGCATTGTTAAATAAGTCAATGCAATCCAAATCATTTTATTGGCCTTTAAATTGCTGCTGCTGATGTCGCAGTGTTACTCAGCTGCTGCTTCACCTGCCTGTTGTTCTCGTTTGCTGCTAATAAACAGACAAAAGAAAGGGATTTGCTTAGTCGGTGAAAAAAACTGGTGATCCCATACACTGACACACCCACTGACAGCAACAGCAGCAGCAGCAGAAGAAGAAAAGGAAAACCATGTGCTCAGCACTGTGTTCCAAAGATCAACATGTACATGGATGTTCCTACATCAGCCGCACAAACGATCGTCACCGCTGTTTCCTGCTGGTGCAACTTCCTCAGCCTTTTGGCTTCTCCCCAATGTGGTGAGAAATACAAATTCGCTGAAGGGCTTTTTTTTTCTCTACCCTTCTTCAGAAGAAAAGGAAGAATTAATGAGGGAAAGTGAAGGAGAGGCGGGTCAGGGGGGAGGAGTCAGCGAGGAGGACAGCATGAAATTCACTCTGTCTGTCACTTCATTATTCAGGGGACTTTCTGTCATCTTGATGGCTCCATATTGAATCTGAATCTGTGTGCGTGTGCACGTGTGTGTGCGTGCGTGCAAGAGTGTGAGTAAAATCAGAACAGTGTTGAACTCGTTTAGGCCTTGGAGGAATTCACACGAGGTCCAGTTACTTTCCAGGCCCTCCGAGGACACACAAATGAGCCCCTGTGTGTGTGTGTGTGTGTGTGTGTGCGCGCGTGCATGCGTGTGTGTGACAGATGAGTATGCGAGCGATTAGGTGTGTGTATATATAGTTGTCTGGGGTTGCATAGTGAGATGTGTAACTCTCTGGAAGACTTGACGACTGAGCCGAGCTGTGTGTGTGTGTGTGTGTGTGTGTGTGTGCCAATTACTGCTGCCTCTTCACGTCTCAGCATCACTTCCGGAGGAAGCTGCCGTCCAGCGAGAATGTGTGTGCGTGTGTGTCTGTGTGTGTGTGGTTACATTTGTTGTTGTGGGTTCGAGGGTTGGCCGCTCCGGAGGACTCACATCCTCGTCCTCGTACCCACAGCAGACGTGCCTGTCATGCAAAACACAACTAAATCTGCAAGTTCTCTTGTCCTGCACTCTCTGATCCAATCAGGAAGCACTTCCTGCTCTCATCCTGGGTCTCTGTGTCCTCATTAACCCTCTGAGACTTTACCCTGCGTTTTTTTTTTTTTTTAAGAGTTTTGCAAAAAAAATCACTTTGCAAACAGCTCCAACGCTCAATTTCTGTTTTTTTTTTCCTCCTCTTCATGTCACTTTCACTCGTTGCTGAGGGCTCGCTGGCAGCTTCAAAATGAATGTGATGGAATGTGATTGAGGCGAGTGACGGAAAGAAAGGAAAGGATGAAGAGGAGAGGAGAGGGGAGGGAGGGGAGGCAACCGTGGCGTCCTTTCAGCTGTTTGCTCAGCATGGGTGAGGTCACTTGGGCAACACTGATCCTGCTGCCAAACACAGGAAAAAAAACAGGAAGAACAAAGAGGGGAGGATGATGGGAAACAGGGAAGGAGGGCTGAACAGAAGGTTGGCAAAGTTGAGGAAAATGAAGAAAAAAAAATGGCGTAGCGTCTTCAAAATAAAAGCCCGATCGTTTGAAGGCTGAGAAAACGCGTCGCAGTTGAAAAATGCGCATTAGACGACCGTGAAAGGGACTCGGTTTGGTTGATGTTAAAGCAAAAGGTCACGGGGGTCAGGACTCGGGTGGAACCAGTGGCGGACGCTGGCTCCACCCCCCTGAGCCGAAAGCGCCCTTCGCTGTCGCTTCCTGCCGCGGTCGCTGATTGATTTCAGTGTTGTGTCACAAAAGTCCCGGTAGCGGAGAGAGTTTCGTAGGTAGCTTTTCATTTTTTTTTTTTCTTGCAAAAAGCAGCCAGCGGTGGGGCTGGAAAAGTGTGGGGACGCGGCGGAGGTGGAGGCTGGACGCAGAGCAGCGGGACGACTCCGGAGTGAAAAGCCTGACATCACAGCCGAGGAATTCCTGCCTTTTCTTCCAGCTTCTTTTGTTATTCTTTGGAGAGAGTCGCCGTATTCTTCTCCAAACCTCCGAGTGCTCCGTCACTGCCAGGCCTCGGCACAGATAAAGGAGGAGGGGTGGTGGTGGTGGTGGGGGGGATCTAGAGGGGAGGGAGAGTTTGGGGAGGGGGCTGACAGGAAACCATGTTTTTACTCTCCCCTGATAGGAGGAAAAAAAGGGAAGAAAGATTTAATGATGAAGAAGGGGGAGAACGTGGACCGAGTTGCTGCTGCGTTTGTTCCCGTTACAAAATAAAGTTTAATTCTCCTCATTGTCACGTCTGCAATAAGCACAAAGTGATCCTGCGACGTGTTGTGAGCTCGTCGGTTTGGTGTGTTTCTCACGTGCAGCATGCAGGCATTTGGCCACTTCATTCTTTTTTTAATTTTCGAGTTTTTTTTTTATTGCCATGAAGCACTGCTGACTTGCGTTTCATGACTTTTAAAGTGTTTTCGAGACAACGTGAAGGTCCCTGAAGGATCAGTGTGAGCTGCACATCCAGCATTCCGGACGAGACGTGTCAGTTAATAAGAAAACGTCCAGAGTGACGACGAGAGTCCATGTCAAAGTTTTATTTTCCTGTTTTGTTGTTTTTTCACGCGGCGGTTCGCCAGCCGGCCAAGCCAGCAGTAAAAACGCCGCCCCGGGCCGTCGGATCGCAGCGTTCCACCGTTAAATCGCTCCTCTCTCCTACTTGGATGTTGTTTTGTTTTTCGCCTTCGTCGGACGGGAAGGATGCGGAAGATGGTGTGAGAGTGGGAATTGAGGCTCCGAGGGGAGTCCAGCGCTCTCTGCCAGGCCAACTGCAAGGCAACCATCACATTTTCATCCACCTCATCCTCGCGCTCTGATTTCCTGCCCGTCCTGCTTGTTTTTTCTTTCACTCTTTTGTTTGCTCCCGTTTTTTTCTCTCCTATGGCATTTTCCCTCCTTCCTTATGTCATTATTTCCCGCCTGTGGCTCTCTCTCTCTCTCTCTCTCTCCCTCTCTCTCGCTCTCTCTCTTTCGCTGCTCTTTCCTCTGATATCCTCACTCTGTTTTTTTGTGGGTTTCACACTTTTTCCTTTCTACTTCCCTTTTTTCCATCCCTCCTTCCTCCCCATTCTCTCTCTGCTTTCCATCTTCCCTCCCTCCTCTGTCCCCCTATCTCTCTCTCTCTCTCTTTCTCTCTCTCTCTCTCTCTCTCTCCTTCTGTCCTCTACGGCCTGATGAGGACTCGCTTGAGTGCGGCGTGCGGAGAACAGGTCCAAGTTTCCTTGCTGCTCCGGATTACATCAGCTCATGCAGTCATGCCTCCCTCTCCCTCTCTCTTTGCAATAACAACTCATGATATCACCAGCAGCTGCCTCGCTGTGTTCTGCGTCGCTGAGAAATCATTCTCCTGGACCCCCCCAACCCCCCGCCTCTCACCCCCCTCGTTCTCCGCCAAATTTGGGTGCAATCAAAAGACGATCTATCCATCCTTACGCCTCTTGGCTTCTTTATCTCTCCTCTTATATTTCACTCCCCGTCCATCTGGCTCTGCCGCTGCACGTTCACTTTTTCTCCCCCGGCAGCTGGCCGCGCTCATTAGGGCCGTCATAAAAAAACAAAGAAAAACCCAAAAGCGTCCTTTGTGGCGGTTTCCATTGGTTCATTGAGGTGCCACTCAGTGAATGCGTCCCGTCTCCTGCCGACGGAACACTTTGTTTTAAGCACTCCATTCAGCCGTCCAGCAGGGTGCGGGGTCGGGGAGGGTCGAGGGTTTATTGCCGAGGACGAGGTCGAGGTTGAGAGGCGCTGGCGAGCCTCCGAGGTCGGGATTTAAAGTTGCGGTACAACAAGAAGTAGAAACTTGCGCACTCCTTTTTTCACATTTCTCTAATTTAGCTTCCAGCTAGCCTCTTGCGCTAAGCGACTAGGCGAGCGCTAAGCATGACGACACACTTTTTCAGTCCGAGGTTGGGACGATGCTGTTTTCCGTGAGGTGTGGAAGAGTGATGTTTCACTCCTTCGCTACAGCAACAGTGTTCAGCTTCTAATCCACCCTTCAATTGGGATGGAAACAGATGGGTTTTTTTTTTATATATCGCCCCGCCCCTGCTAATTTAAGCTTGGCCCGCATTTGAGTAAAACTTGATTAATCCCCCTCCCGCCCGTCTCCTTGCGTGTTTGTTATTAATCACACACGCCGGTCTCGAGAGAGTGCACTTCTGTTTCAGCACCAAGGAAATGTTTCCCTTCATCCGTCTCATCCAAGAGTTGCACAAACCTGAACAAACTCGGGCTGACCTTCTCCCCTCAGCCGCCTCTTAAGCCGGCCTCACTCTCGCTCACTCTCGCTCACTCTCGACATGTCCTTTAACCCCTCGGGAACAACAAGGCGTGGAGCTGCAGCGGCTAACCGGCTGCTAATCCAGCAGATCTGATCAAAGGTAACCAGTTAACCTGAGATTATCCGCAGCCTGAGGAAGCTCCGACTAATGAGCTTAAATTAAAACCGCGTCTCCTCGTGTTCCTCCGTCACCTCAGAGGTTATTTTACACTACGATTTTTTTTTTTTTTTTTAATGTGAATTTTTTTTTGTCTGTCGCCGTGTCTGCTGTCCCTCAGCTGGGATTCGCTGGTGGCCAGTTTGTTCTCAGTTTGTGCTCATTAGAGAGCAACTCTCATTAGAAATTCTGACGGGAACGGTAGAATTCCGACCTCGGCGGGAATGTCCCAGAGTGTCGCGTCCACCGCCGCTGAGGTTTCTACCTTTACGCCCGTTTCTCTGCTTCTTTGCTGACGATGCTTTGTTGTGACAGGTTTCCCAGAAGTTCCTCCGTTCTCTCTCCGTCGTGCTCGTCTCCGTCTTTCTCTGGTGTCACTCCAGTTTGACGTTACTGTCTGGACTTTGGCGCTGATCCTTCCCCACAACGGAGTGTCCACTGCTCCCCAGCACCCCGCTCCCATCCCTCCTCCCGCCCGCACCGAGCTTGATGTTTTCTGGAAGCGACAGAAATCGTGTGAACCTCTGTATCTGTTTTTGTTTTTTTTTACTCTTTTCCTTCTGCGTCTCTATCGGCTGTCATTCTCGTCCTCTGCTGATGTTTTGCCATCAGACTGGATCTGGAAATGAAAAAAAAGAGAGAAAAAAAAAGAAAAAAGCAGTACATGTGGACATAGCAGGGGAGGGACAGCATGTACCTGCGAACACAAGACCTCCGGCGATGCTGTCACTTCTCGTCTCCTCTCTTTTTCTCCGCTGATATATCTCAAATAGGTTAAAAGAAATAAAGTTTGAGGACGTCACCCCAGAAAATAACTTTTTTTCTAAAAGGGATTTTTGCCCATTTAATATATTCAAACGGGACACTTATGTACCAGCATTTTCCTCTTTTTTTTCCTTTTTTTTTGCAAAAATCCTCCCACGGGCAGATTGTTTTTTTTTTTTGTTTTTTTTAGCTCTACTGTTGTGAAACCAGATTGTTTATGCCTTTAGTGGTTTTCAGAGGCTGAAAAACAAAATTAATAACCAAAAAGGAAGATGATGTTTTCCAGGTCATGGAAGATTTTTATTTATTTTTTGTGTGAAGTCTTGAAATGTGTTTAAGTCGTAGTGACACTGTTTGACTGAATCCTTTAATCTGCGTCCTCTGAAGCCAGAAACAATCAACTTTGGCCTTTTCTGACTCTTTCCCTCCGACTGCGTCCACAATACTTTCCCCTCCTCGTTCTCTCTGCTTGCTCGATTTGTTTTGGGTTTTTTTCATTTCTTTCACCGAGGGGGATGCGTTTTCCCCCCACAGGTCAATCCCTGACATCTCATGCGCAAGTTTTTGTGTTTCACTCGGCCTGAAGTGCAACCCGACGGAGTCGGTGATGCATCATCAAACCGGGGTCTGTTGTTGTGCGACGCACCGGAGTCAGAAATCAGAGAGGAAGTCGCTCGCTGTGCTTCTGTTGCCTGCAGTGACTCTCTGGTTATCGGGGGGCAGAAGGTAGAGAGGGGGGGAGGAAGAAGAAGAGGAGGAGGAGCAGGAGGAGGAAGAGGAGGAGGAGGAGGAGGAGGAGGAAGGAGTGAGTCATGCTAGTTAGGGCCTTAATAAAAACAACAGGCACAGCTCCGAGTGGCCGGATGATGACTGATGATGATGAGGGTTACGATGATGGTGCTAAATGCTGGTCACCCTCTCGACGACGGTGCAAACACTGAAACGAGCTTCGTGGCTTGTTTGCCTTTCGCATATTCTCGCTTTTCACATTCACCACCCCCTTGACTTCTGTTGGAAGCAAAAAAAAAGCTCAACATACGTCATTAAACAGCGATTTAAAAACAAAATTTGCCAACAAGCAAGATCTCAAACAGCAGACATTTGTATTTTTGGCCAAATTTGTTTTCCACTTGGCTTCTGGGATTTTTTTAAAGGCCGTAATTAAAGTCTGTTTTGTTTTCTGAAACCAAAACAGCAAACAAACAAGACCAAAGTCACTGATGGAAAAACTGTGTAATAGAGACGGTTGCTGGGTTGTTGTTTTTATTCCCCGCTGAGAATGATCACCTCTGCAGCTTCTGCGATGCCTTTCAACCTCCTTTTAGCACATCGTGGTTGCTGCGCAGCTCCTTTCTCACTGGTGTCATCAGGCTGGCTTCCAGCAGCAGCAGCAGCAGGAGGCGTTTGTTCCCAGCATACAAGCGCTGCTGCTGCTGCTGCTACTGCTGCTGCTGCTGCTGCTGCTGCTGCTGAGTGAAGTGAAACAGCCAGCAAGACGAAATCAGACGTTTTTTTTCTCCTCAATGCATGAAAATGCAGCGTGTTATTCCGTGTCTGCTGCGCCCATCGACTATGACAATTACACAAAGTGCTCGACCGCTCGCGCTCACCGTTTCCTCCTCGCCCTGAAGACGATGCCGTTGACATGAACGCGAGCTGATTTTTTTTAAGCGATCTTTTGGCCCGGCGTTTGGTAGCAGGTCTGCGGTGGCAGTCAGGATGATCCGCACGGACAAGAGTGGCCTTTTCTGCTGCGATTACGCTCAACACGCGCACGCACACACGCACGCGCGTGCACGCCTCGCGCCACCACAATGCTCAGATATGACAAACACACACTCATGCCAAGACAATGGCCTGCTAATCCGCGCTCATGATTGGTGGAGCTCAGATTACCCAGAGGGCACCAGCTGTCAGGGAGAGGCAGGCCCAGTTTTCTCAGTATCAGATCAGTGGCCTACACACACACACACACACACACACACACACACACACACACACATACACACACTCACACTCACACTCACACAATCACACAGCACCTCTAATGTCAAATTAAATGCTGTTTGATGGTGAAACGTTTACTAACATAGGGTTAGCGCACTCGCACGCACGCACACACACACACACACACACACTCCAACCCCCGCTCCCTGAAATGTCATGCTAGCATCTACTTTGTGTGATTTGTTAGCTAGTAGTCGAGCCGAGGCCTTCAGCTGCTGTTAGCGGAGGCCGCGCCGTGTGTCTCCGCTGTCAACACGCCGTAAAAATAGGCAAGAATTAATCTCGACGCAATGCTAACCGGCGTTGTGGGCGCGGCAACGCGCGGTCAGGTAGCGAGACGCAGTGAGCGTCGTCGGCATTGTTGTCTGCGCTGGCCGCTATATTTAGCCTCTCTTGTTCTTGCCTGGTCCACCGCCGCTGTGAACTCTTTGCAGTGGGGAGCGCCAGTCCAACATCCAAGCTAATGTTAATAGAGAAAAATATCTGAAATTCTGTTTTGAAAGAAAGGCAAAAGAGAGGCTGGTAGTTTCTTAAATATCTATGGAGTTTAATTCAAATACCCTGCAGCTTTGGAATTGAACTTGACTTTCTTAATTCTGAAGGTGAGCCACAATATACTCAACATGTTGCTCTTTATATACTTATATACTTATTACAAGCTACGTTTCCATTACCCCTAGAATTGCGCAAAACCTAAATATCGCAATAAAAGTACTGGTAATGGAAACACCTAAACTTCAAGGTTTTTGACGCTCTCATGAGGTGGTTTCTCGTCCTGCAAGACGAGATTTTACAGGAATTATGGCTTATGAGCTTCACACCATTCAATGGAAACACCTGTGAATCACAATTGTACTTTGTTGACATTTTAGAAATCCCGCTTTTATTTTGCAAAAAACTGTAATGGAAACGCAGCTACACACACCTTATTTCCCCAACTGCAAAGGATTTAGCAGGGGCCAAACAACAGCAGCAACGACGAGGCTGTGAGAGAGAAGAGACAGGAAGCGGGGGACTAACACGCTGCTGACAGGAAGTCAGAGCAGGTCCCACCAAAAAAAACAAGTGCCAAGGGAACCAGGGGGACAAGCTGAGGATCGAGAGGAAGTGCAGGAAATAGTGGCAGGAATCGGGGTGGAGGGGAGGGTATGAAGCAAATTAGATTTGGGGGGTGGGGGGAGATGACGAGGAGAAGAGATACAGATAAATGTTAAAATGATTAAAGGCGGAGAGAGGGGGGATTTATTTTCAGTTTGTTGTTAAGATGCAGACGGACTGAGAGGCTTTGCACTGGCCTAGTTTCCCTGTACACCCTCTGTCTGTCTGTCTGTCTGTCTGTCTGCCTTCCTGTGTATCTTCCTGTCTGCCTTCCTGTCGGACTGCAGCGGAAGTAACTACGTCACAGTGCAGCACCCTTAAGTTTGGAAGTTTTGTCTCTTCTTCAAAGGACAGAAGCCGTAAAACAGACATTAGGCTGAGAGCTGATGGAGGGAGATGCACAGTGAGAATTAATGAGGTCATAACCACGGTGTTCATTTCCTCGTCCAGCTGACTCCGTATGTTGTTTTAGAGCGACATAAATTTGCCGATGCGCAAATTAGAAAAAAGAAAATTGATGTGTCGTCTGTTTTCACATCTTCTGCAAATTAACTTCTTCCGCCTCAGATTTCTTATGCAAATTCTGCCAAAGTTTGTGTGGATCAGGTGCAGTATTTAATAATCATGCACCCGTCCGAGGGCTGCATTTGGGAATTTCATAAACCGCTTGAAACATTTTTCCAAAACAAAAATTACAAGGTTTTTTTTGTGCCTAAATTTGCACAAAAAAAACAAAAAAAACATTCCAAACCCTTCCCTCCCGCCGTTTCCTCATAATTCCCTCCTGGGATCGCTAAAATTCTGCCTCATCTCAGAAAAAGAAAAACATTGAGCCGCGCGTTCATTTCAAGTTTGTCCAACACTCGCATAAAAAAAAATGATGAGAGTAGAAAGTTCCAAATCTGACCATTGCAATAAATCCTCCAAAAGATGAGACATTGCCTGTGTGAGAATCAAGGACCACAGTGGGTGGGGGGGGGAATCATGAGCGTGTCATTAAATAAAGTTATCTCTAGTTAACCTGTCAAGTCAGATGGACCGTTTCCGAACTCCACTGGATTTATCCCTTAAATCCAGGCTCCGAAAAGCCCAGAGGGAGCTCTTTGAAATGGGATGCAAAACTTGGCAGGTAATTCACGGCCAAATAATGTCTGTCACATCCAGGCAGCGCAAACACAGTGCTTAATGCAAAACGCTCTGATCAAACTGATAGAGCATCCGTGCTAATCTCTTCAGCAGTCTTCGTCTGTGCTTTTCACGGCAGCTTAAAGGAGGCTGCGCTTTTGCCCCCGCCTACTTTTTTTTGTTAAAGGAAGTAGAAGTTGGCTCTGGTAGCCACAAACATTTTCGTACTGAGTGTAAACGCTGTCGCCTGGATGTTGGCGAGATGGATGAGTGAGACTTCAGAGTTAAAATCTCGCCAACCCAGCTGCAGCTTGCGAGGTCGAACTCGCTGCAAACACCTGTTGTTCACAGAAAATAAATTGAAAGTGTGCTTGGGTAAATATTTAATGGTTGTGGTGGAAAGTTTCAGTGATTCATGGGTTACAAATTAACAGCCGGCAGTAAATTTAATAATGTCCACGACTCCGAGTGTCTCAAGAAAGCCTCGCTGGCATTCCGGATGCTGACGTCGTGTGTGTGTGTTTTTCTCTGTCTGCGTGTTGCAGGAACGACAGAGCGAGTGTGTCTGATCCAGGGGACGGTGGAGGCGCTGAACGGCGTCCATGACTTCATCGCAGAGAAGGTGCGGGAGATGCCTCAGAGCACCCAGAAGACGGAGCCGGTCAGCATCCTGCAGCCACAGACCACCGTCAACCCAGACCGCGTCAAGCAGGTCAGTGCAGCAGCGTGTGTGTGTGTGTGTGTGTGTGTGTGTGTGTGTGTGTGTGTGTGTGTGTGTGTGTGTGTGTGTGTGTGTGTGTGTGTGTGTGTGTACGTGTGTCGCGCACGCGTTCACGTCTGCGCTTGCTTTGTGATTTTCTGTTTGAGTGGAGCTGAATGAGGCGAATAAGAGACAAATGACAGGAGCCCAAACACACAAGCAAACACACGTGGGCAGGAGAACGAGAGGAAGAAAAATAGAAGGAAGGGAAATATAAATGGAGGAGGAGAGGGAAGGAGAGGGCGAGCAAGAGGGCGGAAATCAGGAGAATTTTCTATAAAAAAAAAAAGAAAAGAAAACTGGAGAAAAGAAGATGGCGGAGGGTAAAGGAAGAGAAGCATGAAGGGGGAGAAAAAGAAAAACCCAGTAGTTCCTGGGAAGCTCATTCCCTGATTGGACGGCCGATAGCTGCTGCGTAATAGAGGACAATTAGTACGGCTATTGATTATGATCCCAATCAGTTTATACGATTATCATCTGTTCTCTTCATGATTGCTCCCTATCGATTGGTCATGCCTGGCATTGTTTCCATCTATTGACTGCTGAGAGCTGGTAGAGAACACCACACACAAACACACACACACACACACACACACACACACACACACACACACACACACACACACACACACACACACGCGCGCGGTTGATTAAAGAGAATAAAAATTCAAAATATTATTTTTTTTTTGTCTCTATCCCTCTGAACTCTGCCGCTTTCCCACTCGCAACTTTTCACTCGCTGTCACAAACACAATTTGGAGGCGTCGGAGGAGAAGAAGCACTTTAATAATTATGGTTATCAAGCTTGTAGACAACACACACACTCCTCTGAGGCAGAGGGTAATTTTTTTTTTTTTTTTGCTTTTTGTTCTTTTGCAGAGCACGCGACTCTGTGTTGCCCTTAAGGAGCTGCATTAATTATTTATCACCGTGTGCTGCTGACACGCTTTTTCTAACAAATGCATAATTTTCCTCACCTATACAGATCGAACTCAGTTGAACTCTGGCACGCTCTCTTGCTAAAAAAGATTATTCCATTAAATTGTAATACCAGTCCCGTGCTGATAGTGATATCTTCTGAAAACATTTTGCTGCTACACTTTTTTTTAACCCTTTTTTTGTTTGTTGTTTTGTGCTCTAATTCAAAAGGCTCCCTCACAATCACAGGTTTTGTGTTTGTTCTAAGCTCTCGGTTGACGTGCTGCATCCGTTACTAATTTTTTTTGCTGTGTTTCTCACGAGTTTTTCTTTGAGTTTCCCCCCCCCCCCCCTTACTTGATTCCCACTGTGTCTTCGCCTCATGAGCGCCTGAGGATGACTGACAGCTGTGTAATGGTGTTTGGGATAAGCTGAGCAGCCGCGAGGAGACAAACAGGCTAATAGCTGCTGATATTTAGACCCTTATAAAAGAGAGTAAATCCCCCTGTTGCTCTTTAGACTATTTATACCGCGCGGAGAAGAGAGGCGGCCGAATGGATTTGACCATTAAAATCAGATGGACACATGTTCTCACGGTAGCTGCTGCACCAAAAATAACCTCATCAACTCCACTGGACACAGAGAGCCATTTGTAAGAAGCAGCAATCAGCGAGTTTTAGACTCAAACACAAAGCACAATATACGATAACAGATTCAATTCTTTAAGTTGTGAATTGAGTTTTCCTGTAATACTATATAATGTTCTATTTATTTGAAAGTACCATAAAAGACTCTTGAAATGATTTATGCCCTGGACACGTCAGCGTATTACATACATTACATGTAAAAATGCTTAGCTTTATGCAACACATGTATGGAGGAACTCCAAAATGATGGCAACAGGATAAATCTCAAGAGAAAGCCCTACGTTGATGTCTGTGAAGATAATGGTAGTGTGTATATATATGAATGCTAGTGTATATATACACTAGCATTCATTAGTCCGGGGTCAATTACTCATTTCTGCATTGAACTCTATTCTAACCAGTTTTATGACAGAATGATCTCAAATGCTCTGCGATCATTGTGAGTGCCCGAAAATCAGATGTGTTCAACAAGAATGGGAAGATTTTAATATTTATTGAAAACCATTTCCGACGTTTAATTAAAAGTGATTGAGAGAATTCCAAGTGTGCAAGCGTTCCAAGTGTTTAGCACACACAGCCAAGTGTGATTATGATACAAAGCTTTGCTTTAGAAATGTTTTTTAGAACTTTTTTTTTGAAGCAATTCTAAATATTTTACTTCTGTAATGATGGCTGCATATTGCACACTTGATCTTCATTCTTTTAAAATCACATTCAGTTAGATATTCAAGGCAACAGCTGTGAAACCGATATCCTGCATATCCTGACTTATTTTATTGTACTATAATGTTCTTTATTCCAGTAGATAATTTCACAAGGCCGGTTATAATGCAGTTCAATGCAGAAATGAGTTTGTAACACCAAACTTTTGAACGCGTGTGTACACGTGTATGTGTGTGACAGTCTTTTTATGGTGAATGATTTATGGTGTAATCGGAGAGCAAGTGGGCACAGGAAGACACACACTGAAACAAACGCCACATGCACAAGTGTCACCGTGAAAGATGGATTGCCGTCCATGGGGCTGCAGCCGCTGATTGTCTACTGTTTCAGATTGCGGTCGAAATGTCTCCTCCGTTGTCAGGAGCGCGGCTGTTGCAGCACATGTGCCGCCGCCCCGGCTGGTTAACCCCTCGAACGGCCGGGCAAGACCAAAAAAAAAAAAAAAACAAAGATGGGAGGAGGGACCATGCGAAGCGTAAAGTTTCCGATATTTTTGCATAGAGACGATGCAGCAACGTCGAGCAGACGCAGAAGGTAGAACGGACAATAGATTGACAGAGGTGGGGGAGGGGCGATTGGGAGGTTCGGGAGGGGGGGCGGGGTGCAAAGTGAGAGGAAAGACAAAGGGAGACGCGGTGGAGCGCCGGGGCGGCTGAGTGGGTGACTGAAAGCTGGAAGCAGATCTGAAGTCTCGTTAGCGACAGCTGCAGAGTGACGGCCAAACAGCTGCTGATAGAAGGAGAAGCAGAGCAGAGACAACGCAGGCTGATGACACGCCACGCACCGGGGCCACGTTAGCACAACCACCAGGACCGAGTGGGTACGAGTCTGCGGCGGCGACCTCGGCTGCTCCCTGACCTGCGACCCAACGGTTAATTACTCATTGTTTTGCTGTTTACTTGTGTTTTTTTCCCCGTCCCCGACGACGCATAATTGTCCCGCTGTGTCAACATCGCAGAAATAACCAATATTAGTTTGGCTTTTTTTTTTTTCTGTAAGACGCTAAATTAGGTCGACTCCAGGGTCTCCTGAGAGCAGCTCTCCCACTTCATGCATAAAATATGAAGTGGTGACTATTTAACAATTTTTTTTTAATTGTGTGCAGGTTTATGTTCCATTGGAAATATTGGACTGCGGAACGATAAAGTTCCCGTCGAGTCTTCAGCTCGCACTCAAAATGCACTGTTACATTTTATTTCCTCGTAGTTTTTATATGTTATATAATGGATAGTGGATACAACATATTGAAAACAGAAGCTGCTGCACCTCCCATGTGACATCAGGCAGCTCCGTAGACTCACTGTTGTATTGCCGGTGAAAGCTGCCCTCGCCTCTGTTATCGCTGCATTACTCTGTTTGTAAGTAAGCTGCCAAACGTCCCCCAGTGAGATCAGCTGTAAAACGGCCTGTGGATCGTTCCGGCTCTATTTTCGGATCAGGGCCTTCGCTGAGACTCAGACCTGCAAGCAGCACTTTGACGCTGTTAAACCTTATTGACAAACGCACTGGCGTTTGAAAGCGCTCGACCACAGTTACTCTAGTAGTCTGTCTTTTTTTTTTCCTTCCTTACTCCCCCTCCCCCCCTCCCTCCCCCGCTGCCTGCCAGCCTGCCTGCCGTCCTCCTCCCCTGAGTTCCTGCAGGAGAAAGGGATCGTTTCCTCTTTCGCCTCTGGCATCAACACCTGTTTCCTACTTCCTGTTATTGCCTCCCCTGCACGGGAAGTTCGCCATAAATGTCAGGAAAAGCCGCAATCTGGTCCAAGTTGTGTCAGATGATGAGGAGGAGGAGGTGGGAGTGTTTGATAAAATAGAGAAAAACTATTCAGATCCATCCAGAAACAAGTATGAATGATTTTTAGTTTAAGTAAGTCTTTTAGTTTGGTTTAGTTTTTTAGAAATTTGATAGAAATCCTTTAAACTCCTGAGACAAATGATGGCAGTGACATCATCTGTATTGTGTGAGGGTTTCACGAGCAGGATAAGAGACAAAAGTGAAAGTGTGAGAGAAAGATTGCGATACACAAAAGGCAGGCAGGAGTCGGTCGAACTAGAACTGGCAGGAGGCGAGCAGGAATCCAAGGTCGAGAAAACAAACTGGGTCGCGGAGAAGAGGAGAGTCAGAAAATAACACCAGAAAGTCTGGACACGAGGGAGCAGGGACGATCTAGGGCGCTTCTTCGCTGAACAGGGGAACAAGACGCAGGTGAAACCAACCAGGGCGAGAAAACACAGGAAGTAGAACTGACCAACACCACACAGGAATAAAAAGCAGGAAATCACAGAAAATAAAAGTATAGATCATTGAGAGGAGCATGAGCATAATGAACAGTGAGCTTAAAAAGTACAATAAAAAAAAAAACACAATTCCCCGTCACTTTTTTTTTTTAGTATGTCTGTCATCCACTTTAATTTGGCTGACTCGCGATCACTCACACGCGGCAGCGCTCGCTCCTGGTTTGGCTCTCAGCAGGCTCCTTTCTTTACTCCTTACGTAACCTATCTTTTTTCTTTCCTCGCCGTCAGTCCTGTGCTTTCCATTGTCCGCCTCGCTGACTCAGCAGCATGTCACTCCGCCTTCTTCTCCTGCTCCGCCCCGTCATGATGGAGGGTCTGCACCGCCTTATCTCCGCAGTATTTCATGTTTCAGCGCACCGACCAACGCGGCAAAAGAAAAAATCAGATGGGCCGGCTCTCTCCCTCTCTCTCTCCTTCCCTCCCTCCCTCCCCCCTCCCTCTTTCTCTTTCTCTCTCTACCTATTGTTTCTCTTTTTCAAGACATATCAAGATTTTGCACGTTTTAAACAAAAGCCTGGCGTGCGAAAGAGATTCCTGCCACACGGGGAGCGTTGAGTGTCGTCTCAGCAAAAACAGACGGGAAAGACACCGGATATTGTGCGTGCGCGTGCTTCTCAGAACACATGGTGACGGTGCATCTCGAACCGAGAGCGATCAAAAAGTTTGCAGGTCTGATCTTGATGAGCAGGTTTAATAACACGAGGACGAACCCTCGAGCCTCCCTCATCATTTTAGAGGCACAAGGAGGAGAAACAGAGGAGGCTGAAAGCCGCCCTTATGTGAAGATTTAGTATAGCATGGCTACCAGTTGTGTGATGATTAGTAAGACAGTGCAACAGCGGCATATGGGAATTGCCACATCGGCGGAGGTAATCGGTGGGGTCACTTCAGGTCATTTTGAAAGCGCCGCAAAGGACACAAGAGCCGTCCAAACACTTTCAGCGTGTCTCAGGCCTCAAATACCTACTTTGGCCACAAGATAGGTGTGTCTGATACCTGATATACACCACTTTGCGTGTGTGCATGTGTGTGTGTGTGCATGTGTGTGAGGACACATTTATGGAGAGCGTGTCATAATGAGTCCCCTTCCCTGTCAGTTATTGTAAGGCCGGCTCTTCTCGTCCTGCTGCTATTTTTAACCTGCAAGGCGGCGTTTCTGCCCTCTCGGACTGGCCTAAAAAAAAAAAAAAAAAAAAAAAAAAAAAAGGGAGAGAGATGGAAAAGAGGGATGGCACAGTAAAGATAGAAAGGGTGATGATGAAGAGAGAGCGAGACCACTAAGCCCGCGGATCAGAGGGGGAGGAAGATTAAGTCGGCTGCTTAAGACTTCAAAGTTCAAACTCCTGCAGCCTCAACAGTTGTCCGCTGTCCTCTGCTTGCTGTGTGTGTGAGTGTGTGTGAGAGTTATCCTTGCATATATGGGATATGACCCAGTGTGTGTGTGTGTGTGTTTCCCTCCAACGACCACGCCGACAGATTGGCTCGTGACCTGGATGGAACGCGGTACAAGGTTTTGACGAGGGGGCGACTAATCACTCCCAACATGACAGCCCTGGCACTGAGAGAGAGAGACAGAGACAGAGACAGAGAGAGAGAGATAGTGAGAGGAGATGGAGGGATGGAGGCAGGATGGCAGGGTGAAAAAAAGAGAAAATAAAAAATGACTGAAGGGAGCAAGAAGAATATTTCTGAAATAAAATATTTAGAAATTAAATGTCCCACATTAGTGAAAAGAAAATTCACTTCAGGAGTCCATTGTATTTGCTAAAACAGAAACTTGGTACTTTGTGACGTCATAAGGGGGTGCACGTGTCTAAAACCTGAATGAATGCAGCCAGGGAGGCTGTGTGTCAGTACAGCTGTATGTCAAGAGTGCATATCAAGCCGTGTGTGTGTCTGTGTGTGACAGAGAGGGAGAGAGAGAGAGGGAGAGAGAGAGAGGGAGAGAGAGAGAGAGAGAGAGAGAGAGAGAGAGAGAAACCAAACATTTTTGCTACATGGCAGATTCAGAAATGGGTAGAAAAGATTTGTCTGCAACTTTGAAGTTCCTTTGCGCTGATCCACAGGGTCACGCTGCCAGGCTGCAGTATATTTGGTACTGCAGGTAGCAGAAGGATAGCAGAGTAGAAGAGGAACTCAGAGGTTGGACGTGTAAAAATAAGAAAAGGGAATTGAATCCGCAACCTCATGCACCACAGGCAGGCCTCCATCATCCTGAGCTAATTGTCTTGGTAAGATGACAGCTGATTTTGTCGCCCTTCTCTTTTTCCTTGACTTTATAAGACATAAATTTCACACGTTGAGGACCGGGATTCAAACCTTGGTCTCCCGCAGCAGAGTCAGCCGTCTAACCCACTGAGCTAATTTTATTTAGCTTTATTTTATTTATATAAAAATAATATTAAATGGTGAAAAAAAGTGAAGTCTGACGAGTGACTCGCTCTCACACACACACACACACACACGCTCACACACACACACACACACACACACACACACACACACACACACACACACACACACACACACACACACTTGTTGACATTGATTTGGTCTTATCTGCTAAGCCGGGGTCCCTGCTGAAGTCGACACTTCTTCGCTGCTTCTCCGCTGTCTTTGCCTGGGAGTATATTCATGAACAGGAGATTGGCTCCCGACCTTTGACCCAAGCCCGGCAGTAATGGCAACAGGACGTTCTGCTCAGCAGCTGGACGGACGCCAAAATACCCTCCTCTCCTCTGCGCAGATGAACCCATTTTTTTTTTAAAGTGAAAGACAGTTGGGGGAAGTTTGAAGACGACAAAAGAAAAACGAAATAATTCGAAGAGATGGGCGTCGCTGTAGTGGCATCGCCGTAATGGCATCTGTCTGCACGTCACATCATCTTTGTGCAGAAAGGTGGCGGAAGGAGAGGATTGTGGGTAGGCAGGAAAGCAGTCTGGCGGCGCTGACGAACCATCTGCGTCAGCTAAACAAAACCGTGAGGAAGATAAAGAGGATGAAGAGTTCACATTAAAAGCCGCCCTTCAGAACTGGGAGGAGCGGACCGTGGTTGTGCGTCGCGCGTGCATGTGTGGGTCCGTGTGTGTTTGACCTTGGGAGAAGAGGTTTGATTTATTGAGTGCGCAGAGTAGGGAGTCGAAAGAGGTGGGGGGGAGGGAGGGAGAAAGGGGGGAGGGAGGGAGGGGCTGAGGGGGGTGAAAAGGTTTGAGAGCGGCGGAAGACTGCGGCAGTAAAACAGCGGCGAGGCGTAGGCGGAGAATGACGGCTCTGAACCTATTTTAAATCTGCCACGATCAGGGTTGGAAGCAGGGAGAGAGAGAAAAACGCATGTGAACGGGGGGAAAAAATAGACGGCGAAGAGGAGGAGGAGGAGGAGGAGGAGAGGAGACGAAGGGAGAACCTCATTAGCAGCGAATCAGTCGGATATAAAGATGCGAGATGTGATCATTAGGGCTGTGGGGACATCAGACGGCGCTGTGTGCCACTGTTTATCCTCACTTCTGCTCCGTATGTGTGTGTGTGTGTGTGTGTGTGTTCACGCTTTAGTTCAGAGGATGAAAGAAGTTTGGGATGGGGGGAAGAAAAATAAATCTTTTGGTCTCCCTCCCTCCCCGGCGCTCTCGCCGCTCGTCACTTGCTCCGTTCTTCTCCCTCGTCTCCACTATTTGCCCCCCCGTCGCCGTCTCGTCTCGTCTGTGTTGAAAGACAAAAATAACCCCACCTAAAAATCTTCCAGCAGTTTGTCAAGACAAAGCAACAGAATGTTGTTGTTGTTTTTTTTTTTGTCAGCAAAATTAGGCTTCTGCATAAGCTTCACACAGTGAACCCTAGTTCCAGAAGCAAGGGAAAGTAATGGCTCAGACCAAGAAACGGTGCAGTTGATCGATATTTTTAGGTCCAAGCTCTCACATTACGCAACATTTCCATCACCAATGTTTTCTTGCTGGAATACGCAGCCAGTCAGCGAACTGCCACTTTCACTCACTTTACTCCCACAGTGGCAGTAAATCAGCCCTGTGTGATGTCACAAGGGGAGGTGCTACCTCTCCCAGGTCAGTGACCACCCACCCCTCTAGCCAGATGTTTGTTTGCTTTTATAGTTCCTTGGATTTTGTCCAATTTCATCCAAAGCTCCATTTCCACTGGGGAGGGTGACTTTTTTTGGAGGAGGCTGCAAACAGAGGGCTAAATATGCTATTTTCTGGAGAACCTTTTTTGAGGTTTTAGGTTGTTCCTCCGTCTGGAAACAGGGATAGTGAGCATGACTATAAAAAAAAAAAAGTCCATAAAATTATTAAATATGAAAACATCAACATCTTGGATTTATTTAGCGCGGAAGCTGCTGTGATTACGGTGGCGCGGAGGACATGGAGCCCCGCCGTCACCCGGCTGCGTTCACACGGTTGCAGCACTTTCAAATAAATCTTTGCTGGACGGCAGCAACACGGGGCTTGTCGACGACGCCCGGCTGTGTTTTGCGGCTCGCGCTAGCAGTGCTAATCAATAGAGAGGAGGCTAACGCAAGTGCCACACCTTCTCAGAGAGCCAGAGAGAGAAGAAAAGAAAACAGAGCAGCTGTTAATCCGGCGCCGACGCCTCAGCAACAGACACTCGCTGAGGGGAAGATAATTCCGTAGCATTTAACCCGCGGAGGTGAGCGAGTGCGCGCTCACACTCGTGTGTGTGTTTTCGTCAGGTTTGAAGTCGCCCCTTATTACGGGGTGGCCTTCTGCGCGCTCCTCGCTAATTTCCCATTTCTATGTAAATTTCGCCTCGTGCTTCACAGGGAAACTGCGGCCAGAGAGAAGGAAAGAGGGAGAGAGGGAGAGAGAGGGAGGGAGAGAGAGAGAGAGGGGTAGCCGGGGAAGGGTAACAAATTGCCGCAGCCAGTCTGCCACCGCGCCAACGTTGTTCATCTTCAAACCGCTGCAGAAAGTGGGGGAGGAGGGGAGCGGGTGAGGCAGGGGGGTGAGTAACGGGGGGTGTTGCACATGCAAGGTAATTGGCTCGTCCGCCATGTTTTTTTTCTTTCTTTTTTTTCCCAGTTCCTGGGCAAATTGATCCATGTTTTTTTGGGGGGGGGGGAGGTTGCATTTTTTTTCTCTTTTGTTCCCCTAGTTTGTTGAATAGAACACATCCCCTCCCAACACACGCACACACACACACACACACACACACACACACACACACTTCTGTCCCTGTCACTTTAGTCTTTCTTCACCAAGGCCAAGTCTTTTCTGTCACTGCCTCAGCCCCTCCTGTGCTCGCTAGACAAACATCTCTCCCACACCCTCGCAGCTGGCCCAGAGCGGCGGCAGCGGCACTGTTGATCTGCGCTGCTTCACTCAGAGCTGAGGGACGAAACGCCGCTTCTCTGTTTTGTTGGGGTTTTTTTGTTGTTTTTCTTTTACAATTCCTTTGTGCGGCAAAAGATAAAGCAAAGCCAACAACGTGTCCTGTAGGTGAAGCGAGGAATAATAAAAAACTATTCCGTTTCACACTCGAGCTCAAGAGTTGAACGCCTGATTTTGTTGCTGCGGAATATATTTACATATATTGAGTGTGTGTGAGTGTGTGTGTGTGTGTGTGTGTGTGTGTGCAAACGCCTTTTGGTCTTCTGGGCTTGTGTTTAACAAATGATGTGATGCTTCACCAGTGCAGCAGGGTCACATGTGATGTATCTCCACTTATTACACCCTTTCCATGCAGATCTCAAGTCAGATTGTGTGTGTGTGTGTGTGTGAGATTGCGTGTTGCTGCAGGTCATTTATCACCCCTGTGTTGCTTTTCTCATCTCTTTGTGTGTTGCAGTTTATATTTTGTCGTCCTCCACTGTACTGAACAGTTCTCCTCAGCCAATTTATCGAAGCCAGTCTTTCTTTTTTTCGGTGGGGGGTGGAAATGATGCTTGATTGGCTTTATTTTGGGCGACGGACGAGCGCTCGCGCCGCCGAGTCGCAGCTGCAGCGGCCGCGTCTTGCCCGGTGGACGGTGATGATGGGGAGCAGTGTGCGAGATGAGATGCGGCGCGGTGTTTGGACGTGGAAAATTGTCTGTAGGTCCGGCTGCACACGTGTGGCAGCGCCTCGCTCGCTCGCTCGCTCGCTTCCACCACCCTTTGAATGCTGAGGCTGCTGTGTTTCCATGGCAACACTGACCCCTGGGAGTCAATGCTTTTTTTCACACAAGTAGGCTCTTTATAATATCTCTCTCTCTCTCTCTCTCACCCAGTCTTCCCTCCCACTACTATATTTCCATGTCTTCACCTTTTTTGCATAATTTTTTCTGCAGTTCATAACTTTATTCCTTCCTTTTACGATTGAAAAATCAATTTTCTATTGTTTTGTGCTCAGTTTAACACAATGTCACTTCAACCCATAGTACCGTGTGCACCATACATATACGGCCACGCCCACCAATGCAAAAGAAACTCTGTGTGTCTATTGTGTTCATTTTGTTTCTCTCGCGCTGCCGTCCCTGTCGTGGGCGCCTCTGAAAGGCGCTCCGCTGCAAAGTCCTTTTCACCGTGCCGACCTTGGCGCGTCGCTCCTGCTTGCCACGCACTCGTGGGCAGACGAGACGCCGCTTCTGACAAAGACACGACCGGAATGTTTTCCATCGAAGAGGCGCCGCGGCCGTGAACGCCAGCGATCAGAAGCTGCTGTGTGTTTTTATTAAGTGGAGAGCGAGTTTTGTTCACTTCTTCTTCTCCGCCTTCCACTTATGACATGTTTATGTTTTTTCTCAACTCACTTCATCCTCTATCAAAATAAAGCAATAACCTGCCCTTGATTTCATTTTTTCTTTCTCCTTCTCCTCCCTCCTTCCCTCCATCCCACCAGGCCAAGCTGATTGTGCCCAACAGCACAGCGGGGCTCATCATCGGTAAAGGCGGCGCCACGGTGAAGGCGGTGATGGAGCAGTCCGGGGCGTGGGTGCAACTCTCCCAGAAGCCCGAGGGCATCAACCTGCAGGAGCGCGTGGTCACCATCAGTGGCGAGCCCGAGCAGAACCGCAAGGCGGTGGAGATCATCGTGCAGAAGATCCAGGAGGACCCCCAGAGCTCCTCCTGCCTCAACATCTCCTACTCCAACATCACGGGGCCGGTCGCCAACTCCAACCCCACCGGCTCCCCGTACGCCAACTCCACCGAGGTCATGCCTGCGGCGGCGGCGGCGGCGGCTGCCACCGCCTCCTCCCTGCTGGGCCAGGCCAGCCTGGCCGGGGTCGGGGTCGGGGCCTTCCCCACCACCATGTCCAGCCTCTCGGGCAACGACCTGCTGGCCATCACCTCGGCCCTCAACACCCTGGCCAGCTATGGCTACAACACCAACTCCCTGGGCCTGGGCCTCAACCCCGCCGCCGCCTCAGGGGTGCTGGCCGCCGTGGCAGCCAACGCCAACCCGGCGGCGGCGGCTGCCGCTAATCTGCTGGCGTCCTACGCCAGCGACGCCTCCACCAGCGCAGCCCACCCGGCGGCCACCCTGGGGGGCTTCTCCCTGGGCTCCCTGGCGGCGGCCACGGGGGCCACCAACGGCTACCTGAGCGCCGCGTCCCCGCTGGTGGCCTCGTCCCTGCTGGCCACGGAGAAGCTGGCGGAAGGAGCCAAGGAGGTGGTGGAGATCGCCGTCCCGGAGAACCTGGTCGGAGCCATCCTGGGGAAAGGAGGGAAGACGCTAGTGGAGTACCAGGAGCTGACGGGCGCCAGGATCCAGATCTCCAAGAAGGGCGAGTTCATCCCCGGAACCCGGAACAGGAAGGTGACCATCACGGGTTCCCAGGCGGCCACGCAGGCCGCGCAGTACCTAATCAGCCAGCGGATCACCTACGAGCAGGGGGTACGCGCCACCAACCCGCAGAAGGTGGGCTAAACCTGACAGCCAATGAAAACCGAGGAGGAAAAAAAAAATGGGGGGAAAAAATAGAGTGGGGGCTTGGGGGAGGAGTATAAAAAGTGAGTGAGAATGGAGAAAGGAGAGGAAAGCAAGAATGTCGGAAGGAATCGTCCGCGCCGTTTTCTTCTGCGTGTCTTCAGTATTCTCTTGTATTAAAAAAAAAATGAAAAGAAATTGACGCGGAGCAAAAGTGTGCTGAGAAGAAGAGGAGGGAGAGGAGTGATTGATCACGCTGAAAACCCAAGGAAAACAAATGTGTAACATGTAAATACGGTTTTATTACTTACTGTCTTGACCTTTTCCGGGATTTTTTAATTGTTTCGTTTACTTGTTTTGTTTCCTTTTGTTTCGTTTTTGCGTTTCGTAACTTAAGCTGTCTGTTCGTTTGTGTAGCGTGTGAACAAACGCTGAACGCCGTGTTAGACGACCCCAGAGGCCACAGAACCTGGCGAGTGGGAGAGGAGGGGATGTGGGGAGGGAGGGGCGTGGGCGGGGCTGGGTGTGGGTGGGGCTTGTGTTTACCGGGTGCAACGCTCCAACCCCCCCTCCCCCTCCCTCCTAGACCCTCCCCTGTCCTCTTCCAGGTTCTTTTTTTTAACTTTTTGTTTTTCAGTTTTATATTTTTTTGTGTGTGTGTGCCCAGTTTTTGATTTGCCCCACCGCCCCTGGCCCCCCCGCCCCTCCCCAGAGCCCCGTTTTTCGAATACTCCCCTCCCCACACACACACACACACACACACACACACACACACACACACACACACACACACACACAGACTTGCACCCTACGATCAAACCCCCTCCCGAGTTTTTGAAAGGGTTTTACAACGAGCAAGACTGCAAACCTCAGCCTCGCGCATGTGTGTGTGTGTGTGTGTGTGTGTGTGTGTGTGTGTGTGTGTATGTGTGTGTGTGTGTGAGCAGGATGGCCGGTGATCCCCCGCCCCCCCAACACACACACAAACACACAAACACACACACACTCACACTCTTTCCATTCCCCCCCAGCCTGTGATCTCACCTCCGCCCTCCTCCAGCTCCTCCTCTGCAAGGTGGAGGAGGGCGGGGCTGAGATCGGGGGAGGGGAGGGGAGGGGCTCTGGGGTATGTGGGGGGTGTCGCCGGGCATTTCTCCGTCTCGCACGCACGCACACACAAACACACACACACACAGCGACCGACCCCCTCCCCCACTCCCCCTACCCGCCCCCAACCCCCCGTGATCGACCCCACTAGCGGCAGAGCGGCGAAGCGGGGACGCCCCGCCCCCCCGCCCGCCCGTACGCACGCACGCAGCTCTTGTTTGGTGTTTGAGATGTGGGAATTTGCCGGAGCGCACGCTGATGACCTCACGTAGTGTGACACCCTAGGAAGAGTGAGCGATACGAGAGTGATACTGTGCGAGCCGCGGCGAGCAAAACACCCGCAGGAATCTGCGGCGTCTCCGCTCACCGCGGGCTGCCGCCATAATCCTGTTAGCGACGTCGTCACGATTGTTACGATAGGAATCATCGACACCTGCGTTATTTATTAATGAGTTCACCAGTAAAGAGAAAAAAAAGAACGAGCTTAGTTGTTTCCTTTTTTTTTTTATCTGTGAATTCAGGTTGACATGAATGTAAATGAGACTTTTTTTATTATTTGAATTTTTTCCTTCTTTTTTTTAATTTTTTTTATTTTAATTTAAGTGGATTGAAAATGAATCGTAATGTCACATAGTGTAATATATGTCTTATTTAAATCCAGTAAGAAAGCCGCCCCCAGGCATTGAGATCACTACAATGAAGCGTTACTATATATATCCAGTCAATGAGTTAGAACAGGGAATGCACACACACACGCACACACACACGCACTCATGCACAGCAAAACAAAACATTCTGATGCCATATTTGGTGCTCGAAAAATGGAGTTCACCATATTTTAGATGCAGACTGCAGCGGGACCTCGAGATCAGCGAGAGCGGGCGGAAAACTATATCTGTAAAATAACAAACCAGCTGCATAGCAGCACCTCAGCAGCTACGTTCAACCTTAGACGCCTGGTTATTGTTGTGCTTGGCTCTCCTCACTCATGCTCCTCAATATCCCAACTGTTATTTGTTAGTGTAAAAAAAAAAAAAAAAAATGGTTCACCAAAATGAATAATTGATTGGCAGCAAGTTCTCAAGATGAACTCCTGCCACCCAGTCCGCGGCTCCGCCCCCTCGACACCCCCGCGTTCCCCCCGCCACTCAAACCACTGGCCAGATCAAGTCAAAAGAGCACTTACGACTCCATGTACTACTGAGAAATGCAAACATTGACACTGAAACAGGGGGAGTGCGGCTCATCTGGGGGCTCCGCTGCTCTTCTGAGAGCCTCGCCAGCAGATCAGCTACTTTAAAGGCCAGCGTGCGTATCAGCACAGGATTGGATTGGGGAGGGGAAAAAAAAAGTCTCAATGATCTTTAAGGAGCAACCGTCCAACTGCTGTCGAGGTGGACAGGGCAGAAACGAGAGATTTTTATTTTTTACTTTTTATTTTATTTTTTTACACGCCGTCCAGGGAGTTTGAGCTCGTTTCCGGCCTTGGCAAAGTGCAGCTGTCGACCCGGGAGGCTGCTGAAGATTCTGTTGTGTGTTGTTGGGGGTTTTTTTTTTTTGTTTGTTTTTGTTTTTTTTAATTGTTAATTATTTCTGTTTGTGTCGTGTTTTTGTTTTGTTTTTTTAAACAATCGGAGTACACTGAATTTCTGTTGTTGTTTTTTTTTGTCTTAATGCACTGTGAAGCGAGGGAAGCGGTTCTCTCGGCCTATGAGGTCAGGTCATGTGTGCTGTAGCTGGCATGGTAAATGGACGGCTTCTGGACTGCAACAGGGGGGAGTGAAAAAAGAGGGGAAAAACTGCTAACAAACACATATATGAAATATATGTAGATTGCTTGAAGAGCTTCAGCCGATATGCATATCATATCCGAACGGCTAACAGGAGGACAAAGAGATTAGGTCAATCAATTCTATGGTGAAGAGCTGAGAACAAATTCGACTCTGGTCGCCCGATACCTTGGGTGGGACGTTGGGGGGAGTGTTGGGGAGTCCAGACTGAAGAGACTGGAACAAATTCTAAAGTCACTTTCCTGTCACACCTTGTATGCTTCTTTCTTAACATTTCAATTTGACAATGTGCTGTACATCCACTGGGCAAATTCCCTACGCAGGAAAAACAAACAAGCTGAAGGGAGATGGAATGTAAAAAAAAAAAAAAAAAAAAAAAGCCAAATGATTTAAGAACAAAACCAGCAAAAAACAAGGAGGGGTTTTTGCAAACAACTCATCGAATCCAAAGGGCCTGGTGAGGGGAGGAGACTCCTCCGATATGATTCCACGCATTTGATTCCCTTTCAATGAGAAAGAACAATTGGTCCCGCCCACCCCTAAAAAAAAAAGAGGAAAAAAAATCCTCCACTGTGCTACCGAAACGTGTCACTCTGTGTTGGAGCGCCAGTGAGGGTTAATCTCCGCGGCTTGGTAAGGAGGCTTCTTTACTCCCATCTAACACCATCCACACTCTCCTCACCCTCCCCGCCACCGTCCTCAGTCCTCCAGTGCACTCCCATCCTGACACTTCCTCTTCCTCCTACCACATCGCTCCATGGGTGAATATGTCTGGTGTTACGATCAACGCATGTCTGCTGCTTGCCCTGACGAGAAAACGACAGAAAACGAGAACAAAGGGAGCGCTGGGATTGAGCGTCTCTGTCGGGGCAGCCGAGGCTCGGTGCTGCTGCCGCTGAGACGCCCTTTAGAAACGCCACCGCACCTGCAGGGGGAGTCAGAGTTGAGGCTGGCAGGGCATCGTGCACACACACACACACACACACACACACACACATGCATATACACACACACACGCAGTCACACGTGTATTATTGTCCCTTGATTGGATCAGTGTTTTTGGTCATTTGGGGATCTGCAACGTACACATATCACGAGGAGGGATCACTCTGTCCACTTTTTGACTGGGTTTTAGCTTGGAGAGTTCTGTGGTGCTTTTCCACTGAAAAGCCATGTTTTGCCGGCAGCGGTTTTCGACCTTTCCTCTTTTTTCTGTCTCGGTTGTTGTCCTCGTAGGGGCAGGAACGCTGCCTGGCCTCACGCTTAACCACCAGTGTTCTCGGGCGGCGGCGGCAGCGGCAGCGGTGTGTGTTTACAGTGGAGAAACTGCATTGAATCTCGTGCTGGAGGTGCCGGATGAGATGATGAATGCAGGATAGAGTTTTTCTTAGTCATCTCCTTAGATTAGGAATTGTTTTTTCTTTGGTCGGTCATATGCCGATACCTTTGATGTTAGGGGGTTGGAGTTAAAAATGTGATGAGTACTGGAAGCAATACATGTAGTGGCATGTTGTCTTGTCCCGTCGTTTATTCCTCTGTCTGCCGTAGGAGCTTTTTGGATTTACCCGTAGATGTTGACTAGATTTAACACAAGGAACTTTTTTTTTTTAATTTGTGGAAAATGCTGCTATTTACTAATAACTGATGTACTCAAAAATAATAATAAAAAAAGGAAGTTATTAAACATATCGAAATCTGTCCTTTAGCTGGGGAGGCTAGTCTCAAGCGGCAGTGTAACACATGCTCTGCTATAAGCTCACAATAAGGTAACAATAACATTAGTGTAACCCTAACATGAGTAGGTCTGTGCCAAAATAGGTCTTTACAGAGTGAAACTGTAAATGTGTTGATTTAAACCGCGTTAGTTAAGAGAAGACATACTTTTATATTAAGAAAATGTGAAAAGTGCCAAATGAACCATATTTATAATTTCCATAGGCCCAGGCGTCGTCCACCACAGGACGCTTTCTGGGAGCTCGCTCGGCTCAAGCGGTTCTAGCGCCTCAGTGCTGCGGCGGTTCGTTTCAGCCCTCCATTCCTGTCGCGACGGGAGGAACGCCATGTTAGCCAGTCCTCTGGGAACTCCTCATCCCAGAATGCAACAGCACTATAACTCTGGGGGCTATACAAATCAACATATAACGATAGGTTAGCATAATAATGCTAAAGAAAAATAATAATAACGATAATGTGACTTGATAGCATTCTTAAATACAGCCTTTTATAGTTACAATGAAAATGTATTTTGTGGAAATAGATGTTATCTTTTTTGCACGTCTATATTGCATGATAACAAAGTGACGCGTGGACAAAAAGAAAATTTGAAAAAAAAATAAAGCGATTAAAAAAAGAGATAAGCGCAGAGATAACAAACAAAAAAAAATGCCGATATGTGTCTTTCATTTTTTTTGAATTTATTTTTTTGGGGCGACAAATCTTTGCATGCCAATAGGGGTTTCAGAGTTTTACACACATTCAAATAATTACTACTTTTTTTTTTTTTTTTTTAACATTTAGTCGTCAAGTTGTCTTAGCATCCTTCAAGCGAATAAGACTCTCGAACAAACACGAGACTATTTTGCTACTAGCCGAGCGAGCTTGTACTTAAAAAAAGAGAAAAAAAACACTCAGTTTCTGCCTAATTCTGCTTAAAAGAATAAAAACTATATATATCATGATTTAATTTCAACAGAGACCGAGATTGTCCATGAATGTACTCACCTCTGCATATCACTCCTCTTGACCATTGACGTTCACTGTAGAGGCTTACGTTGTCTTTCTGTGCTCGGACTAACCGGCTCCTCTAACATCTACTAACCCTGGACGCAGCGTCGCATCGAGCTCTCGGTTTTCACTCTGTTGTCTCGTCCTCTCACACGTCCCGCTCCACCGCCGCCCTGAGCTCCAGCCTGTCTTGTCATTGATATGCACCTTATTGACCTCAAAAACACGTCGGAGAGCACCCCCCGCCCCTCCCCGGCGGGGGGGCCACAGCCGGACGAGGGCGGGTTGTCGGGAAGAGAATTCCGAAAAATGTCGCCCGCCGCGCTCCCTCTGGTGGCTCACTGTGGAACTGGGGACGGATTGCGTTTGTCGTTTCCCTCGATGTGCAATCCGAGGCTCTCGGCGGCGCTGACCATCAGCGCTTTTAACAAATCAGAACCAAAGTCAGAGATGGTCCTACTCCCACTGCCCCTCTTGTTAAACTTGTAAAGAGAGGACGTCCATCCTCGACATTACGCAACCGCAAAAATTTTCACAGGTTGCGTCGTCCTTTCTGTCCATAAAAAAATCCCACCTTCTGCTCCGATAGCGACACGTTTTTGCACTAAAAAAAAAAAAAAAAAACGTCCTGCTGTTAATTGTGCGGGGCAGGCCCGAGCAGAGGCGGGAGAGCGGCTGTGTCGGACGACTGTGACTGTTTCTTCTTCTCCTCCTCCTATACTTCTTCTTCTCCTCCTCCTCCTTCTTCAGCGTATCTAGACTGTGCATGCTCCTCCTCTTCCCTCTCTGTCGCTCTGAGTTCCTTTGCTCTAGTCTAGCTCCGTGCTTTGTGGTGTGTCTATGTTGCGACGTTAGTCAGCCCCCCCCCCCCCCAACCCCACCACCCACCACCCCCCAACCCGAACCACCACCGCACTCTCGTTCATTTTGCGAAGAGGAACGCAAACCTGACCCCGTCACCTGACCTCATTGCTTCTGGGTGGGTGTGGCTCTTGGGCTTTGCCCCCTCCTCAAATTATTACTGTCCTTCAGATTTTGTTGCTGTTTGTTTGTTTTGTTTGTTCGTTTGTTTTTTTTTGTTTGTTTTTTTCGGTCCTCCTCTTCACTGGCACACCTGGGAAACCCCACCCTCACCCACACTCACCTCTGACCACCTCCCCCCCAAGGGACCCTCCTGCCCCTCCCCCCACGCTTCCACCACCTCCCCCTACCCCCACCCCCCACACTGGGGCCCCCATTGAAGCACCAGCAACTGTAGACTGCATTTGTCATATCACTGGTTTTTCTGTTCCTTCTTCTCATTCTCTTGATGATTTGATTTTTTTTCTCCTGGTTTTGATTTGTACTGTATTCTCTGTCTAACCTAGACCAGTTTTAACAAAAAAAAAGAATGCCATTTCTGTGTGTATCCTGTTTACCCTCTTCTCCACCCCACCACCACACACACAAACACACAATCTCTTTCCATGCCCTGTTTTTTGCACTTTCACTGCCCCACTCCTCTTTCCTGTAACACACACACACACACATCTTCCTCCTCCTCCTCCTCCCACGAGTCTCTTCTCTCGAGTGCCAAAAAAGAAAGAAAAAAAAGAGACAAAAACAAACAAAAAAAAGAGCAAACGACAAGATGACGACAACTGCAACTTGCCATTCCAAGCGTTTCTTTGAGTTGTTGGTGTGTGTCGGACATCCACCCTGGAAGCACCCATGAAGCCAGCATGCTCCGCCCTCCATAACATGATGTCGCTCATGACGCCTCAACTGAACTGCACCTTTTGCCCTCCCCCCACCTCCTCCTCCACCACCACCTTCACCACCACCACCACCACCACGCCGCCTCCTCCTCCTCCTCCTCCTCCTCTTCCTCCTCCTCCTCCTCACCACTACCCTGACCAGGATTAACCCCTCTGCAGGTCGGCTGCCTACCTACTGTCCTCACTGTCTCTCAGCCTGCCTAAAACACACACAGAAAAACAAACAAAAAAACAAACCAACGCCCTTCCGCTCATGCCAGCTGCTTTTATTTTGTTTTTCTCCTAATTCTGTCATCTCTTCAGCCTGTGGGACGTCATTGATTGTGTGCCATAGTGTTGGGGGCGCCTTTCACTCCTCTCACCTGCCCCCCTGCCCTTCCTTCTATCTACCCTCTCTCTCTTACCCTCCCCCCCTCCCCCTCTCTATCTCTCACTCTCGCTCCATACGATTTTTCTCGATGGGAAAGATTTTGCAAAAGAGAAACAAACAAACTCCATTTTCTAATGATGATTTTTTTTTTTTTCCGTTGTTGTTGTTGTTGTTGTTTGACATCCAAACCACGCACGCCGACACTCGCACCGCCCTCTCCCCTCCCTGCGCCGCGGTGTCGGGAGTGTTTTTACGCACCGCCAGCTGCGCAGCCATCCTCTGTCTTCTTGAACTTTTTGAACTTTTCACCTCCTCATGAACTTTATTGACCTTTTTCTTCCTCCTCCTCCTCCTCCGCCAACCCCCCTTCTGTGTCCATCCAACTGTTCGGACAATAACTCTCATTCCATCCCCTCCTCCTCCCCCCTTCCCCAGAAAAAAAAACCTCTCTGAGACTGTGCAATGCTAGCTGATATGATTGGATTATTATTATTTTCTTTGTTTGTTTGTTTGTTGCTCATCATCTGAGACATAAGTCCAACAAAAGAACAAAAAAACATACAAAAGGAAGAAAAACTTTTCCATAAAAATGAAATGCCAACAGACAAAAAAGGAAAAAAAGGAAAAAAAAAACTGTTTCTCCACAATTTAATTTTTTTTCTCTCTCATTGTAAATATTTTTGTCCGATTTTTTTTTTAATTTCTTATTTTTTGCCGAGCTGTAAAAGAGAGGAGTGTTGAGCAGAAAGGGGCCGGCAGCATAAAAGGGTAATAGTGGACGCAGTAGATGATCATTAACACTTGTCATCCTCTGTATCCAAGTAGTTAGTTCTGCCTGTAAAATCAGCTATGCTCTACTGTGTTTACCTGTGCTGTTGTTCTTAGTGTTGATTTACCTAATGTATTGGCTGTTTAGCTTCTCTGTTGGCTAGCGATCTCTTTAGAAAAACCTGTGCTCATCGGCTAACGATGCTAATCTTCGAGGAGCGGTGGCGAGCCCTTCTCAGCGTAGACTTGCTTTTTGTGCATTTCGTCAGTGTTTTTGTAACAGCGAGTTGTAGTGGCACTAGTGTATCTCATCATCAAGCCATAGTTATTGCTTGGTCATGTTAGAGACATATCATCGTGGGGGTGGAAGCGGGGGGAGGGAGGTGCGCGGGGGGAGGGTGGGGGGGGGCAGAAAAACAGCTCGACTCGGCTCCTCCGGGCTCGGGGAGGGCGGAGGCGGGGAGGAAACGAGGGAGGCGGACTCGAGCGGGGGGGAAAAAAAGGAAAATTCAAACCTCCCTCCAAGACTTACAGGAAAAATGAAGAAGCTGAGCTGCTACCTATCGTGCAATACAGTCCTAGTTTACATAATAACGTAGAGTGATAGTTTTAGAGGTGAATAAAGCTCCGCAGGCGCCCCTCAACCATCCAGCGGCCTGCGAAGTCAAACTCCATCCTATATCAAAGTATTAGCGTTAACTTGTGAGACGAGACTCCACCATTTCATTGCATTGTTCTGAGCTCCACTCTTGATTTATGCTGCCTGCCCCATTGCCCTGAGAACACCACATGAGCTATTTATTTCTCAGACAATTATTATTATGATTATACTATTGATAAATAACAGCGCAACAAAAAGGGAACGACTGGAAAAAGGTAAATTAATATTAGTATTGTTTTTTGTTTTTTTTATTTTTTTTTAGTATTTTAGTGGTTGCTTTTAACAACATTCATTAACTGACTTAAGAGTATTGAATATTTAATGTAACTGTAGCATTGTGTTTGTAAAGAGAAAAAAAATAGTGAGTTGTGTTTCTTGACTTGTGGATTACCAGTGAAGTGGGCAATCTAGTGCTAATATATATGAGGTCTTTTTTTAAGGATTCTTATTTTGCGACAGCAACAGCAGTCATTATAAATGTTCATTTTAGCATCACCTGTCTTCTGTTGTCTTATTCTTCACCTTCCACCACACTCTGCATCATCACAGTAACACATTGCAAGTCTGGGGGTGGGCCGGAGTGTGTGTGTGTGTGTGTGTGTACGTGTGTGTGTGTGTGTGCGTGTCTGTCTGTCTGTCTGTGTGTGAGTCATGGAGTGCGTATGTGGATTTGTGAGCATAATGTGTGTAGTTAACAAACTTGTGTGTTGCATTTATGTGTGTCTATGCAAAATATGGTTGTGTGTTGCGTCTGTCTGCAGGTTTGTGTGTGTGTGTGTGTGTGTGTGTGTGTGAGAAAGAGTGTGTGTGTGCGTGTGTGTGTGTGTGTGTGTGTGTGTGTGCGTGTGTGTGTGTGTGTGTGTGTGTGTGTGCGTGCGAGCGCTGTGTGGGCAGGGTTCAGGGTGGGTGTTCTGTCCAGTGTCCACCAAAAGCTAAAACCTGTCAGGCTTCCATACTTGCAGATGGAACCCCCTGACGTTATAGCTGCAAACCCCCCCTCATCATGTGATCTGACTCAACTCGACTGTCCATAACTCCCTTCAGTCACCTTATCAACCAAATCAACCAATCACTGTCCACCACTGCCGCCTCTCCCCACCCCACCCCCCTGCGCCATCCTTTTTGCTGCACACCACGTCAGACCCATGTGATGTTCTCCATCGATAACATGCTACTGTCACCACGACCTACTGTTACATGACGACAGGTCTGGGGAGAAATACTCAACGAGAACCGCGGCTCAAGGGTCCAAAAAACTTGGCACCGTTTGTTGTTTTTCTTCCCTCTGTATTTTCCATCTCAAAGGCTCTTAAGTCTTCACCAACAAGACCTGCCTGTACTTAAGTTGTTCTATATACCTCAAGTTGTTTAATTAAAAAAAAAGAGAGAAGAAAACAAGAAAAAAGGTCAGGTTTATAGTAATTTATTTTTGTAGTTTTTGGGATACAGGTCTACAAATTTGCCACCACAGAAGCAAAAATAATGAGGGCTGACGAATACCGTTGTCGTGTGGTACGGGAATCTCCAAATAAGTAATAGCAGCATGTTCAGACACTGCGACAGAAAAGTGAAACCACACAAAAAATACAATACATTTTGGGCAAGGGACAATTTTTCGAAACGATTTAAAGTCCCGTATTTTTCCCCAGAGCCGCCTCCTGCATTCTACTGTTCATTTTGCTGTGCATTCTGCATACTACCTTAACAGGTCCGATTCCACCTTAACCTGTCTCCATGCCAACCACCACCGAGCCAGTTGCCTGGCAACCGGCTCCCACCACAACAACAAAAAAAAAAAACAGCCTACCAAAACAACCCATCTTCCTCAACCACCAAGGCCACGCCCACCTGACTATCATCATTCCATAGAATAAGAGGTAGCGGACGACATAGATAGAGAGACAGAGAGAGAGAGAGGATAGGAAAGGGGGATGACAGATGAAAGTGTAGTTGTGATTCTCAGGGTGTCGTACATTAATATATTGTTCAGTCTGTTTCTCCAGTCTCTCACTGGTGTCCTGTTGCCCAGAACTGAGCCCAAAGACGATCATGTCCTTCCACGACAAAAAGAGAAAAAAGGGAAGAAAAACAATTCCTCGTGCAAAACGATCTAACCACTAACAACAAAAAAAATCCTCTCAACAAGTTGAATGACGACATTGATTGACCAATCCTCTTCAAGAGATGCCACGCGGCCAGTCAGGTGAACGAAGCTAGTCACTGTAACTAATGTTTACAACCCAAATGAGACCAACAACGCTGTTGAAAGAATGTCTAGGACTTCAAAAAAAAAATACATACAAGAAAAAAAAAGGATAAAGAGACACAAAAGCTCTGAAGAGTACTTATTTCTAAGTGATGGAACTTTTTTTCGCTTACTTTCTATGTGACATGAGGTAATGTAATTTTTTTCGATCATTGCATGTGACTATTTTTTGATTTGCAATGAAAAAAAAACTGTTAGAATGGGTGGTACATCTTTTTGTGACGTCAGTGCAAACGTTTGAGACGCCGATGCTAGAAATCAATATCGGTGTCTTCTACCAGTGTTTTCATGTCGCCGTGAGGAGTGCTATGGACCAATGAATGCTAAATGTTTGACCATACAAAGCTGTAAAGGTTTTGTTTATTTGTACATGGTTATGGGTAAAATAAACCATTGAAGCAAAAGTCACATCTTTAGTAAAACCCTCTCATATATGTTTGGGGGGAGAGGAGGGAAAAAAAAGCGAGGAAATCAGGGGTGCAGTAGATTACACTGATCCGAGGTAAGTTCCTGTCAGGGAAGTGCACGAGTTTCAATCCAATGAGCGTTTGGTCCACTGTCACATGTCACTGCTCTTTCTCTGTGGCAGGCATCACAGTTGAGAAGTGGGGTGGGCTTTCAACATATCCATCTACCCACAATCCTCCTGTGCACCAGAGTCATCAAATCAACAAACACCTGCAACCACCCCTACATCCGCCATGATTCCACCAACCAGCCAATCAGCTCCTGTGATCTCCTGTGGCCCAAACCGTCTCCGCCCCCTCTCCATGCCATCGGCTGAAACGGCTAGTGTTTCTGGTTTTTTGGTTTTTGTTTTTTTTTGAGCTGTTCAGTCGAAGCTCGTCCCGCCCACCCACAAACGCCCCTCTTGGGAAATGGAGTCACCATTCACAGCATGGTTCCGACCAACCTCTTGTCACTTTTCCTCCCACACGCACACCTTTCTTCATATACACCACTAAAGAAGTTCCTCCAGCTTCCAGCAAGAAGGTCACAGTGTTTTTTTTTGTTTGTTTGTTTGTTTGTTTTTGGTGGTGTACAGTGTTTTACACTTGCGATAAGGCTCCAATCAAGTGCAGAACTTGTGTGTTGGTCAGTTCTTTTAACAATTACGACAATTGTGGGCCCTGTTATAATTTTGCTTAAGGTTCCAGACGGAGAGTTTTTATTTCTTTCACATGTTTTTGGAGGATACATTTCTGAGTGAGCAAAAGCAATCTCTTTGGTGAATGTAAAACCTGTTGGTACCCCTTTTGATAGAGATAAAATTCTGAAAGCTTATCCTAAAAATGACAAATTGTTCGCAATTAATTAAAAAAAAAAAACAATTCTTGTTGTCAACTCAGGTTGAAAGCCCACATTACAAGAGACAGAAACACGAGCTCGGCTTAACATTCCAATATAAGCGCTGGACAGCACATAAAGGAACCAACATTCCCACTATGATTAGGTGGCAAGACTTCCTGTTTTCTTGTGCCAGAAACCACAGCAGCAGCACTCGGAATTCAAAACAGGACATAAACGAAGGGGATGAGCCCAGAGTCTCACAACACACAGCTCCGCCTTGACTGTTCAGTTATAATGAGGATGTGCCTTGTAGAAGAACACCTTGAAAGATTTTTGTCAGCTACAAAGTGCCCCAAATGTCTAAACTATTCCAAAATGTCCAAAACTTTTGAAAAAAAACAAACAAAAACAAACCAACCTTAGTTTTAGTATTAGTTATTTCCTGTTATTATTATTTCCTTTATATTTCTCCAACTATTAAAGTCTCTGCCTTTTTTTATTTGAGAGTTGCCCATGTTTCTACTCTTAATGTGCCTTAGATCAGGGTCAAAGGTGTAAAAGACTTTGTGCAGGAACCACAAACACCTCTGAGGACGCACAAGGTAAGTTGTTCAGTGGAGTTCAATCATCTCCAGTGGGAGAGGACAGTCTATTCAAAGAGTGTGACTGAGAACTCAGATATGAAGAATGAACAGGAAACCCTGATGCTGCCGCCACTTGCCTTCCAAGTTTTATCTGCCTTTGATTTCATGTCGAGGGACATTTGATGTTAACTGTGCCTCAAGAATATGAACCTAATAATAAAATGAACACAAAGGAAACATTACTTTTATATACTAAGACATTCAGTTTGTTGTCATTGTTAAGATTTTCTAGCAAATACATGTGCATGTAAATAAAAGGATGGGAGGTGTACCTGCTGCATGTCCTTTCAACTGAACAGAACATTGATCTGAAATAATGGCCAGACTGCATTAAAGTCTTTTCATCATCCGTTTCCTTTTTCCTTTTCTTTTCTTTTGTCCTAACAACCGCCTGCGTGCTTCGTTCAGCAGCCGCCTGAGCTGCGGAGGAGCCCTTTGTGACAGCCGAGACAATAAATTACCTGAGCTCCTGCAGACTTGCCGGAGTGTAGGCTGCTGAAGTGTCACTCAAACTAGCTTAAAAAGTCAATTCCTGAAATTCCTGCAGCCGGAAACAACAAACTTTTGTGGGATGTGACGCCTTTTTTTCTTTTACCCGCAAGACGTCTGTTTTGTGCAAGCTTTTGCAAGATAATTTTATGTTTATGTCTGCATAAAGAAAGCAGCTTTTGCCGCTAATAGAACACCTGCTGCATACATTTGCCCTACCTACCTCCTTTTCTTTTTTCATTTTCCACATTCATTTACAAACCCCAAAAATAGATCCCAGCATCCTGCCCTCAAAGGAGATGTTTGGAGGAATTCTCAGGTTGTTACTGTGATTTCCGGCACAAGAGGGAACAGAGACAAATTAGACAGGCTCTCCCTTTGTGCGGAGGAACGTTGTGCAGCTCAGCCTAGTTGCCGTGCTATATCCTCTGCCTTTCCCCCCTCAGGAATAAAAAAAGAAGCTGTGTCCTTGTTTCGAAGGATTAATTTGGATATGCTGAGGCCTCTTGTTTGTAGGCCAGTGCTCAACGCTTCAGCTGCTAATCTGCAGGTTTTAAGGGGAGAACGGAAACTACAGTGAAGGCAAACGCTGCGAAAAGAACAGAAAGTCACAACACGTCAAGCAGGTCTGAGAAACCACAACAGCAAACAAAAAACAACACAGGAAGTGAAGGGCATGTCATCTAGAGAGCATTAGAGCGAATCATTTGCGCCATAGGACCCCGTAAGAGGGATGTGTTGCTGCCCTGCTCGCATGGCTGCCTTCACTGTCCCAGGGGGACGCACTGTTTACAACCAATGAGCAAGGTTTCGCAGGGCGCTGCATTATTAATGAGGCAAGTCTCAGCATTCCCGCCTGATAAACTGTTAATGTTTATTAGTCACAGTTATAAATTAGTAATGTGAGTATTTGTGTTTCATGAGAGAGAGAGAGAGAGAGAGGCACAAGAATGCAGCATTTATACCTTTCAGATGAGGAATGGGAATAAAATCACACTGGCTGCTTTCTTTCTGCTCAAAAAGCGACTTAGACACTCATGTTTAGCGACGCTCGCTCCTCCGCAGTCGATTCATTCCTGGCCACTCTGTTGGATGAATGTGGTTTCATCATGCGGTGAGAAGTCTTAACCACCTCTGCAGCACTCCAGAAAATGAGCCGTAGTGGTGCAATAGCCGATCAATGTACTAAATGGCAAATCCACACTGCGGCTGATAATACGTAGCCTGCCAAGCGCAGTATTCACCGCAATATTTAAGCACCAGCAAGGCTTGCACATTTGTCGAGATTATAAACGTTGGGTGAGTTCAGAAAAGATGGGGGAAGAGGGTGGAGATTTGTCTCGCATTTTAAGCTGTTGAATTTAACGTGAAGTATGAAATAAGCTGTGGAATCAAAATGTTTGGCCTGATTTAAAAGCTTTTTTTCAGTTGCTAAAAAAAAAAAAAAAATGGTAATTTGTGTCTGTCAGGATCAAAACCAGTATGTTTATGTGAAATAAAACATACACGCTGCATCACTGCTGTTGGTTTCTTTAAATAAAGAATGCATTTGTTTGGCTCTTGCACAATAAGTAATAAATAAGATAAATTATTCATACAACTTGTATTCCATGTGCTTAAATTTAGTAATAACAATTAAAAATAAAATCAAAATTATTTCCACTAACCTACCTGTTCACAATAAAGCTACAGCTGAGTACAACAGGGTCTCAGGAAAGTGAATTAATCTAATGCAGTATAATTTGTACTGCACTTACACTCGCATGTTTATATATGAACACAAAAGTTAATTATTTTAGAAAATAAAAGATTGTTTGATTATTATCATTATTGTTTGATTTTTTTTGAATTTTTATGAATAGTGTAAATGCGGCGCATCGGAACCATTAACTCAGTTATTTCCACAAGCTGTGTGTGTGTGTGTGTGTGTGTGTGTGTGTGTGTGTGTGTGTGTGTGTGTGTGTGTGTGTGTGTGAGTCACGTGTCACATTCACCATTTAATATTCTGTTTACATGCATAATATTAAATAATAAAATACAATTCAAATTGAAGCTGCAAGCAGCGTTAAAGGGACAGAGCCTGCCGATGCCCGCTGACCCCTACCGATCCCTGCTGACCCCTCTTGATGCCTGCAGTCAATGCTGCTGTCATCGACACCCCTCAATAAGCTTTCTGCGGCGTGACTGTATATTTGGGAGGCACCGAAGAGACAAATCTCAATATATTCAATAACATATCACAAGGAGATGAGGAAGACTGGGTCTTTCCCATTTTCCAAACCCTAAACCCAACTTCAACTCCAATCCCAACCCTAACTCCAAACCAAAACCCAACCCTTGGCCAAACCCGAAACCCAGCCCTAAACCTAAAATTAACCCAAACCCTAATCCTAACCCAAACCCTTAGCCAAACTCTAACCCAAACCCCAGCCTCAAACCTAACCCTACCCCCAACTCCAATCCTAACCCTAAACCAAACCCTAACCCCAACTCAAACCCTAACGACAAGTTCAAACATAACCCTAATTTGTACCCTAACCTCAACCTGAACCCGAAGCCTAACCCTAACCCCAGTCCCAAAAGCTAAACCTAACCCCAATCCCCACAACCAGGTTTTCGCTCACCGTGAGAAGAATTCCGATTCTGCCAAACAGGAAGTGAAGAGTGGGAACAGAGAGGGGGATTACATGGCAATGGCAACACAAACTCCAGCCCTCACCCTAACCACAACCCCAACCACAACCCCAACATAACCCTAACTGAAACCTCTCAAAGAAATTGCAAAAGAAAAGTATGTCCTTATCGACTCCAAATGGCCTGAAATGTGCTCTATGAACACTTTATGGGAGACACTTTTTTGTTTTGTTTTTCGTTTGTTTAGGGGTTGTTGTCGTTTTAGTTTGTTGTTTTTTTTGAAAAGTGAAATCATGACTTACATCTTATGATCTTTCATTGGCTGAACTCACCCTGAACTCACAAAACTGTAAACTTCCCTGGGGGACAAATTAGCATGGACTGGGATCTGAACCCCCGTCTCCTTCACATACACTTAACACCACAGTCAGAGGTTTAACCTACTATGCAAACCACCTTGTCCTGGTCATGGCAAAGGGCCCCTAACCCTAACGTTAAGTCAACACTATCTGACGTGAGATGTGACATATAAAATCTGGTCTTGTTTAACTAAAAAAAAATGTTTAGTTGGAACACAAATTTAGCCTGAATATATTAAAAATTGCAACAGCTTAATGATGCATTTAACCTTACATTTTAAGGTCACTACTTGACCTCACAGGTTGAACTTTTTTTTTATTTCATGAGAGAAATTTAAATCTAATCTTTATTCAGAGTCATTGGATTTAATTTAAGCAGCTCATCATCCTCCTTCACCCCACACAGTGCTACTCAGCCAAACGCCAGTCAGCTGTGCTAAGATGAATATACTCTTTGTATTTTCATTTTTTCCCCTGCTACATAAGCTTTTCTAACAGCTTTTGTCGCTCATATCCACTAATCGGATATGTAGGGGTTTTTTTGTGGAAAAAAAATAGAGACTATAATTAAACTGTAATTTCTATTAACTGCATTGCAAAGGCTGTGATTTCTGAGGCTTAGCGAGGGAGCACTGCGTGTATGTGTTTACAGTGTTTTTCTTATCAATCCAATTGTACATAATGTATATTCCAATCTTGTTGTCTCTCTTGTCTTTTTTTTCTTGTCCTGGAGCCTGTGATAAATCATATTTTATACAGTACAAGAGGGAACTTTCTGACCGGTGACTTGGTTACTGAAAGCGGTTTGCGTATTTACTACAAATTGTCCACTATGCCCTCTAGTGGTAAAATAAAAAAGAACAAGGTCAAGATGTGATACCTTAATTTTGATAACAAAGAACAAATCGGATTTTAATATATGTTGCTGGAACTTAAACAATACCAGAAGCCATGGTGTGTTGATTGTTTGTTTTTGGAGTGTTTTGTTTGTTTAGGGGTTTTTTTCCACTTAAAATGCACTTGAAATATCTTATCTTCGATTCGACATAGAACCCTAAGTCTTTATGTCATCATTAATACTTAAGTTCAGTTAGAAGGCAGGCTTCCTTTGTACCAGAACAGCTTGAAGGTATCATAGTATAGTCTTCTTTAATCACAGAGTAACAGCCTCTCGACATGATCCACTGTGCCCAGCAGGACGCCCTGAGCACCTGTCTCTGAGACCCCCCAAACATCACGCCAGCTCTGTCGGGACGCATTAGACGTTCCGTGATGTATGGAAGTCAGCCAGAGAACGGAGGAACCGCAGCAGATCGGCCTGACTGCCTCAGGCTGCTACATATCACAGCCACGGAGGGAAGACACATGCACACAGCAATGTGCACTCACGCACAAACTCAAGTTCCTGCACTCCTACTTTTTAACATTTCCGGCAGCTTACACAGTGGTGCAGACTTAACTCTGGCATTTTTATTTTTTTTACTTTTCAAATATATATTTTTACATACACATATACATGTATAGACGACAGTTTTCTAATATTCTTTCCATCAGCAAGTCACACCAGATAACATATTCATTCTGTTTTGGTTATGTGTTTTGGCTATCTAATTGACTTCAGGCAAGATGGTTTGCCTGACATTTTCTTGACATTTTGATATTGATATAATATAAACAAAACAGGCAGGATGTAGTTGGTACACTGTTGTAACATCTAACTACATAAACCAATGAGCATTCATATACAATACACATAACATACACATTTCTGATTTAAAATTAACTGATCAAACAGATAGTGAAATATTCAATGGGTTCTAATATGAAGATATTCACAGAACACACTTGAATTTAACCAGTTTATCTTTTTTTCTCCCTCTAATATTATGCATCATCTGCAGTCAAGGTATTTCATTCTACATTTATATTAAACCGAGTGGTAGTTATCTGAAGCTTTGCCTCATCTGTGACAAGATCCTGTGCTGCAACACACCAATGTCTATACTGCCTTTTGTTTATCTCCTCCTTCTCTGTCTGTATGTTTCTTCCACTCTTTTGTAATTATTTTCATTTTACCCTCTCAGTTCTTCCATGTCCATATTCCAGCTTGCTTCGTGTCTCCTTCCTTCAAACTTTCTGTCCTCCACTGCAAGACAAGACACCGAAGGGCTGCAGAATACGGATGCCAATAAAAACTTTGGGGCATCATAACAGATTTGGTGAGCTTGACGTGCCCCCTTAATCTCTGCATTCCACCACTTCACTTTTATGTTATTACCGTCCTGAGTCATTGGTTGATAATCAGATCATCCCTGGAAGTAAAGAGGATGACATGAAGCCGTCCTCTCTCCCTCTGAGACAGACAGATGAGTTTTCAATCTCAAGTGCAACATCACAAACTTCATTGGGGAAATATTCATTACTCATTAAATGGAAATATTAATCTGCCCTCTGAGTAGCCAGCAGTACCTTCAAACTGCTCGTAAGGGTAAGTCGTGTGGGCGACCACACGTCTCTCCGGCAAATGGATAAAAACATTAGGTGTCTGAGGCAGTGACATGGAATCATGGGATTGTTTTTTGTTTAAGGTCTCATTTTATGTAAACCTCATTTGTAATCTTCATTTTTCTGTAATTACAAAAAAATCATTTAATTTTTTTTTCGGTCCAGGGGACCGACTTTAGACAGACTTTGGGTGGCTGGTCATGCATTGCAATTACAAATTTGTTTCTTCTGAACCTTTCAATTAGGGAATTAAAAGGTTCCCATTTAATAAAACCTAACCCTCCTTTTTATTTTTCCAAACTACTTTTCAGTTTTTAAAACTCTCCCAAACAAGGATTTAGCAGGAGTTACTGAGGAATTTTAACCAATCAAAGATAATGATGCTGTAATGCAAAAGCATGACTCTTGGGCCAAGATGGTAAAATGTGTAATGTCCATAACAGGCAAATGTCAAAACCAGGCAGGAAGGAGAGATGAGGCAAATTTATTCGATGCTGATTTAAGTTATGGAGCAGGCCAAAGGACAGACAAGGGAGCATGAACTTTGGCAGTTGGGGAAAATGGCTTCGCAATACAACATCACAAATAAGTTGGACAAGCAGATACCCTGACTTGTGAGGAGGAAACCTGATACAGGATGGAACCTTTCCTAAACCCATCAGATTTATTTCACATATCCATCTGGGAAGGAGCCCATAGAAAATGGAAAAATTATTTCCATTGAAATGATAACTTGGAAGGTTAAATTGGATAGATTGGGCAACTCGTCATTCTTTCACCCTGTCAGTCTTGCCAGTTTGTAAAACCTCTTGGCTTAATGTTTATGAGATTTGCAAAACCTGGTAGGAGTCAAGCGAAACACAATATTCACATGGAAGAAGATTCACTGTTGTTATGCTCTTCTTCTTTAATTGTGAAAATCTAATTTGAACAAAACTGCCGTTATTGAGGCAACAACCATAGTTCACCTAGATGCTTGTAGTCACTCTGTATTTGTTGCCTTCTGTGATTCTTAAGGACATCATCTAGTTGTTTCCTGCTGTCTTCACAGCCAAAAGGAGTTTGGTTGTGTAATGCTCAGGTTGTCCAAAACTGCTTCTGATCTTGGAGCTTGTCAAGATGGAGGAGTGAGATATTGGTTTTGAACTCCAATCCAATCCAGCTCCCTTGCGAGGTTACCGAGAGAGTTGAAGCACATTGAAACAGCGGAGAGTTTGGACGAGGCAGAGGACGATAAAGAACCAGAAAACTGACAAGGAATTGGCCGACCTTAAGCAGCCAAAGCTTTGCACGACTCAGCAGCTGATCAGTCTCAGCAAAGATTTAAGCCAGATATCTAATTTTCTTACCCGGCAACTCGGCACAACTTTTTTAGTTGTATTCCGTGGTTGGAAACCTCAGTGTGAACTGCAATCAATCTCAAGGGCTGGACGGTTCCTTTGTGTTACGCTCCGAACAACTGCGCACAGTGTTGGACAACAGACAGCTGGCAGCGCTGCGCTAAAAGGCGAGTCAAGTCATGCAAGTTGTGACCGAGATCAGGGGTCGAGACAATGTTCACGCCCCGCGATGAAAGAAGCTCGCAGGAGCAGAGGGGGAAGTCTCATCTGGATGTACTGCTGGAGTTTAAAAGGGACTCTTTATGCAACACACTCCAGTCAGCTAATCCTCTTTTACATAAGCCAGTTTGTGAGAGGAAGGCTTTGTCAAAACAGGAGAGTTTCAGCCGACACATGTAAGTGGCATTTACTTTCATATTTCATTTTACAGAAGAGGAAAGAAGCACAGCTCCCATTAAAATCCATTTTTTTTTTTTTTACCACTTTATCGTGTTTGATTTATAAAAACCGTTACACAGACTGTAGTTTTTATGCGTATAAATGAAAGAAAATCATACTTAATTCTCTCCACATCGCAGGGAAAAACACTTTTATGTTGACCCATTTCCGTAGGTTACATAACACTGAAAGGGGTTTTTCTGTTTGGATTAAAGAGAGCATCAGTTTTTTTCTTTCCTAAAATAAGTAACAGAACTATAACAGAAATATTTTAGTCAAATTGATTTTGTTTTCTAACTACAGAGTCATTATATGCTCTTTTTTAGTTGACATGCAAGAATATTTTTACATTTATAGGAACAAATTCTTTATCCAAAAATCTTTATCCACCACCATTAAAAGCATGTGGGATTGCTGAAAAAAGTACGACAGTGACAGCATTTACATCTTCTCAATGAAAATAAATTCAGCATTATTTTATTAATTTTTTGCATCTCTCATCATAACACGATGCAGGATGTAAGAGCTGGCAGCCTCATCGGCCGTAACAGTTTCTCGTCTCAGGGACGTCTGCCTCAACCCGCACACAGATGGCTGACCAGCAGGACTTCGGGGCGAGCGACAGACCTCCTCCGACTGCTAATTCATCTCTGGTCCAGCAGCCTGAACTCTGACCCAGGTCTAAATGAGGGCTCAAACACACAAGGCACTCTGGGAAGGCGGCCACTAAGACATGAGAAGAAGGAGCCTCATCGGAAACACATCATCCACTGCCGATGTACTGTAGGGAGGGAAATATCTGTCGGCTTAGACCCAACTGGGATTTTCTTTGTCTTTTAATTGCTCCACATAATTTTTTTAGGCTAAACATTGTCACCACTTATTATTTGCCATTTATAAAACTTTTATGATTGACTAAAGACTAAAGAGAACATTAATTGCTGGCTTCAAATAGTCTTTTCAGCGTTTAAAATTTTGAAAGCACTGAGAGATACATACCATGCTAAAATGAACATTTAAAAATATCTATGTGGAAGTTTGCTGTTTTGTCATCTCAAATCCCAAACACAGGGCGAAATACATCTTTGTGCGTCAGAGAGTGTCAGATTCTTCCAGGTCTCGTCAACCTTTTGATGGTTTCTGCTGGTCAGCAGCTCTGTGTTGAAAAATGAAGATCACAGACACCGGTATCTGAAATGGGCTCTTGTTCTCCAGAAATGCTGCATGGGGTAGTGTTATCCCCTGATTACGATGGCCCCTGTGGGACTCCCTTTGTAGGTTCGCTGTGCGCTTCCAACTGGCAAACCAAGGCCAGGGACCCGAGAGGGATCTGGCCTGGGAACAGCTCACTGCTCTGACAGCCAAAGGCAGTCAGTAGGGAAGACGCAACTATACCCAGAGGAGGATGGACAATGGATGGATGGACGGACGGTTGGATGGATGGATTAGAATTGTATTTGAAATGATGATTTCCTTGTACAAGGGTGGTCATTATCTCAGACTCTGAGGGGACATCTGGATTGCTCAGATTGCCACTCTTAAATTCTGTCCATCAATCTTGTCAATCTCCTGCAGAAAGTGTTTTCATTTTTATAATGGGTTCATCGTGAATAAAGACACCGTAGATATCATCGTTTTAGTTTTATCAGAATTGAATATTATACATATAGTCCAGGAAATCACGGCTATAGCATCAACGAAAAACCTCAAGCGCCTCCATCCTGGTTAAACTAGACCTGACTGGTCGGTTCAAAGTTGACAGACAGGTATTTCACCCAATCACCTCGCAAGTTTTGCCTCACTTTGAACGGGCTCTTTACCGGATGATAGGTGAGATAAATCCAAAGGATTAAGGAAACATTCCATCTGTCACGTACGATTAGGAGATTAAAAAGGAAGATTAATACGCCCCTTTAAAAAAAAACATCTCTGTATAACTTCTGTCGTCGCATTTGATGTGCTTTATTCTGGATTCTCTGCAGTATTGATCAAACTAAGCTATGCAGCACCTGAGCAGTCCATGTCTGTCTGATGTAAAGGTCAAGTGAAGGACATCCACCAGTGTTTTTTTGCCTAAACCTGTCCAACCGTAACCCCTCCCCCCCACACACACACGCAAGTATGCACTCAATCATGGGCTTGTGCACTATAAAACCACAAACTCAAAGCAGCAAGTGCTATACATACACAATCTGTATACTCACTAAGAAATACTGCAGCAAAAAAAGCTCTTACTGCCATTCTCCCAACCTTTAATAAAGCAGGACTCTGAAAAAGCTTTCAGGATATCGAGCGGTCCAAACAATGGGGGAAATGGCATTGGGGTTTCCATGGCAACTGCAGCGAGCTGCTAAGAGGGTTGCTTTGAAAACATATGTCAGACTTGACTGGTATGTTCGCAGTGAGCCTAGCAACAGATTCTCGGCGCAGCCTATCACACTGTCTCGCACTGTGTTCTCTAACGTTTGACTCGCTGTCTGTCAGCGGACAGAGCGGAATCAGCTGCAGAGCGAGACTCCCGCCGCTAAAATAAGGAACAGAGGAACTTTCAGCTCCATTGTCGTCGGAGGGAGGCAGACGGAATTGCAACAATGGTTGTTTTTCCCAAATCTTGCGCTGAGGAGAGAGAGAGAGAAAAAGAATGCCTCTCAATTCTTACAAGAATTGCCTCTTTCTTTGTCAGTGTGTTTTTTTCAAAACATGTTTTGAAAATATTGCTGTAATTGATAAACATAGACAGAAAATGAATGAGCAGTCTTTAATCTTTGAACATTGGTTTATCACGTCTGAAATGAGTGTGTGCATCGCAGTCCAATTTGTCATTTTTCGGCAGCTTGTGAATTCACAATGCTGCAGTTTAAATCACTGTTGTCATCACAACTTGTTTATTTATGCCAGAAATGCCTCCTGGGCGTGGCTTATTGCCATGCAAATTTATTTTTACACCGGAAAGTCAAATCAGTGGGTCAATGATGAGCTGCTGACATAACCTGTGTGACACTGTTTCCAACTGGACCGTGATTCCACAGATAAAGCAGCTTGTTCACACAGGCTTCAAGAAAAAGAAGTAAACTGAACTGAAAGCGGAGAAATATCCACATCCCCGATCGTTGCCATGGTTTTATTGCAAGAGCGAAAGCAAAATGTTCTTTTCCTTTCTTGACGAGCCATTGAGAGAGGGTTTTTTTTTTTGTCTGTGTGTTTGCCATTGCAGAGGCTGTGGGTGGGTTGTAACAGCTGCAGCTCGCTGCCATTTCACCGCTTCAACAATGTGGAGCAAGGTGAGAGGGAAGGTACGAGGAGAGAGGGAACGAGGGAGAGGGAGAGGGAGTGGTGGAGGGGGAGGCGGGAGAGAGGGCCGAGATGCGTCATGCCAAAACATTAGTATGCAATCAAGTTACTGGTGCGGTAAGGATTGTGCTTGTCTGTGGACAGCTGCTGCAGCCTTTCGAGTCGGCTCTGCAACCTCTCGCACACCTACGTGCGCACGCGCACGCGCATACACACATGCACACATTTCAGTGATTAGTGACACTGCACCAACAAAAACAATTCTCCTCTCCCACTTGTGCCAGAGGAGGATAAAGGAAAGAGAAGAAAATTGGACTCTTGGTGTCAGTTTGTGCCAAACGCCTCCATATATCCCGTTATTGATCTGCGTGTCACTTTTAGTCTGCACGCAGAGGGGCTGATTAGATGGCTTAAGATGAAATTAGACACACACACACACACACACACATACACACACACACAGATGCACCCACTTGCGCTTTCAGGCAAAGAAAATGATAAGATAGATAGATAGATAGATAGATAGATGGATAGAAAGATTGATTGATTGATTGATAGATTGATAGACAGATAGGCTGCAACTGCAGTTTAGTTTCCCTGCGGCAGACTTTTGCTTTGAGCCCTTTGTGATGTATGTTCCTTCCGCAGCGCGCTGCGTGCATTAGAGTGAGTGAATCCTTGGGTGTGTGTGTGTGCGCGTGTGTGTATGTGTGTTGAGGTTTGGGGGCAGCGATGGGAGGGGGGGACTCTGGGACATTGATGAGCTTCACCCCTCCTATCTGTCTCTCTGTTTCTCTACATTGCTGTGGTCCTTGGCAGGTCCATGTTGCCATGGCAATGCTCACATTGCCGCAGGCTGACTGGAGCAAGCGCTAGTGTGTGTGTGTGTGTGTGTGTTTTGAGAGCGAGGGAGATCAATGCAGAGGAAGGGGGAAGCAGGCGAGACTTGCCTCTTCAATTCATTACCCCTACCACACGCCCACCACCACCACCTCCACCCCCCCCAGCCCCCAACGAGCTGCACACCCCGTCCCAGCTCCCTCCCCTCAAATCTTATCATTGGCATCGGCTGGGCTGGGCTGTGGAAAGGCCTCGGCTCTGCTCAGTAGTCTGAACACGTTTGATCCAAACTCAAGACTGCATTTATTATTCATCCTCCTCCTTGGCAGACAGCACCATTGCCTCACTCCCAGCTCTGCACACACACACACACACACACAAAGGACCTGTGTAGGGGATCTGACAGTACAAATACACACATAATAATGAGCTGAACGGTGTGTTTGGTTGGCCGAGAGTGGTGTATGACTTGTACCGCTGCAGAACCTCCAACCGTCACATATGACCCTCCAACTCTGGTTTAAAATAGAATATATATACTGAAAGGAACGTCATTAGGTTGTAGTAAAATCAGAGTGAGAGTGTTATGCATTTAATGCAGGCAGGGGCAACTCTCTTCATTCTCTCCTTCTGGTCAGAAGTGTTTCACCAAAATCTCGCATTTTATCGGATACAAGTTGTTTGCTCAATTTATTAATCCTGCTAAAGAAATATATATGTATATATATATATATATATATACATATACATACAATGCATAGAAAGTATTATTGAAATAAATATTTTTTACTTCCGAAATTGCCAACGCTTTAACACAACCAACATAAAAGTCTCTATGTAAGTGCAGAGATGGTGTCTGCTGGCCACAGCGGTGCAAACACAGGCTGCTGAGGATGCAGCAATATTTCAACTTTATTGCAGATATGACATTGTTTTAGACATACCACTAAAAAGATATTGCATAGCTGTTCTGGACATTATTTCTGCTCTAACTGGCTAAAAGCTGCAAAGCAAAAACAACTTCAAATTCATGAGATTTACACAGTGTTTACACAGTGTAAATGTACACAAATTAACATTTACAGTGGTAAAAAATACAAATATAATTCACAAATGATTTTTACCTTTATTTGGTAGTAATCCAATCTAAAATATCCTTTCAAGGATGCTATGCTATTCTTTTATATGTGACAATGTGACAACACATGGTGGGGCAGGGGAGGTGAGAGAAGCCAGGACGACTGCGTCCTCTTTTTGGGTGGTTTGCCTGTTTGTTTACACCACGGACATAAAGGCTGAGCGTTACAGCTGCAGGTGTGACTTCATGCAAAGTGACACTGCAGAGAAGTACTGGAGGGGAAAGACCGCTTTAGAAATGTGCCATGGAAATTCACCTTACATAATCCGGCTGATACGATTCGGTGCTTCCCTCCCTCCCCCGACCTCTGCTGCACACAGGGCCTGACTTACAGCATGTCTCAGGTGAGTAAATCATCAAAGGGGAAGAAAGAATGTTGCCCCCAATCAGACATGAGTATGAAAAAGGACAATATGAATGGCCTGATGTGTTTGGATTTTTTTTTTTTTTTTTTTAACTTCAGAAAGCCAGTCAACATATTCACACCAGCAGCCTGCGCAAACATTTTGACTGACATTGATTATTTTTCATTTGTTTCCCTTTCAAGCTTATTTCCAAATGGTCTGTTCAACAGGTCTTTGAAAATGCTCTTTAAAACAAAAGGGAGAAGTGCCTACCGGGCAAAGTGTTTAGATTACAGCTGAGAATGAAGAACACAGTGGAGAAAAAAAAAACCAACAAAAAAAAAAACCAAACCAAAACAATCATAATGACTTTGAGTTCACATCTGTTCAGGGAAATTTAAATTCTGATTCCATCCTCGGCGGCGGCACAATCGAAGTGCAACTGAGAATCTGACACATTCCTCTCGGGCACAACTGTTTTGCACAGGCACACACTTGGAGAGTCAGACTTCTGATGCAACCACGATGAAAGGTTCAGAATAATGAGGAAGAAACTGCATAACAAGAGGCATACATGTAATTCGGCTACAGACCTGGCCAACCAGCTCATGTTTTATTCAGATCATACTGCATTCTACAGGAGTATAGGAGAGAGAGAGAGACAGAGAGTGAGAGAGAGAGAGAGAGTGAGAGAGAGAGAGAGAGAGAGAGAGAGAGAGAGAGAGAGAATAGATAGATGGTTCACTGCATGTCTTATTGCTTCGGGTCTGCAGAGGATTGACGGAGTTGTTAAAGCAGAAAGGCATCCCATTTGTTAAGCAAACTCATGATCATATTGACATTAGCTGAAAACCTATTGCACTGGCACTTAATATGAAGCCATAATCTTTCAGGAAATTCATTTTCAACTGGAAGCAAAGCCCAAACTTCCAAAGTCTTCACTTTAAAATTGTAAAACGCCAGTGGCCGCAGGCACTGTCTGAATATATGTCAGCTATTCCTACTACTACTACTACTACTGATATGAAAACATATCTGATCAGCATAATAGCCCTTTGCTGTCATTAGGTTGAGTGGTGTAAGTGATGTCAGTGAACAAGCTCGTTGGCTATCTGGTTTATTCGGGCCTCATTATGACTGGCTGTAAATATGAAAGGGAAAATGCAGCCATATTTATTCAAACGTATTTTCACTTATTTCTATCAGGAAAAAATAAGGAGTCTGTAAAAACAAGACATTTAAAAGCACAAGTCAAAGGAAATGTCACCCGTCGGCTTATAACCATGAACAAAAAGCACCGTGGAAAATTAAAACCGTATTTGGAAAGAAGAATTTGCACAAACTGGTATCTGAATGTACACTGATTTAGTGAGATTGGGATTAGACCCTGCTTGGAATCTTGGAATGTGCACAATCTGGATTGAATTGGACATGCTACAAAGCAAAATGAATAGTCATTTATAATTCAGACCAAAGCAAACCAAAATTGTGCAAAGTGAACTAAAATATCAAAGTATAACTCATAACCGAAGTCATACGATTCCCGAAGGAGATGCATTCACGGGTAGAACAGACTTGACTGACAACTGTCTCAGCCTATTGAAGTCAGCCGTGCTCAAGGCTGCATCTCAGTTTTGCCGGAAAACTGACTTTTCTTAATCCATACAGTGCACCGTGTTGTTTTGATGCAGGATTTTAAGCACAATACAAGAAACAAAAATCACACTCAGACAGAAATTCTGTTGAGCAAAATAATAATAATAATAATAATAATAATAATAATAATAATAACAATAAAACCTTGCATTTTGTTTCCATCCCCATAAAGCAACTGGCCACATTTAAGGGAAGGAAAGAAACGTGGGAGCGATACATGTACTGCAGATTAAGGCAGCGGAGTAAAAATCTAATTTTTCACATCACTGACTCTAAGCTGAGGCAGCTGCACACATGCACACCGTCTCGCTCCAGCCTGCAGACTGTGGCTCTGACGTGCACGCACATTCAACATACCTGTGAGGATACACAGAAATCTGGCATTAGATATGACTCACGGGGACTTGGCGCTTGATCCAACATCTGTGGGCTCTCTGTGTGATGGATGCCCGGAAAAAAATATAAATAAATCAAGTAGCCCTCACGATGCTACGCCAAATCCAGAGAGCAGAAAGTTAAAGTTTTTTTTTTTTTGAAGTTTTCTGTTTGTTTGGGTTTCTTTTGCATGTATTTCATTAGAGTAGCTCCAGTTGACCATTTGGTGTTTTGGTGAATCTGTGAATGCACTGTGGATCAATAAAAGCCTTGAAGCACGTGCAGAAGGTTAGCACAGATGGGGAGAGGGCGATCGCGCCAGTGGTGCCTGAGCTCATTAAGAAACAAGACCATACTCCAGTGCAGAGCAGCGAGGGAGCCGAGAGAAGGTGCAGAGAGCCCCTTCCTTCAACACTCGGATTAACACCCATTTTCTAAAAAAAAAATTAAATAAAATTTTAAAAAAAAATCAATTCTCTACCCTGAAATTTCATGTTTTTTTAATTGACAAGACGACCCTGTGGAGAACAGTGTAACATTTGAGGGGGTTCAACTGTGGCATGTAAATGATGCTCTGAGGCTGCAAGCAGCAGCTTCACCTTGTAGACTGGCTGGAGTGCAGCGCCACCTCCCTGTCACAGCTGCTAATGCATCTGTTCCGATAAACAGACACAACTCTGAAAGCCAATATGCTGCTTTATTTGTCTAATATAAAGAATGAACTATGATTAAGGAGCCTGCAGCCATTGCAGCAATGAAAACAAGAGAAGAAATACTTCAGTAGTTGTGTGGAAACACTGATGTAAACACTTTTGTTAGTTTTAGTTTTGTTTTTTCAGAGAAGAAATCCTTGTTACATCATTTTTTTTTTGTAGAAACAGAAATTATGTTTCATTAAGCAGTAAAATTTTGACTTGGTGGCACGTTGTGAATTTTCATTGATTCCATCATTGTTTATTCTTCATGTAATTGTGTGTTCTGGTTGTTTATTCGTAGACCAGAGATTCTCTGTTGCACAACGGAAAAACTCCTCTCCAAGCTGCATGATGACTTCAAGCACCGAGCTCTCGGGATGAAATCACTGCACTCATTACAAGGCAGGAGAGGAAAACTGACCCAGCTCAGGGGGTGGAGGGGGTGGGGGGGGATTGATGAACAAACTTTTCATTTCAATTCTTTTAATTGTATTTGGAGGTCATGCTGTCACATTTGCTCCATGTGTCTCAAATCCTTTAAAAGGGAAGAGAGCTCTGTGCCAATACAGTTTTGTCCTTAAATCGTTTAAGTACTCTATGATACCAGGTTGGCTCTTGAAATACGTACTCAGCCCCAGTGAAAAACTAAACATCAACCACATTTTAAGAGGCATTGGAAAAAAAACATAAAACGGTTCACTTTTTTTGTGCAGCTGCAGACATTCTGCATGTGTTAAACTGTCACTGCATAAGCTCAAAACAACCCAAACATTGGCCTCAAACATGCAAGGATCAATTCACCTCATGGTTTGAGACATGTTTAGTTCTCCTCCTCCCTTCAAAACAAGAACAGTCCTGCCAGAGCGAGCCGTGCACGGCGCAATGATGCGCTGGAGGAAATTACAAGCCGTGTGGCAGCCTCACAAGGGCCAGGAACAAACACGAGCGTCACAAGGAAAAGTGATGACAGGCTAGTCGTCATCTGTTTTGCTTTTCTTTTTCTTCTTCTTCTTCTTACCACAACCTTCCACTACATCACCGTCCAGGCTGTCCATCGGTTCCAGTTTCACTGCAACCTCCAGCTCCGCCGTCATGCTGGGCTCCGAGCCCTGCTCCGCCTCCTCCTGCTGCTGCTCTCTGTCCCTCTTTTTCTTCTTCTTCTTCCTCTTCTCCTCCACTGGGCCACCTTCTTGGAGCTGCTGTTCGGCCTCAGTGCCGTCCTGAACCTCCACGGGTTCCACCTTTACCCCGTCCATCGCATCCTCTCCTTGCTCCACCTTGATCCGCTTCTCCTTCTTCTTCTTCTTCTTTTTCCTGCTCCCCTCTTCTTCCCCAGAGTTCAGCGTGGGGGTCTCGCTGCCGAAGGGGTAGAACCTCTGCTTGAGCCCCGGCGGTATGGACGGTGCCGGAGCAGCCGGGATGACCAGAGGAGCCTGGTTGGCGCTGGTGTCTCCGTAGCTCTCGCACACGTTCAGCAGGCCGGAAAACTTTGGGCCAAACCCCACTTGACTTGACGAGTCTTTGTCGCTGGTGAGCAGGCAGAGATCCGCCGTGCCGTGGGTCGACCCCAGGATGCTGTAGATGTGCTGCCGACTTCCAGTTTTGGCTCCCGCTGCGGCAGAAGGAACCTTCAGGGTCTTGAAACCAGAGAGAGGCACCTGTATGCCCCTGAAACTGCATGGAAGGATGGAGAGGTTTGGTTAGACCAGTGTTTCTCAAAGTGGGTGGCACGCCCCCCCTGGAGGGCGCAGAGTCACATCTGGGGGGGCGTGAAACACCGGGCGGGAGGGAGATGCCCCCCCCCCTGCCCGGGGGAACTAATGTTTTCATGTCAGAACTTTTTCCACAGCGGAACAATTAACAAAAAGTGTTCAGTAGGTTGTAGCTAAGACAAAAGGTTGCTCAGGGACACAGGATGGACAAATATTTGACAGGGACGAAAAGAAGAATTCAGGAGTCCGGCGGTGGCCGGTGTTCTTTGTTGTTGGCCACTTTTGGCTGTAGAATCGTTGCACGAGTAGCTGCGGAAACGATGGTGTCGCTGCGCAGCGATCGTTTCGGCGTCTGGTCTATTTTCTTTCTAATGCGAGAGCCACGAGCGAAAAAGCCAGAGGACAATGAACAGTTTTCGAGCGCTGATAGAACGTAATCAAACACATTTGCATCAGTACCTGATCTACGCCGCGACTGGCGTGATATTATGACTTAGCGCACGCCACGCTCAACGTCATCACGTGTGGCAGGTTAATTTCATCAAAAAAAAGACCCCTGAAAGCGCTGCTATTCTGTGCACTTTGTGAGGAGATGGGAGCACAACATAAAGCTGTGTTGTTTCACAGGGAAGCCAGGATGGTGGATGTTACAAAAGTGGTTTGCCAAAAAAAGTTATTTGCACAGCAGAAAAGTGAAAGAAGTATTCTTGTTTCAAAAGTAATGTTCAGGATTTGATGTCACAAAGAGCGACTTGCTAAAGTTGTTTATTTGTACAAAATAAATGATTTCATAAATTAAGAGAAAAGTGAAATGAATGTGAAATGAATGTTCATGATAACAAACAAATGTTGGTTTTGATATCACAAAAAGTGGTGTGCCAAAGGTAAAACATTATTTGCACATTTATGTTGTTTCAGTGAATTTGAAAAAAACTATTTTGTCACCATTTTGGCTTTTGGGAGGGGGCATGAAAATCTTTCTTCCTCCAAGGTGGGGCGTGACAGATAAAGTTTGAGAACCGCTGCCCTGGTGCCATGCAAGTCTATGGGGTCAAAAGTCAACTTTGTCCTAGAGACATGGGGCCACTTGCAGGTTCATCGGGATCCCTCAAGACACAGCCACGTCAAATTTGGGGCTTCTAGCCCCACATTTTATTTATTTATTTATTTATTTATTTATTTGGGGGGTGGGATGGACATGAAAAATGTTCTTCCTCCAAGGTGGGGTGTGACCGAGAAAGTTTGAGAACCACTGGGTTAGACGTCAATCACTAAAGCCTGACAGGAAGGGATTGCAAACAATTACATGTAGTTGTTGGACTGTAGCTGTAAAGCTTCCGCACGGTTTCTAAGTCCGTTTGAAATATCTTCCTACATGATTCTTCTCACTTGACACAATTTTGACAACAATGCATGCAAACACTAGAAAATGGTAAGAATGATGACTGCATTAGAGATGCGAGATCAGGAGAAAATGTGTAGCTACCATTCTGGGTTGAAGCTGGCAGGAGCTTTAATGAGCCACAATTCTTTGTTCTCGTTCTTCAGACTTTTTGCCAGAGTGCTACTACACGGCCTGTGGCAGAAAGACACAAAATCCGCAGGACACTGGTACATGGTGGTCTTCTTGGCTGAGGGGGCAAGAAATGAAAAACAAAACAAATTGTTATTGTTATTCATCTGATCAAGTCACACAAAAACTGTTCCTACAGGACAAATAATACACTCCTATTGATTTGTTTCCGCGTAAAGGACAGGGTTGTGTTACTCCGGGTTAAGTGCATCTAACATAATATGTCCTGTACTGCAAATTGTTGGATTCAAGCAGCCGACGCTGCATATCCAAGCAAAACTGCCACGATCGTATCCAGTTGGTTCATACAGTTTAGCCGATTTGCTTCGAAACGATGAACGCGCGTGTACTTACTGTCTGTTTCCATTGGCTGTTCGGTTGATTTCGAAGCAGGATTATCAGCATCATCCTCGCTCGACGAAGGCGATATGTCTCCTGGCATGATTTAATTTAAAACGAAGCAAAGTATCACGCTAAAACTTTTCGACCAGAAACTAACAGCGAAACGAACGCATGGGAGCGTAGGGCGCACGTGCGACAACACGACACGAACTATGACCTTTCATTACTTCACTTCCGCTCTACGGTTTGTAGTTCCAACTCAGACACGGTAACAAGCTTTGCATATGCCAACCACAGGGAAACAGGACTCCAACCCCCACAATGCACCTCCAAAGGTTATGTAAGGTTCCAGCGTCCATCTGAAAAGCAGTTGACAGCAGTCAAGAACAGGCCGAAGTGGGTAAACAAAACAATTCTAGGAAGAAAAGGGTGCATATAACTTAGTATTTGTCTAGAGTAGTACCCCTAGAATATGTATATATTTTTTCTAAGGTGATCTGAAATTCGTCGGTGCAGAAAATCTTCAGCGAAGCCAAGCCTCGCACCTGTTAACGTAAATAGGTTAACGAGCTAACGTGTGCTAGCACGTTAGCAATCCAGCTGGCCCGTTGAACGGCGGAGCTTAGCCTGCTAGGTTAGCAGCCATGTCGTCCCCCTCCTCCTCCAGGCGCCAATGGTGCTACCTGTGCGACCTGCCAAAGATGCCCTGGACTGTGGTATGGGACTTCAGCGAAGTCGTCTGCCGTGGCTGCGTCAACTACGAGGGAGCAAACCAGATTGAGTTTCTCATAGCGAGTGCGCGACAGTTGAAACGAACTCACGGGATGCAGGACGGCAACGTCAGGTCGCCCGGTCCATCTCCAAACAAACACGGCACGTCGGGCAGGGGAGACGCGGGGACAGAGGGCGGCAGGCCGCACGTCGAGCGTTGCGAGCGAGGGGGAAGAGGAGAGTCTGCGGGTTCGATTCGGGTACCGCCGAACGGGTTGCACCGCGATGGCCAGCCGCCACCCGAGGTCAACCGCCAGAGCCCCAGCGGCAGCCGGAGACCCATGTTGGGGGCCGCCATCCCTCCCAGCCTAGTGACTCAAAACATCGCCGGGATCCCGCATGGGTTACTCGCAAGCATGCCGGCCGGTATCAACGCGAGGGCAGCCTCAATGAACAGCCACATGATTTTCCCCGCCCCGGTACTGGAGATGAGCCGCAGGAACTTCGGGATGGGCATCGCTCCCTTCATCACGCCAGAGTTGGAGCGGGAGCTGAGCTCGGTCCAGAACCAACCCAAAGCGCAGACGCTGGCCCACATCGCCGTGGCCGGCAGCAGTGCCAGCAAGAGTTCCGGGCTGCCGTCGTCATCTTCATCCATGGCCGGAGGCGTGAGTCAAACCAGCCCCAAGCCCGCGTCCTCCCCGGCCAGGCAGCCACGTCCCCTGGCCGCCCGCTCCGGAGGGGAGCCCCTGGGGTCCAGCTCCTCGGCGGAGGCAGCCACCACCGCTGCAGCGCTGCCGCACAGCGGTGCCTCTGAGTTGGGGTCAGCCTCTGCTGTGAACCCCCATGCAGCTGGAAACACGCTGTCCTGCACCTTATGTCACGAAAGGCTGGAAGACACACATTTTGTCCAGTGTCCATCAGTGCCTGGACACAGGTTTGTGTTTTGACATGCTCTGATTCTTCTCGCTTTCAAGTTCGTGAGACATCTTATGTTTGATTTCAATTCATCATTTTTAATAATTTTAAACTGACAGTACTCTTGTGCAGCGCTGTACGCTTACTTTTTTTTTTTTTTAAGTGGTAGCATTGGTGCTAGCAAGCTTAAAAATTCAGTTGCACACCCAGGTGGACAGTTAACATGTTTATTGTGAAATTGATTTGAACCAGGAAATGTAGTTCTTATATAGTTAAAGTGTGATCTCCCATGGAGCAGTTGTACTAACAACGGACGGTTACTTTATGTAGGTCAAAAGGTAATCCTAGTTTTCCCACTTCATGATCATGTTCATAATGCCTGCCTGCCTGCGCAAGTCATTGGCACATGTGCGAGTGGATACATATTTCTCTTCGCACAGGATGATTTTTATTCGCAACTGCTGTCGCACTGTACACACATGAAACACATCAGGTTTTAATTTTTCGCCCTTCCAATAAGCGTTGACACGCTTTTCAATATCCATCTTCTCCATGCACAGGTTCTGCTTTCCCTGCACCAGAGTGTACATCCAGAGCCGGCGGGGCGATGGGGAAGTGTACTGTCCCAGTGGGGAACGCTGTCCACTGGATAACTCCTCCAACAGCCCACCATGGGCGTTCATGCAAGGGGAAGTCTCAACCATTTTGGGCACAGGAGGCGCAGGAGCGGCACCTTCTGCCGCATCTGCATCCGGAGCGGGACCTGGGCCGGCTCCCGCTGGTCCAGGTCCCGCCGGTGGGGGATCAACCAGCGGAGGCGGAGCCGATGTAACTGTCAAAAAGGAGAGAGAGACATGATGGCAACTTGCATGGAACCCAGAATCCAACACAGCAACAGGCAGGTCTACAGACATTTGTCCACTCGCGGCCAACTTTTGGAATTAGGCTTTAGAATAAAAAGAAACAGTTGTTCGTAAATAATTGCTCGCTTTAGTATTTTGATGCGAATGTGCTAATCTGATACAGAAAAGCGGTTAAGTCAGGAGCACACAGCAGGAATGCAGTGACAAATAATTTCCTGGGTTGTTTTTTTTTTTTGTTTGTTTGTCCTTTCGCCACAGTTTTACTATGAAAAAAAGGAGATGTCACCTCTGGACTAGCAAGTCATACAGGACAGAAGCTGCATAGCAACTCAGTGCAGAAACATCCACGCCACAGGTCTTTTTCTGTCCTCATCACCATCCACTTTTACTTCACTTCAGGCTGAAAGATTGAATGCCATCACCATAGCCCTTTTCTTTCGAGTCAAACCTGCCCCCCCCCCCCCCCCCACACACACACACACACACACACACACACACCTTTAAGCACCATTAAGTCTAAGAATTTCAACAGAACGAGAATGTGAAATTAATATTTTTATTGATAAATACGATTTCTTTTTTCTTTTTTCTTTTTTTTTTGTATTAAGAGCTCAACCTCACCAAATCTGGAGAACAATCAAAAATCTGACTTCAGAGAACAGCAGAGAAATGGAAATTGAGTTGGAAAAAAAGAGCACAACTTTGCATAAAGACTGGAAGATGTAGTGAAACAGACTTTTAGCTTTGTAACTTCATGCTAAAAAAGAGGGAGCCAATTGACAGTTTTGTGAACTTACTAGTAATTGTAAGGTTAAAATAATGGTCCGTGTCCAAGTTAGTACTATACCAGCATGACTCATTTATCAGCTGGAAACAAGTGGATGAAGCAACAACACAATGAGTGCAGTGATAATCAGTATTTACTTTGCAGTCTGTGAATGCACCTTAAAAAAGCAGTGGGGAAAATAATGTATTTTACTAATTTCAGGATTCACTGACTTTCAGGTCTACTGCACCTGATGAATGATGCCAGACAGAAGTAAGAAGAAAAAATAATAACAAAAAACAGTTTCTTTATAAAGACTTTTTACAAATTCCTAAAGAATCTGTTTGCATGTGGATGATATCCAGCCATACACACTGAAAAACGAGAAAGCTTATTTTAACAAAAACAACAACAAAAAACAAAACAAAACAATACCCGTATACATGTTGACAAAGTTTTGGTGTAAATGCATCTGATTTGGAACACAGCCTGTTTCTCTTCGCAGAGGCGTAACAGTGAAAAGAAGCTCATCAGCAAACCCGACATTAAGGTTATAATTTGGTGTGTGCGTGTGTGCATGTGCGTGCGTGTGTGTGTGTGTGTGTGTGTGCGCATGTTTTTAAAATGTATTCATTTGTTTAACTCACAGGAAGTAGCCATGACCCAGCACACTGTCGCTATGTTTTCTGGGGAATGCACTAAAAATTTGCCTTGACAAATCCTACACAGATGTCCTGACGGTTGAAACAGTAACTACGGTTGTTTCGTATCTGTTTTTTTTTTTCTGTCGTTGAATAAACTGCAGGTTGGCAGCGCACAGATGTAGAAGTCAAACTGTCAGTTTGGCAGTTGACTCAGATTCAGATACATTTAATTTTGTATCACACTCAGTAATATTTGCCCTTTTGAAATAAAAGGAGCAACAGCCAACTTGGAATTTACACTTATGATGACATAATGTTCAAATTTTATGGTCCAGACAGTTTTTGGGGCAGAATTTTGTTTTGTTTTGTACATATAATGACTGAACCTACCTGCAGACGCACAAATTCAGATTATTTTTCCTTGAATCGAAACGTCTCTCAATTAAAACTCTTCAAAGCTGAGAAACGAAGTGTTGAGACATTTCCCAGTTGTTGACGGCTTCACTTTGACTCGGAGAATTGCGAACGTTTTCGGCGCAGAAGCAGCCATTCGTCGTGTCGCCTCCACCAGCCGCAGAGACTCTGTCTTGACTGTTTGTAAATGTCGCTGACAACGAAATCCAGCCCAGCCTACGCTTTACCCCGAATGTATATGAACAGATATCTATTGGTAGGCCTAGGAATATATTTTATACTAGAATGTTCAATGTTATATACGCTATAGATCTATTATAGTATGTGTGTGCAATCTATTGGTCATTGTATATGCAAAAGGTTTGGAAGTAATTGAAAAACGATTACAAATCATCTCTCTTGTTGTGCTCACAAAGCGAGAATCAACTTGAAAACACAAACGCACTAATTTTAAAATTTATCTCCTGGAGACAAATTCCAAGAATCAACTCTCTCCCCCAATCTGGCAGTTTTTTAATTTTCAACTTAATGCAAAATCTCATTTACCTGGCAAGGGATTTATGCATTATCCAAAATCAGTAATAATTTTTGAGGAGGACTCTCCTTCTTGTGCTTTCTGTACTTGTCTGTGCAGTAACACGTGTAAACCAAAGGTAAATTTATGCCCAAGCTGAAGTTTTATTCTAAAAATATAGAATTGTGTATTTCTTAGCCAGGTCTCATTTTCTTTATCAGGCCCTCGAGTCTGCAGGTCATGTGATTCACTGTACCTGAAGGACGTCTCACAGAAAGGTCTAAACCATTGAGCAAAGACCTAAATAGGCCTTCTATATTTAGAAGTGGTAACACAGATCAGGTCTACTGTAGATATTTTAAAAGAAAAGTCTTTGAATAAGCAGAATTTATGTTTAATATGCACTGATATATCATGCAATCCCTTGTTAAGTGCCTTTTAAAAAAAAAAAAAAAAATGTTTACCGTCTTGTTTGTGTGTCTGGGAACCTCAGGGGAAGTCGGAGTGCAATGGCTTTTTTTATTGTCCAGTCATAGATTTGCCTGACATTGTTTCCCCCTCAGTCGCCACCAGACGGTTCTTGCTTTTATCTGAAGCCTGTGCAAAGTCAGCTGACCATGTCTCTCTTTTGTGTCTTTCTTTGCATTTTTCTGTTTCTGCATTGATGTTATTTTCTTTTATTGTGTCTTTTTTTTTTTTTTTTTTTTTTTTTTTTTTAGACCGGTTTGTTTAATTGCAGCTTCAAGTACAAAATAGAAACTAAGAATAAAATGCAATGGAAACTGCTCGCTGTGATTCTTGTTTTCTCTTAAAGCTACACTCTCCCTTATTAAAAGCAATGTAGAAAAGTAAATTAGATGTGACCATATTTGCGTTGACCAATAAAACTGTAGAGATCACAAAGTCCTTTGTCACGTTCAGTTTTTTTACCCCACTGGCACAACGATGCATAAAAGTGGGTTAGAAGCCACTAAAATCAATAGCTACTATTTATATTTACACACGAGGTCACCTTGTAGGTAAGAGGACCAAATTGTGTTGTGAAGATATGAGATCAAAGTGGAGCAGAAACAGCCATTGGCGGTAACATTTCAGCACTGACACACTTCTTTTTTGTGACCTTAATGTGGTCTCTTAAAAAAACAAAACACGATGCAACACAAACAAAAATAAGCTTGTGTAAGCAGGCGACCTTCAACTCGTGTTCGTGATCCAGATTGCGGTGAAGCACCTCTGACCTTTAAAAATCACTTTGTGGAAGGATTTAGATCCATCTAGTGACGATGGTTGTGCGAGATGGGTCAGATTCGACCTGAGGTGATCTGAGAGGAACGAAGTCGACCTTCTTCCACGCAAGTGTTTTCTTTCCTACGGCCACACGAGGGCGCCGTGACCTCACTTTGAGACAGAGCAGCGGTCGCTTTCCGCAAAATTGTTGCAAAATACCTTTTTTTTTTTCTTTTTTTTTTAATGTTTTTTTTCTTTTCTTTTTATTTGTAATGATTAGGAGGGTGAATTTCCAACTTTCATCATTTCTCCAAAATACATCCACCGCGGCCCTGGCAGGCGGATCGGTCGTTTCCTCCATTAGTGTCCGCTCATTACTGCCTATTGTTAAACCAATTATAGAGGTGTTAATAGACGGCGGAGGGCCCATTGGGATGAAAAACGGCCCGCAGAGAGAGGATATGGCTGAATGTGAGTTGGGGGCGCTGGCAGTTGGGCTGAAATAAATGTTCCCACCGCAGAGTGCCAGACTTGTTGCCTCAGCAGGTGAGAGAACGTCACGTTCACGCAGCACCCATTATCATTCTGAAATGTGCTACTTTAATTGGAACTACTGGCGTTCCTCTCAGCTTGCACGGCTGAAGACAAACTTGGTCCAGCCTATGTAGGACATCATGCGCTTTTCCAACACGACCCCGCAACCCCACGGGACATTCTCTGAGTTCGAACTAAAGCCGGACAGAATCCACAAAACCAGAAGCAGCTGAGACAAACTTCTAATTGGTTGCAATCGCCACTTGTGACGTCTGGAGCACCTGCTAATCAGACTTGGAAAATTGGGAGGAAACCATCCAGTCACATTCATTGAAAGTTACATGGAACACAAAAAGAAATATATATGCATTATGATGTGCTCATGACAGAACATTTCAAACAATAATACGCATTTGAATGTCTGGGCATGTGATACAATGACTTTGCGGTTTCAAAATGTCATTAAAATGTCAAAAATCAAATTGAAACTTCTTAAAAATGATAAATTTGCAGGTCGTGCCTGTGAACATGAGTAAGACTATAGAACAATGTGGAAACTTCCGTTGCCAGCAGAATATAACGAATGTGTGCAAGAGCAAACAAATACACTTACAGCACAAAGTATATGTTGCATATGTTTGAACACATGTGTCTAACAGGCTCTGGGTAATTAATGAAAAGTCAAACTCTGGAAATTATGTCGCATATTCTCAATTTAGAGCTCTCGGGGTATGAAAGGAAGATCGAAAACACTTTGGTTTACATTCACACTTGGTGAAACATTTCCCTGTCTCCTTATTGTTCACGATGGGCTCAATAATCTGCCAGTCAATTCAGCTGTTGCCCTCTTTTATTTGCTCCCATCGTCATGACTGTTCGCTCGGCCTCGTCTGGTTTTGACGGAATACACCGGTTTGCTTTTGTGTCTTGCGCTGAACAATAAACAACAAACGTACGGCCACTCTGACGCCGCAATTTGGCTGCCAGTGATCCCGCAGAGGCAGGACGGAAATGAAAAAAACTCACAAGTATAATTGGCTGATCTCATTACAGATGCAGAGGTGTTAGTTGATTGCACGTGTTAATCGACACCGTTTTACAAACAGGTGATAATCGCTGAGCCTTTTCGAGGCTGAGGGCGGGCGGAGAGTGCGATGGACGAAGATGACTGCGTAGATTTTGCGCATATCGACAGCATTCGATGGTTTATTTCTGTAAGAAAAAAAAAAAGAAGAAACAAAAGTACAAAGAAAAATGGAAGTAGATGGAAAACTATCTTTTTCAGACGGACATTCTCGGCGTGCTGAGAGACCTTCCTGTTATTCCTCGTCTTCTTTGGACCTTTTTCTCCCCCCGCACCGTCTAATCCCGTCGACCGCCCGCCTGCGCATCAATTACATCTCCATTGAGCGGCCATTAATCAGAGGCATTGACATTCACGGGCCTCCGTCTGCGCCGCGGCCCGATGTGTATTCCAGCAGAACACTGGGGCCCAGGCCTCATGCATCACACCGGGATTACATTATTTATTGTGTTGTGCATGGCGGCGGGTCTGTGGAGAGAAGAGAGATGAAGAGGAACTTTAAAAAAAGAAAAAAAAAAAGAAAAGAAAAAAAAGATCTGTCTGTCACGCAACCGATCCACATTTTTGTTGCGCATACGGGAGGAGTTCAACTGCAACAAGTGGGGGTTTGAATAGAAACGCGTCGGGATTCCCAACAATTATTTACTTTTTTATTTCCCCTGCCGACGAGATTTTTCTTTCTTTCTTTTTTCTGTTGGTTCGGGGCCCAAGAAGTCTGTTTGAAAGCACCGTGGGAAGATTATCGGTTAATCTGCGGGTGAGGCTACTTTGGTGGGCCGCTGATTTGAGTCCCGATAACCTTCTTTTGATAGTCAAATATTTTCCTCGCGCTGTCGTGATTTTCTCTGGGAACATTTGAATATCATCAGGCCAATATCTGAAATAACTCCGACGGTTGGGAAACAGAAAAGGCCCGGCCCTGGGAGAATGTGCGGGAATTAAAGTTACGGTAGTTGTACTGTCACACCCACCCATCCAATCAGAAGACGGTCTGAAGCTTGAAAACTAAAAACTTTATTATTATTATTATTATTATTATTATTATTATTATTATTATTATTATTTATTTTTTATTTTTTTTATTTATTTTTTTACAATTTTATTTTTATTGAACTAAAACTGAATTTGTATTTCTTTTTTGTAATGAATTACAGTTTATCTCTCCCACTTTTCTTGCCATACTGAAAAATGAATTTCCCTAATAACGCAAAAGAAAAGTCGAGGGAAATGAGCCGGATCGATGATGGTTTAGCCATACTCTCTAGTACGGGTGGCCTCGGTCTTGCCGCCGGGCCCAATATACAGCACGCCAGGGGGCCACATCGGACTTTGCGGGGCCCTTCCTGCAACCTGACATGATATTCAAATGCGGAGCGAGGCGGGGCCTCCGCACCTTATAAGAGCGAAGCGCAGGTTTCCCCGCTGTATTTGCGAGCAGGAACTCCGCCTGAGTCCAGAGACCCAAGAGAGAACACGACTCCGGAGGAGAAAAAGCCACCGCAAGATCACAGTTATGAAACAATGGAGGATGGCAAATAAGAAATATTGACCTTGCTATTTTCAGGAACCGAAGTTTTTTTTGTTTGTTTGTTTTCGTTTGTTTTTGTGTTTAATCTAAACATTTGCCACTCAGCAGTTCTACAGAGGCAACTTGTTGCTCGGATTTTTTTTTTTTTTTTTTTTTTTTTCAATGAAAAGGAATATTGACCCTTTTTTAGATATTGTCTCGTAAACGCATATATTTTAGTCATAAATATCCGGCGATAGGTCAGATTTTTTTTCCTTCCAAGATTTAAGTTGGGGATGTTGAGCTCTGTGAAGATGGAAACCCATGATCTACCAGAATGGAATACTTTCTACAGCGAGGCCAGTGAGGTAAAAACGAAAATCTCTTCTGTGAAATATCAGTGTTATTATTATTATTATTATTATTATTATTATTATTATTATTATTATTATTATTATTATTTTAAATGTTTTGAAGATCAACATAATTTTCCTGTTTAAGATGAACGAATAGCGCTGATCAAATGTTATCAGGTCACTGAAAGAATAACAGCTGTGATACTAAATACGGATTAACAGTAGATACGCGTGCTCTTCTCATGGGAACTTGGTGAAGACGATGAAGTTAATTTAGAAACGTATGACAACCATTTTTTTCTTAAAAAAAAAAAAAAAAAAAAAAATCTCCTTTAGTAATTAAACACGAACTTAACATTTATAATAAAAAGGAGCCAGCAGTCTAAACACGCTTTGCCTTTAATACTTAAAAAAACCCGTCTGATAAAGACGCTATCATTTTCTATATTAAGGTTCCAATTTAAATCCCATTTGCTCGCAAGACGACGGTTCTCATCTAGTTCCCCGCGCTCGTCCAAGTGTTGCGACTATTCAGGTGTAAATGCGACAAGACTCCCTGCCGCTCACTAATTCAATTAAGGGTAATTCCATCAGCAGCTTCGACTCACACCTCGTACCGACCTGATGCAATTAACAAGATGAAGGTCTCCCGCAATATTTAACCAATAATCGAACGAACTAAGTTATCTCCCATCCTGCCCACAACTTCCCGACGTAGGGGGGGAAAAAAAACCCAAAACCTCACCCAAACTTACCCGAAATCTCCCGGTAATGTTTCCAATAGTATTTAGAAGGAATAAATGTAGATAGTTGTTTTCATTAGCGATAAACATTTCACATAAAAATTCTATTCATGCGGGGTTTTTTTTTCTCCCCCTCGGACGCAGCACAGGAGGCCGTCTGAACTCAGAGGCACCATGACGCGCTTTTTACGCATTTTCAGGTTAACATTGCTGTGTGAAATCTATGTCCTCTCTTAGCGCACTGAGAGCTTCATTGTGCATTGATAAGGAGTCGCCTTTTTCAACGGAGGGTTAAAACCACAGTATCTTCATCTGAACGTGCCCTTTTTTTTTACTGCAGCAAATAAAAATAATATCAGTTGCAAAAAATGAGTTGTTTTTCCCCCCCTAATATTAAAAAGCAATTGTAGTCTTGATCCTAAATAATTAATCCTATTGCTGAGATTCTATTTTTGAATTTCACTGTATGGAAAGTAACCACATTTTGTTCTCCTGCAGATGTATTCCTCTCCCAGCACCATGAACTCAGGTCTGGGCGCCATGGGCTCCATGGGCACCATCAACAGCTACATCAACCTGAACCCAGCTACGGCCTCCCCCGCAGGTATGAACATGGCCTACCCCAGCTCGAGCCTCAGCAGCTCCCCGCTGGCCTCCATGGGTTCCGGACCTGGCCACATGTCCCTCTCCCCGGTGGCCTCCTCGCTCAACGGAGTGCCCCTGGCCCAGCTCAGCACCGCTCCTCCACCCTCGCTGAGCTCCTTGCCACACTACCAGAACATGGGCCAGTCTATGAGCCAGCTGGGCTACCCCACCACTGCCACGCTCAGCCGGGCCGGGCCCAAGGAGATTCCCCCCAAGCCGTACCGGCGCTCGCTGAGCCACGCCAAGCCGCCGTACTCCTACATCTCCCTCATCACCATGGCCATTCAGCAGAGCGGCAGCAAGATGCTCACCCTGAACGAGATCTACCAGTGGATCATGGACCTCTTCCCCTACTACCGCGAGAACCAGCAGCGCTGGCAGAACTCCATTCGCCACTCGCTCTCCTTCAACGACTGCTTCGTCAAGGTGGCCCGCTCCCCAGACAAGCCGGGCAAGGGCTCCTACTGGACCCTGCACCCGCAATCGGGCAACATGTTTGAGAACGGCTGCTACCTGCGTCGCCAGAAGCGCTTCAAGATCGAAGACAAGCTGGCCAAGAAGGCGGGCAAGAACCAGGAGGGCTCGGGGAAAGGCGGCCACGGCGGGGATCATCTGGTGGAGGACCACAGTCCCGCCGGAGGGTCGGAGGGACCGGACTCGGCCCACTCGGACAACTCCCACCCAGGCTCCTCGGATGACCAGCCACACCCCAGGAGTTCCCTCGGTCCCCTGGACTGCCCGCCGCTGTCCTCCTCGCACCTCCACAGCCCTCCGGTCTCCCTGCCGTCCTCCTCCACCTCCTCCTCCATCCCGCAGTCCTCCCTGGCCATGTCGGCCGCCCCCGCCTCCAACCCGCTCCTCCACTCCCAGTCCCTGGTGGGGAGCCCGCAGCTCCTGTCCAGTACCATGCAGCACCACATGGACCTACAGAGTGATGCTCTCAAGTCCCTGGACCCCCACTACAACTTCAACCACCCCTTCTCCATCACCAACCTCATGTCCAACGAGCAGAAGATGGACCTCAAGTCCTACCAGGACCAGGTGATGGCCTACAACAGCTACGCTGGCAACTCGCCGGTGGGGGCCAAGCAGATCTACGACACCCAGGGACCGGTGGCCATGGACTCAGGGGCTTATTACCAAACGCTGTACAGCCGCTCAGTTCTCAACGCCTCCTAATAGAGACTCTCGCACGTCTGCAAACACCTGCACGGGTGAGCTGGGATGAAGGCCTCTCTGACTCCCTTGATAAATGGACACCTGAGCGCTCTTGATCTTCTTCCTGTTTTTTCTTTCTCTCTTTCGCTCTCTCTCTCTCTCTCTCCCTCTCTCTCTCTGTCTCTCTCTCTCTCGTAGGCCCATCATCAGTGGCCTCAGCAAAGACTAGCAACTAAAATGGCTGCCATGTTTGAGGGATTGTTGGGAGGGGTCTGGGCCACAGGGGGGCAAAGAGCAGTCCGTCTCTGACAAACACTGGGAGCGGTTGGTTACACTGAGGACTCAAAAAGTGAATGGAAAAGTGGATGGGTGGAAGCCGAAAACTGATGATGACATTCTAACCAGTCTGCACACAAGTCGACGCAGAAAGAGAGAGAGAGTCGAGTTGGCTTTGTGCAAAATGTATATAGAGGTAATGTTGGGGGAAAAGGATATTTGCATTTATTTATGAAGGGAATAAATTTTAATATATCTTGTATAGCGCTCTGGTGACCAGTTACAAGCCCAATGTGAGTTTTCTTTATTTTTGTTTTTAATCCAAAGTTTCAGGTTACTGCTTTTGGCAGATGTTACTACAGTTTTGTTTTGTTTGTGTGCGTGCACGTGTATGCATGGGTGTGTGTGTATGTGTGTGTGTGCGTGTGCTGCAGCTTTCACACAACGTTCTATCTTTGTCTGTCAGACCAGGAATCTGTATAATGTCATGTAGCTTGTGAAGTCTGTAGGTTTGAAAAAAAAAATGCTGAGGGGTTCTTTGATAATATGAAGAGAAAAAAAACATTTTGTCTCGCTGAAGCACAGAGGACGAAGAAGTTTAAAAAAAAAATCCTCTGCTGACAGAAGGAAAGAGGCAAAATACCTGTGGTAAAAAGTAAAAAAAAAAAAAAAACAACCTAAAAACAATCATAATATTTTGCGTTTATTTTGTATTATTTTTAAAAAATATTTCCGAAAAACATTTCCTGTTGTTACCGAGACATTAAAACTGAATGCTTCTCAACAAACGGTTTGCAGAGTAAATATCTGGAGTGGTGGCTGGGCGAGAGAGAGAGAGCGAGGGGGGGTCAGGGTGCTCACTTAGTTACCGAAAACAGTTGGTGGGAGGAGAGATGCACTACAGGAGAATTTACATACAGTACTTTGCACTATGGAGCTCTCACTGGCCAGGTGGGCTGATAGTGTGTGTGTTTTGTGTGTGTTACGGCAATACTTTGGAACGCCCCCTTACACTGTCAATGCATCAGCTCAATGGAATCGCTGTGGCAATGTCAAAGGGTGTCCGATAAACCCAGCTGTCCAAAAAAAAAAAAAGAAAAAAGTGCCTTTTCTTCAAACAATTGCTGATCTGTTGGTAAAAAAAATTATTCCGACGAGCAGAAAACGATGCCGAAGTTGCTGGAGGTCCCACGTCGTCTCTTGTGGAACCTGTAAGGAAAAAAAAAAGTCTTTTTATTTAAGCTGTTGCTTTTTCAACTTTGAAAGTGTGCTGATATAATATATTGTTTTGTTTTTGTCGTTACTGTCATTGTTTATGTTGGTTTAGATGTGATTTCAATGATTCATGTTTCATTTTTCTTATTAAAAAGGCAAAAAATGTGGGAAGAAAATGGTGCATTTGTTTTAAATTTTCTATTGAAACGTGGTGTTTTCGTGAGCATTGAGACCTATTCGTGTCTCAGATACGTCGTTCAGTGGTGGGGAAAGTTTGTGTTAATCCAAGGTAAAGCAGACAGGGGCCTTTACCTTTGGGGAACTGATACGTAAACTCATTGAAGCCTTTAAGAATATAAAAAAAAAAATCATCCAAATTGCTTGACTGAAACTTTACTTTTATCATTTATTTGCAATGATTCTCATGAATTCAATAACGGTTAGTTGTTCCAAGTAAACGGCGAAAAAGACCCAAAAATGTGGCTAAATTGTATGGTTCTGGTTAGCGGAGATGCTCTGCTGCTGGTCCCTCTTAGGCCTATCAATCACTCATGGCCTACTCTCCAGGTGAGGCCATGCGGCAGGAATAGCAGCGTCTTGTTGAAACAGCTCCTGACCAAACGGCTGCGGTGTGTGACATGCAGGGCCTGCTAGACTAAACACGGCCTGATCACGCTGGGAGCCTCAAAGCGCGGCTCTGCGCGGGACGTCGGGCCCGGGAGGCTCGTACACGGCGAAACCCGGACCGCTCCAAAACTGTCTGACCTCCCTCTGAACCTGCACTAGAAAAACCAACAGCGAGTCAACAAAACAAACACTCAAAGTTGAATGTTTTGATGTTTTTGTACGAGCCGTGAAATATTCCAACAGCATCAGAGTTTTCGTAAAGAAAATGAAAAGCTGCTGTATAACACCAGGAGAGCCTGGTCGATCCTTTAACGTGCATGGAAACAAAAAACTGCTAAATGAATGATCGATTTATTGAATTCTAACTAATACCTGTGGAGAAACTGTGCTATGCTAACACTGCAGCAGCCTCTCTGTAGTTATGAAAGAAAAAACAAAGTTAATGTATTGACTTTGCAACAGTTGCCACCCTTCCCCGGGCCTCCCGCCTCGTCGTCAGTCCTCCTGTCTCCCTCTGTGTCTACATATCCGTCTGTCTGTCCGCTGGCTGTTGCTCAACCCAGCCCATGTTGTCAGAGTCACGTATTAGCCGCCGCCTTTCTCCCCCGCTACTTCTGTCACGACAACCTGGAAGCTGCAAGTCCTCAGGCTTGGAAAAATATGGCAATCAAACCAAACGGTGTTGAACTCGCAGGTCTTTGCCTTCAGGTCTGGTAGAGGCCGGGGTACGTGTGGACAAAGCTGTCATTTCGGGGGACATTTTTCAAAGTATTACACAGACAAGAAGACATTTTTTAAAGTACTGTGTAACACAATACCAGGAGAATTAAATGTATCTTAAATGAATGTAGTCCTAAAGGTAAATGGCCCAGTCTGAGGGGGAAACAAATGCAGTTTGTCACCTTGCACGCACAATAGTGCCTTCAGAGCACTTTGTTTGATAAGATAGGCCAACGCTCGGCTGATACCACTCCCTCCCTCCTTCCCTCTCTCCCTCTCTATCTTATTCGCACACATCGGGCCGCCCCAGGTATGCCAAAGAGGCCGACTCCTTGGTGATATTCTTGTAACACCTCTACCCCCGATCACTCAGAATGGTCACATTCAGTCCCGGCTTCAGAGTCAATCTGATCCCCCAATTCCCTCCACCACCACCCCCACCCCACACTAAAAATTCTCCATCTTGTGGTATGGAGGAGGGACAATGCAACACACAGGAGGGAGCTCTGTGTCGCTGTGTGACTCGTCCGTTTATGGTCTTTCCGTAATCGCTAACCCTCGGCTGACCCAGTTTCTACACTCGAGACTCTTTGATACCAGCTGCTGATAAAAGTCTAGATGTCACAATAAATTCATTTGAGGTCACACATGTCTAAAACATCATCAGACAAAGATAGTTATTTTTTTATTTATTAAAATTGTTGGGACCTGCCTCTTAAAAACATGCTGCGATTGAATAAAATACGCTGATGATAACGATAGATGTGACTTGGGGAGGAGAAACTGTTATTTTGGTGGTATTTTTTTATTTTTTTTATTTTTCTCTATTCACGCAAATTTGAGAAAGTGTTTCACATTGTTTTAACCCATGTCAGAGCAAGACACTGTTTTGACCAGCCAGAAATTAATTGAAAGACAAAGGTGCAAAACGTAGCCTGTAGCAACAATAGCTTCATTGATAGATGCACCCAGGAGATATAATTTTCTTTTCTTATTTTTTTTTAATTCATCACGTTTTGCATAATTGCTCAACGAAGTCTAGGAGAAGGCTCAAAGCAAGGCAGCGTGGCCTTGAACCAAGTCAAGAGACGCCGGCGACGTTTCCATTCCAACAGTAATTTGCCTCCTGAGGTGTAACAGCTTCTCAGACCGTCCAGTGGAATAGTTAATGGCTGCTGCCTGCAGGCCACTGCTGCTGACAGTGACGGTAGAGTGCAGGCTGCTAGCATGCACACTTGGCAGATCAGAAATGGCTTTTAAGCAACCATAGCTTGTATTTTCTTCAATGTTTGTCTTCCAATTTTTCTCCATGGATTCTAGAGCTAAGCTGGGCTGCTAAAGACGTGTTCTGACGTCTGTTCTGTTAAAAAAGTATAAAAGTATCATCGAAAGGAGCACTGCACCTGCCCCTCCGTGCGCCCCGCTTTGCATATTAATCACATCAACAACAAAAAAGAAAACACAGTCCACAACTAGCCAAATACATTTATGGTGACACCATTTCGCTACAATATAAGCTGACAGAACAACACATATTGTGGCAAACTTTCAAACACACTGAGATGCTATCATTAGTGACACTTGAACTTATCTAAGTGGAGGTTCATGAGATGGTTAAACACATCTAGTGCGGGTTTTATGTGCGAACAAAGTTGTTTCCACACCGAATAAATGGCTAAATAAATGGCCCGGTGTTAAACGCTTCATGGAACACCTACTTTTAGATATTTATTTTACTTTTTGGGGGGCCAAAGTCATGGGCATGAGGCAACAACATGACACAATTTCAACAACTGTGAGCATTTTTTAATACCTCATATAGTAGGTTATTATTGACACCCAAGTGTACTCTGATAGTCAGAATGTGTCAGAATTGCAAGGTTGCCTCCAATCAGATTCCAGTGTATCTTCATATATATGACTTGTTCTTAATGAGGTCTGAAAATACATGTATTTAGAAAATCTATTTATTTATTAAAAAAAAAAAAGCATTACATTTTATTTGCTATAAGTTTGAGTAGAATGTTTCAAAAGAATTGTCTCAGGATTGTTGTTTTTTTTTGCGTTTGTGCTTTACCGTTTTACTAAACAAAATGACGCCGTTCTTTCTGCAACAGGTGTTTGATCTGCTTGTCAAGAATCAAGAACCGCATGCAAAGAATAAAAGGAAAAGAGAGGAAGAAAAAGGTGGTGCTTGTTTTCAAGATGTGCAATGCAAATGAGGCTGTGCATCCTGGATCCTGTTAGGTGGATCTACTGTTTACACTTGTTATTGCCCGAGGAGAGGGAGGGAGAGAAGGGAAAGAGAGGGTGAGACAAAGATCGCACTCAAAGCCCTCAGGCTGTACTCTCCTTTTTTAAAATAAAAAAAAAAAAGAGAGAGAGAGAGACGGATGGAGAGACAGATAGACAGTAAAACAGTCGGTTGGGATCAGCCACTATTTTTGCACTGTGGTGGAGCCTGAAAATAGATATAAATAGATATTTGGTGGCGAAAGCAGACAAGGTGTGCAGTTCCTCAGTCTCTGGACCAAAACACTCTTTCTATACCTACTCAACGGAGGGTGGATAGTGTACAGCAGGGTCTTTTTTTTTTTTTTTTTTTTATGTTATAATGTTATCAATAAAAACAATGTAGCAACTTATAAATTGTGTAAAACATGTAGTTCTGTAGAGTGGAACAGCCAAAAGAGTCGGAACGGCATTGAGAGGGAGGTTTGACAGACACTTGGTAGTTACAGTACAGTACACTCACACGCGCACACACACATACACACACACACTGAGAAAATTACTATCCCATGTTTGATTTTATTGCTAAGCGAACACACCCGCTTTGTGATGTCACAAGAGACATAATGATAGCACTGAATAATGCCAACAACCCCAGTCGGGTGTTCAGAGATACAGTTCTGCAGTCTGAGATGACAAATACAAAGATTTTACAATATTGATGTTTAAAGACTTTTATAAAGAAATTGGCCGCTTCGGCACAATGACATCATGGGCAACCTGGATCTTGTGTAACAGTACGTAAAAACGTACTTACAACATTCTTCTCTTTTCAATCTCACATCACACAGTATTAGCACCCTGAAGTCTGTCTCGCCCATCCTGCATCGGCCCCGTCAAACTGTGACTAATGACAATCTAAAAGTACAGACCGTTCTGACCTCAACCTTTCCTCCATCAGGCTGCTAAGATGAATTTTTCCGGGATAGAAGGTATAGGTATTGTTTTATTTTAATAACCTAAATTTGCAGGAAACCCTGACAACTGCTCGTGTATGTCTGGAATCTAAGAAAGGGGAAACATTTACTCACGCAGCATATCATTCAGGTTTTTCAGCCAATGAACTTTAACAGATTTGTTTTTTTCCTTTCTGGTATGATTTTAAGCCAAATGCTCCTTTTTTTTCTTTTCTTTTCTTTTCTTTTTTATAGCCGTAGCCACTTATGTCTTATCGTATTGTCAGGATGGCCTGAACTGCAGCTGGTGTGTGAAGGCGGAGATACACATTCTACAACTGTGGGGCGGCCTGTTAGTGTGTCATTCAGACAGACCAACAGACGGACGGACGAATGAGCCGACAGACAGACTGACGACACCAGCCGCCAGTGGAGGCACTGATAAGGTGTTGGACTTTGGACTTGCTCCTGTCCCTCCATGGGTGTTGCAAAAAGGCCCGAGATAAAAAACCTGGCCTACGAGACAGAGGTGGCTGATTGCATTTAGCTAGATGGTGTGTGTGTGTGTGTGTCTGTGTGTGTGGGAGGACAATATCGATTAAAGTGGGACCATCGATTCAACGTGGCCCCTCCCTCCAAAAAAGGTAGCAGGTGGCTTATCTTGCCAAGCAATAATTCAACGGTGAGCTCTGCTCTGCTCCGCTACTACAGCTTTAATTTTCACGCCAAAAAGTTGCGACTGCGCGCAAATTAAATATGTGTAAATATTAAACCTTTTAAATCATATTCACGTGTATTTCTGTTTTCTTTCTGCTGCCTTCTTTGTGATAAATGTTCCTTTTGTCCATCTCGATTTTAATCTGATTTCACAACAATTAGAATCTATCAAATCAGGAGGCGATGTGGAGGCCTGGAGAACAGGCTCCAGACTCCTGCTTCTCCTCAGTTTCAGTATAGTATTTGTATATGCACTTAGGAAGGCGTGCAGTATAATAACCCGGAGACTTTGCTCTACAACCTCCGTCTTGTGTTGTCTCCTCTGAGACTCCTCACGGTAGTAAGCGCACAAAGGGAAAACCCCTCGTGGTGTGTTTACCTCACGCTGAAACCTGGTCCCTGTCATTTCCTACATTTGTGAGAATATCAAAGTGTCCCTCTTGGCGAAATAAAACTTACCGAACCACCCTAGGAGCTGTGATGTTTTTGCACAGAGACAGCTAGTATTGCTGCAGGCACCTCAGCAGCAGCAGCAGCAGCAGCGAGAGTGTCACTAAGTCCCATTGCAGCGTCAGGACAGTGTGAGAGGACACAAAATGTCCACAAACAGATGAGACTCCCAAGAATGTTGGCCAACATCTGGAGAGCATGTGTCGGGTCAAACACCTCGTGTCCAAAGTGTGCTGAGCCTGCTGGCGAGACCTTAAGACAACAGTGCTTGAATGAACGCAGCAGTCGCTACTGTCCAAAGCCTTGTAAATCAGAGGCAACACTAACATCCATGTATATGTTCACACACGCGCGCCCGCACACACACACACAAACACATGTCCATAGTTGTGAGGACATCCCTTTGACCCATGCAATCCACAAACCGAGTCTGAGCATTAAACCATCCAAACTAGCTACTACTGCTAGCTAACTACATCTATCTAGTTGTAGTAATGTAATATAATACTAATGTATCCAAGCTTTGACCTGAGTCTTACCTTGTGCCCAGTCTTAACCAGGTCCTCATATGGCTGGTACTAAAGTAGATTTAAGTCTCTAAAAGGTCAACAAAACGTACATACATACATGCTGCTCTCAACAAGGACGTTTTTGACGCTAGCTCAGATAATTGATTGATAGATGGTACATTTTCAACATATACAAACACATTTTTTTTTATTTTTAAGTCTACATTGTTTAAACATGAGCCAGCTCAGGTGAAGCTCCGGTGCTATTTTGGACAATATTGACCCTCAGCTGTTCCAAGAAATCACACAACATTTACAGAGATGAGTATTTAATTTTGTCTACTTGGGTAAACCAATATAAACACCACTTAACTCCAACTTGATGTATGCAAAGATGTAACAGAATGGCAAAGGAAGACAGCCATGACTTTGCAAATATCCTCACGACACTGATTATTTGTGGCAAATATTTGCTGCAAATCATATAATTCATCTTTGTTTACAGCACAGACAATCTCTGATTGTTTAATATCCCAGCAGCTGAAAATCATATTTGCTTTGAGTGACTTTTTATCAGTGTATCAAGTAGCTGAGGAACATCGACTGTATCAATCCGCTGAGAGTCAAGACCGAAATTGTATTTCTCCACAGAGGGACAATAACAACATCTGACATTTAAAATAATTTGAAGGTTGCATTTATTATACAGTACACACACAAACACATACAACACACACACCCATGCTCTTGTCTCAGTTATCTTATCAGCCATCACAGGTGTGTGTGTTAAAGGCGGTGTCTGTTCCGGGTTTCTCATAGATGCATGCTAAGCTGTGTAGCATTTAATTGACGCTGCATACGGATCTCTAATAAACATTTCTATTTAATGCTAAAACACCTTTCCACGTAATGAAGCACTATGGGAGGGGAGAGGGGAGATTGTCACTGTCACATTGGCACCCGGCGCTTTTAGTCACGTGGCCGAACATTATTGCTGCACAGTTTGGCACTTATCTTAAATAAACTTTACAATACAGTCAAATTATCAAGCACGACTAATACAATTTAAATTCCCATTTTTTTCTCTCAAATTCTACAAGGATATATCGTGCCACTAGATATTTACCACTGGATCTTCAGAGAAGTTGTTGTGTGTACAGGGTGGTTGTACACATTCTGGATAGGGATACTTCTCAACACGCTAAGGTTTATCCCTGATGTTGTTTTGTTATTGTTTCATATTCAAAATAAACAGGTTAATTAATCCATTTCATGATTGAAAAAATACTTTATTGGAAATCAGTTTTAACGTTATAACCTTGGCCAGATGGGCTTCTGTTCTGGGACTTCCTTACTGCTGATTTGGCATGAGCCACCAATGAAGCATGTTTAGTGGGATAGGTGGGCGGGACACAAACGGAAGAGGAGGTCCGTGTGTATGATTAGGTAATTCGAATACAGGTGTTGTGACGAGAAGCGCAGGTGGGTGGACAGTAAAAGGAGAGATAGACGAGAGCGGCGCATTTGAAGAAAACGGCAAGCGGAACATCAGTTGCAAGAATGAAAAGCGCGTCTGAGATAATGTTTTATGAATTGCTGTAAACAGTTGATAAAAGAAAACATCAGTTCAGAGATCTGTGTGCATTTCTCTCGCACGTGCTTCAGCCCACGCCGGTCGTCGTGGCCTCCGGTCGAAGGAACTGAGACGGTCGCACGGCCGTGACAACTGCATCCAGGCACTTAGACTTCATTAGCTGTGTGTGTGTACAGCTGGACACACAAGCACGCACACACACACACACACACACACACACACACACACACACACACACATGTAAGTAGGGGCAATATAACAGCTGGGGCCCTGGCCAGCAGTGCAGTGCAGCGGGGAGAAGGAGTCGGGGCAGCAGGTTCAGGGTCCACAGAGTCGAAGCTGAGGAAGAGAGTGGACAGGAAGTGCAGACGCTCCACTGGCACATGATGCCCCCTGCCACTGAAATCACTAAGGCTGTCCATTTCAGTTTTCTTTGTTGAGATTGCGGCCAATAAATGTTGTGACCTCACATGAAACAAGTGGACTATGAAACTGGTTCAGTGTCACGGCTTTGTGCAGCTGTACTGAACGCATTCCCAGTGCGGGCACACTAATGTCATTGAAATGAATGGGATGGACTGACTGCATGGACATTTAACTGATTTGTGCACCTGAGTTTATTACATTGCAATAACATCCCAGTTCATATACTCTTTACTTGTTTATATATTTTTGTAATAGTAATGAAATATTTAGTTATCTTAAGTCACAGATAATTTGTTGTTTTAAGTAGCTTTTTAAAAATATTCAATCATTTGTTATATTCTCTAACCCAACTTTAGGATAAAGATAAAGAATCCCTCTAACTTTTAACTCACCAATGGTGGATTTATTCTCCACCATAGTTGGCATCTCCTGTCAGGTACCAGTTTTTCCGGTTTAAGCTCATTTAATTTACAAATTAGTGTAAAGTGTGTCGAAGATTAATGTATATGTGACTGTCCCTGTGTTGCAGCAGGTTTGAAAAGGAGCTCCAGTCAACTTCTGAGATCCTTGAATCCCCTGCAGCTTCACCCTGACAAACCCTCACAGACACATCACAGACGAGCCTGAGGGTCTCTCCCCAACTTTCACTTATCTGTTACTGCCAATTTGTTTATCCGCCCCTCGTCCAATGGGGCCGTGGCCCCCTGGTGAGCGCCAATTAAACGGCAGCACAACACAAATTCGACGAGGAGCTGTTGCAGCCTCCAGCTGGGGCCTATTACTGGCCTTGCAGCCACCCGTCGGGCTGTCGCGATGATTACGGGGGTCAAACTTAGCACTCATGCATGAGGGTGAGGTGGCAGGAGAGGGGTGAAAAGAGGGAGGAAGACCTCGAAGAAGGAGGTACCTCAGTGTTAATGTACCACCATAAACAGGCAAGTATGATTTGGTTAAGTTGAGGAAAACAGGTTAAAAATGGTTTTATTTAGTCATGAATTTATTTTCATTTATTTTTTTCTACATGCCAGTCCTGTCTTCAACGCTGTTGAACTGCATCTCTTCCCGTCAAAACAAGGAGGGGGGGGGGGGAGGGGGGCAAGGCATGTTTAGCTAATGAGGCCTGGCCGACGCAGCCTGCCTGGGTCTTAATGTGCCAATTTGTGTTATGGATGAGTCCCATCCTGTCTGGTCGTCTGCTGGACTGTTTTTCCTGCCTTCCCAAACCCCAAAATGGACGTGGTCTGAGGAGGAGGGGGAGGGGGGGAGGTGGGAGATGAGGAGCAAGGGGGGCTGAGGGGGGTGAAGGGACAAAAAAAGCAAGGGGAAGGAGTGAACGCCAGTAGTGGGGAAGGTTGGGGGAGGCGGCCGCCGCCAGAGAATGAATGAGTGCTACTATGTCTGCTGGCTCTGGGTTTCGCGTGTGTATGAGCGTGTGTGTGTGTGTGTGTGTGTGTGTGTGTGTGTGTGTGTGTGTGGCTGAATCAGGGCTCCTTGAGGAGACCCTGACAGCCTCTCACGCTTTAGGTAGACAAGCTTCACTTATTTTCACGGCTCAGGCTGAAAACACACCACTTCACAGCTCGGCCCGCTGCAGACACCGTAGAAAAATGAAACGGCGGCGATTCTTTTTCCCGACCTTCCCGTCCCGACCAACGATAGCACAGACGCCGTGAATATCAGTACACCGGAATGCAGAGCGCTCATTGTTCTGACACGGTTTTGCGCCATCTAACGTCAGCCACTGTGAAATCGATTTGCTTTCACAGCTATTGTTATAGGAGGAATTGCATTTTATGACAGATAAACCAACACGCTGTGTTCATGCATAATCAAACAGTGTATCCAAGTCTTAACCTGTGCTAAGTCTCAACAAGGTCCTTATATGGCTGGTGCTAAGGTACAGTCCCCAAACGTTAGCCAAACGAGTATATACATACATACATGCTGCTCTCCAAAAGGCCGTTTTTTTTTTACTCAGTAGCTAAAAGTTTGCGAAAAAGTTAGCTAGGATTGTCAACTACCCAGAACTATGGACATATAGCCAGGTCCAACTTGATTGTGAAAGACCTTATTTACAACCAAACAGCAGGAGGGTTAAGTTCAAGAATGTGTGAGCACCAGGGGATAATTTCATTTATGAATTTATAAAACAAAAAACAAAAAAACATTCAAACATAAAAGCATAGAAAACACCATGATTGTCTCCAATACCATGACTGTAGATCAAAAACTTAATCAGAATCCAACTGTAAAAAAAAACAAACAAACAAAAAAACGAATGTTTCCAACAAATTCCAGGGAAACCTGTGGTTGATACAGTCGGAGGCCTGATCAACCACATTTTTCTTAATACCATATTTCAGTGGGGAAAGCGTTAGTCGACGGCTGCAGCCGCGCAACAGTCCCGACAGCAGACTGTGATCAGTTAGACCTCGGGGCCATTCTGTTTGAATAGTCATGAGCTCCTGGAGGCACTTTTATTATAATGTCACTCCTCCACCTCCAGACCCCACCCAACCCGTGAGCCACTTTAATCACTCTGTAAGATGCAAAGTAAACTTTCCAAAGTTCCTCTTAGGCATGAATGGGGGAAGAAGGAAAAAAAAAACGCAGAGCTTTTCTAGAAATTAGAAATTAGAACCTCTGCTGCATTAGCAGCTGAAGCTATGTAAAAAAAAAAGACAAAAAAACAAAATAAAAATGAGTTGTAGGTATTTTAGGCCTTTTTACTGCAATATATTCATCACAAGATGTTCTGCACCATCCTCACATACTCCTAATACAGGTTGTCCAGTAGGTGAGAACATGTTGGTGACAGACCATCTCCTGCTGCTTTGTTAACATGGAAAAAAAGCATCTCCAGAAGGTTTCCTCAACGAGCAGGACTGCGAATTTGGCCGGCAAAGGGGAGAAATTAAAAATAAATGTCCCTTCCTTCTCTCTCTCCCGCTCTCCCTCTCTCTCTCTCCCGCTCTCCCTCTCTCTCTCCGCCACCTCAGCCTCCACTCTCGCTCCCTCCTGTCAAAATAAACACATTGAGAGCCTCCCTTCTTTTCATTCAGACGCTCCAAGCCGTTGGCCTCGTTTGGAGCCCGTCTGTGTGCGTGTGTGTCCTGTGTCCCCTCAAAGTAGGTGTGTGTGTGTCTCAAGTATTTATAACACAAATTGAAAAGCAGCTTCTTTTTTTTTTACACCTCATCCCACCTCCAACCCCTCGAGCCCTGAGCCTCCTGCTCCGGCGCAGTATCTGACATAAGTGACCCTGGGTTTCTCCTCTCCGTCCTGGCAGATAGAGGGGCCGCTGACCGCCGCTGGGGGAACTTTCCTGGCGCGGGGAAGTCGGCAGACAATCACACCTTTCATGGGGCCGCAGAGAGAACACTGGCCGTCCAGCGGCGGCTCGGGGAATTTCTCTCTCCCCTCCAGACCCCTTCTGTCCGTGTCCGTTTCTGTCTCCTTGTGCTCTGTGTGACTTGCTCATTTTTTTTGTTTTTTTGTTTTTTTTCTCTGCCCAAAGGTCTCTCTCTTATCCAAACGGCTTTTAATTTATGCAGCGTTTTGGCTTTTGATGCTTGTCCAATTTCACCCGTAGGCTTTTTTTTTTTTTTTTTTTGAAAGACTGGGGACAGGTTGTGTGCACACATTTGCATTTCAAAACTGAAGGAGAGAGAAATTGTCGCTTAATCTTTCACGATTAGCAGAACATAGAAGGATGCTGAACTAGAAAAGAAAATATGTTTATTTCTGGTTGGAAAAGTCACAAAAAAATATCGTGTTTATGTGTCAATATTAAGAGTCACAGCCAAACTAAGATCATAGCCACTTGTCTGGAGGAGGTCGTATCTGCACTGGACATCACAGCTGAAAGATGTGGAATCACGCGAACATCAGAAAACAGTAATTTACCTTAACATTGTTTGCAATGTGCATTCTCCCACTATAGATGTTCATAAATGTTTTACACTGAGCCTTTACAGAGTCATTTGCAACGGATGGCTATTTTTTCTTTCCGCTGTCCTTCAAAATTGTACTGTCAAGCATTTCAGAATAAAATTAAGAGCGTAAGTAAAACAAAACGTAAAAAGTTAATCAAAGTAAATAAAGCACATTATCATCAACATAAGCACTATAGGAGCAGAACAAATATTCTTAAAATTAAACTACAGTAAACTGCTCTGTGAACTCCTCTCTGAATACATAATAACATAGTTTCAATTTAAGTTTCATCCATCCATCCTTCTATTTTCAATACCCACTTCTTGGTAAACCCAGGGTCACAGGGTCAATTCATATTTAATATTCTTTTTTTATTTTAAAAGTTTTTTGTTTTTTTTTGGCTCCCTTGATCAAATTGTTCCTCTCAGACAACGATCTTCAAACGCCGATGACGTCAAGATTCTTCTGGTAAAGACCATTTTCAGAGATTTAGAGATTGTGACAATCATCTGATCGCCATGTGTCACATCCTCTGCTGCTTATTCCACCTTATCCATGCTGTTATCGACCTGGATTTCCTGTCATTGTCTCCCGCTCCTCTGCCTCACCTTCCCTTCTTCTCCAAACGGATGCCTTTACAAAGCCACCTTTCTGAGAGTTTAAATTTAGAATTGCCTCCATTTTGCTCACAGCTCAGAAGCTGTGCTGAAGTGAGCGAGAGAGAGAGAGAGAGAGAGAGAGAGAGAGAGAGAGAGAGAGAGAGAGAGAGAGAGAGAGAGAGAGAGAGAAGAGAGAGAGAGAGAGAAAATTTCTAAACTCGTCCCCTGGTAAATTGGCAGGTTTTGTGAAAAACCAATTTGGAAAGCCTCAGTTTGGGAGCATGAGGGGGCCAGTTGTGATGCCGCGCTTTGCTCTTCCCGTAAACACTCACCTCTGACTAACTTTATTCAAAGAGCTGCGGAAAAAGAGGCCAAATAAAGATCAAATCAACACAGTGGAAGCTCCTGTGGAAGGAAAGGAAGGCCTTCTGTGCTGCGTTGGGGGCAATCTGGGACAGGCAAAACACATGGGAGAAAAAAAACACAATGAGAAGATCAAAATCGACAGAGGATTTCATGGTTCAGATAGTTAGCAATTTTTAAAAATATCGTTGAATAATTAGTCATCATGTGACAGGCAAACTGGAATTAGTGGCCTTGCGGAATACACAAAACGAATAACGTGTAATCACAAACAAATAAATACATTTTAATTCATTAAAAAAAACAACCTGTGACATGCTTTGGTAACAGCAGGTTGTAATTGTACTGCACGGCCAAGAAACGTCTCGCTCTGCCCATCTTCAGCTTTGTCTGAAAAAGTGGTACAGCGGTAGATTGTTTTCAACACCTTGACGGTTTATTCAAAATGCACCCAAGAGATCTGCTGAAACAACAGCCAAACTCAAAAAGAGTGTCATTTGACTTGGATCCATTTGGTACCATGCTCCCTAAAAACGCTTCTGCAGTTGTTTACTAGCAAAAAAAAATCAATACTGGGGGCTGTACTCCGGTTAGCTGCTGTTAAAAGAAAAGAAAAATCAGTCATTACTCCCAGTGTTACAGAAGAGGATTAGCGGAGGGGTTGGACCAGCCCTGCAGTGAACCCTTGCATCCGGGTGTCACGTCAGACTTTTTAATTCCTTCCGGGAACCAGTGAGGATTTTCACTGCGTTAACAATGTGTACTTAGGAATGAGTCACACACGCATGCTCGCACGCACGCACAGACTTCCACAGTACGTCTTAGCAGCATTTCCCATTTCTTTTCTCTTTTCGCTCTATTTGCTTCCTCCTATCATTCCCAACGATGTTTTCCCTCCCTAATTTGTTTGCGTCCCGCGACTTGATCTTGCCTCCGTCTGTTTAACACGGTCTCCCAAATCCACATTCAACACTCGACTTCACTCACTCCACTCTCTTGGCCGGCCTCCACAAGGCAAGGCAATCGAGTGCAGTCAATGATTCTTTCATAAAGTCTGCATTTCACCTCATCGTAATTTCTTCTCAGCCGCCGTGTGGCCAGCATCCCCCGGCATCTATAGGCTCATTCAGCGTGGAGAACACAGTCTGTGAGCGTATCGCTGTCGCCACACTAATGTGAGCTCTCCAGAGTAGAGAAAAAAAAAATGTATGCCGTTCCTCCCCTATACACATGCTGTGGTAGAAGTTGTGTTTTGTGTGTATATGTCAAGTTAAACAGAATCAGACTTGTTTTTATAATCCTTGAAAAAAAAGGTGATCTAGTAGATCTCTTGGGTCTGGATAATACATCAGGCTGGCCTCTCCATGTTGCCCATGCAGAGCCACGAAAGGGAGATTTGGCTCTGTTGGCCTTCGGTTGTGCGTTAGGCTGGGCTACGACAGAAGGTGTCGTGTGTGGCTTTCGTCGCCACAAGTGAACTTCAAAGTCCCTGTCAACACGTCTTTTATGTTGCATATTAAAAATAAAAAAAAACATCAGAGTGGTCGATAAGTTTAGTCATGGATTTGTTTTGAGGGGTTTTGTTGGGGTGTGGAAAGTGTGATTATTTAGAAATTAGTTCAGCTGTTACACAGTTTGGAGTTTAGAGATGAAACCATCAGAAAAAGTGCAGTTGGTTCAGCCAAAGCGCGTGTTTTAACAGTGTCATGCGGAGTTGCAAGCAAGGTGCCGGTTCAGAGCAAACAGAGCACCACTGGGACAGAACTGGTCGGGCTGGTTTTTTTGGTAGACTGGGAAAGGTTGTGGGAGAGGAGTTTGAGCTGCAGCATCGATCAGAAATTTTCCATCCATTTTTTTCCCCTCCCTCAGGTGTCTAAAAAATATCTACAAACAACTGTTGACACAAATTGACACCTGAGAGGAAAACTTACTTTCCTACTTGTCAACGCACGTGCACTCATTCTGAATCCAAGTGGCCGTTGTGTGCGCAAAGTGAGAGCTGATGTTTCACGCCTTGCTTTTTTGTTCTGCATCACACATCCTGATCCATGATTAGGTCCAGTTGAAGCCAGCTACTGCCAATCTTATTCCAATTATTTGTGTGTTTTGTGGCTAAGTTAAAAATTCAGTTTGAGGGCGATTTATTAGAAAGAACCAAAAACCTATTTCACCTTTACAAACTAACAGAACTGAGTCACTTAAATTGAGTCTGTAATTATGTTAGAAATACCAAGTTACTTGTTAACCCTGCTGCTAGCTATTTTGGCGAGTAAGCTGTATCTAAACATCTGCTAATTGGTTGCCACCAACTGCTAGAAAGAAAAATGAGCTGAAGTAAAATTTGAATCATATTTTTTATTAAACTAGCAGAGTAAAGCCCCTACTGGCCATGAGTAAGAATGCAGCAGTGTTGTTTCTTTTCAAATCGTAGTACTTTTTTCACAGTTTTTAAGCATTTTTTAAGCAGTTCAATTACTAATGCTAGCGACTTCAAAGGTTGAGTTCATATGTAAACTGCCCTAGCTGGCTGCTGACATGGACGGCACCAGGTTAATTACATCACGATCAGCCACATGAAAAGATGGCCTGATTGCTATATTACCTTTTGCAATGAGTCATTTATCACCTATGGGCACCTGCCTTCCTTTCATTTGAGCTGGGCTTTGTTTGAAGTTGAATGAGGCTAACCGACGTCAAATAAAAACGCCTCGGACCGGGTTGCTTGCGAAGACAGTTAATTAGAAAAAAGAAAAAAAGCTTCCTATTTATAAACAGCTGCTTGACTCGCGACCAGTGTTCACAGAGATATACACTATGTATATGTGGGTGGGTTTGAGTTAAGCCGTGTTTAAGAATAAAATACAAATGAAGTCAACCTCAAATCCCTTACAAAGATAGCAGTGCCAACCTACACACATACACACGCTAATATTTTCACGGCTAACATTTTAATCCGCCTTAGCAAATAAATAAAAACGATTGTTTATTCAGTTACCATCCACTTACATTTTCCTCTGCCGGTTAATTCTGAGGAAAAACAAGTGTACATAAACACATGCAACTGATGCATGAAGATGTGAAACCACTGAAACAAACATATGGACAATGCACAGGCACAAGAGCAAACATGTGCCAGTTGCGCATGTAGGATGAACATACATTAGATAGATACACATGAGCACTGCAAATATGAAAACAGATTGAAAACCAAGTCTCCCTCCCCACAGGTGGACAGAAATAGCAGAATAAATAGGAAGGTGAGAGTCTGATGGGAAAAGACCCAGTTGAATATATATATATATATTTTTTTTTTTTAAAGAAAGTTTGACCAGTTCTAAGATGCCTAAGAAAAATATTTCCTTACACCTCAACTGAGCCAAAGAAACCCGTATCTACCTCTGTCGACTTGGACCGGAATTAGAATAAAATTGCTTTGAGAATTTTCTGATTTTTATTATATATTATTTATGTGACTGCAAGCTGCCACCAACAAACCCTCCCGTAAAATTCTGGAAGCAAACTGTTTCAAAATGGAACTAATGTTGGTTTATAAGTGCAAAATGTGTATTGCATAACAAGAATGATTTTTTTCAGATGTTTCAACACAGTCAATTACATTCCTGGAAAAACTAGACATACTTACTTACATCCTGATTGCAATTGATGCCATGTTGTGTTTTATTTTTTATTTAGTTTTTTTGTTTTTAACATATAACACGGAGAGATTCTCTTCGACAGAGAGTCTGCAATGCAATAAAACATTGGCACAAATGAGAAATATCTCCTGTCAAAAAGATGTTTTTTGAATTTGAATCATTCATTGTCAATTTACATTTCATTCAAAAGGGACATAAAAGAAGAAGAAGCAGAAATCTTTACTTATTATTTAAGCCCAGGAGGGTGTTGTGCTGTTTGTCCTTGATGGGCTTCGGTAGAAACATGGCAGCACTCATCAAAGGAGATCACCTGTCAGGTGGCTTGTGGCCTATTTTAAGCAAACAGTTACTACCTGAAGGAGATGACAAATCTAGTATATTAAATTCCACTTCCCAAGTTCAATAATTGTAAATCTTCTATTCTGGACCTCTGAGCAATGAAAAATAATGCTACCCTATTTTCTTAATAAACAATTCTGCCTTTAAAGTTTCATGCTTAACTGGGCTTACTCTCGTAACATGTGGCTGGAAGTTTGTTTGTTTTCTCCCTCTCTTAGCTTGAGTTGCTGATTGACGCAGTGTGCATTTGGAACATTACTGGCTTCTCACATTAAAAAGGCTTCCCATCTGCTTCATGGCGTTTCACAGCAGTCAGCCCCACAGACCTTTGATATGCACGCAGCTCCGAGGTGCTGACTGACACTGAAGTCCATTCCTCTGCTTTTAATGACATTTCTGTTTCACAGAGGCCGGTCACAGCTCAAGTCTGGAGGTGGTGAGGCAAAGAGTAATGAGTGGGACGTTCTGGAAGCCAACCCCACTGATACCGTGCCAGTGAGGTTAGTAGGCAGTCAAAGGGAAATGAAGTGTATCAATGGGGAAAGTGTCCTACTGCAGGTACAGGTGAGGTTCCAGTCGAAAGCTAAACAGAACAGGTCCAGTTCAGCTCGTTTCCACAGTGAAAGCAGACAGAGAGCGGGGAGAGCTGGAGGGTACAGTCGGTGCAGTTACATCCTCAGACTGTTTCCTCAAAAACATCCGCTCCATGAAACAGACATCTTATTTACCAAAGAAAAAGACCGCCGTGCCTTTCGCTTCCCTCCTCCGCTGGCTCGACCAGACCGTCTCACCCGCCTCCTCTTCCTCCTCCTCCTCCTCCCTCCGTCTCTTCTTCTACGGCTGGAGGGACATCGGCTCTTTGAAAGTCTTTGGTTACCAGAGTGGTTCTCTATAAAACCACGGCTGCTGAAAGGGCCCTCTGACTTCTTAAAAAAATAAATGCAAATCCGAATAAATAAGAGACTGTGGTTGCTAAAGTTATTTTTATACTACAGATCAAATCATTTGGCTTTTTTTTCCTGACAGTTACATGTTTCACTTATTTTGCGTAGTAAATTTGTAGCCAGATGATTTTATAATGACAACATTGAGTGAAACACCACAAATGTTTTATTATTGACATTTTTATTGCGTCACAACCTGTAAAAAATAATTACCACCAATTGATACATCAATTTATGTATGGTTAACAATTTGCAAAAATTATTCAATTAAAAAAAATCCCATTCAACGATGCTGCCTTTAGTCTATGCACGGCAGCGAGGAGACATGGGGATAAAAGGTATGAGATTTAAAGGTTTATTGTGGAAGAATCTAGACAGCTAATAGTGAGAACCCATATACTTTCAACGTACCAGACTGGACAAAACTTTGTTTTGTCCATTCTGGGTTATCATTGAGACCTGATGGAGCAAAATTATAAGTGGACAATATTGTTTTTCCGTAAAATAAAATAAAATAATATAGAATAAAATAATAATAAAGATGAAGAAGAAGAGTTGTCATCACTGAAATGTGCCCCTGAAAATATAATTTCCTCTTGGTAAATCCTCCGACACATTCCAGGGCAGAGGCTGCAATTAAAGTGCATTTAAATTTAGTTTCATCTGGCATGTTGGCCGTACAAAGGTAGCAGTGTTGGCTGGAGGGCACATCGAGTGAAAGAGAGAGGCAACACACCGAGGTATTTATAGAGAAGGAAGTAGGGAGCAGTGATGGAGGGATGGTCTGAATCTGAGGGAGAAATAGGAGTGAAAAAAGGTGAGGCCAAGGGAGGCGTTTTTAAAGGTTTAGCAATTGTGTGACCAGCACCCAGGCAGTTACAAATAGAGTTGATGAAGTTGGGAACTTGTTTAGGATGGTTTTCACAGTATGTTTCCTTAGTGTTTTAAGTACCTTATTAGGAGTACACAAAAATATAAACCCAGTCTCTTTGAAAGAAAGTTAGAAGTGAATAGTTTCCATCTGGTGGCTGGGATGGACAAACTACACTGGTCTTTGGTCAGCAAATGGTAGTAACAAAGTAAAGAAGAAGAGTTACAGGTGGCAAACTAAAGCAGATGTTGGTCTGGTTGCATAAATCTTTAAAAGTCCTCCATGTTGGTGAACACGTATCCACCGCTGTTGTTGTTTCTTCCAGCAGGTAACAGAGAAACTGGAAAGACGCCATTGGAGGAAACATCTGTCGCATAGAAACTGTGAGTAGACCACACTTATAGCATATAGTGCTTTTCTAGTGTCTGACCACTCAAAGCACTTGACACCACAGGTTTACATCCACCCAGTCAGGTCCGGGTTCAGCATCTCACCAGTGGGTCACATGACAACAGGCTTCCTCTCCTGAGCCACAGCCAGCGTTTGCTCCATCACAACTTGCTCGGCAAATGTTTTTCCTTCTCCCCGATTTAGTCTAAAACCACCTCAAGCCGGGGCAAATTAGCCGAGGGGGGTTATGTTTGTTTTTGTTTTAATTTTCACATCCCGTCAAGTGCTGTGCTCCAAAATGTGCAGAGAGAGAGAGATTTAAAAGCGAGCTGCGGATGCGCCAGGAACTTTGCTCTGCATTTGGAAAACACAAACATCCGTGACATAGGATGAGTAGCGGTTGATTTGTTTGTTTATTCCTCTTTCTTTTTCTGCCCGCTGACACACTGATCGTGACAACAGTACAGTTGAGTGACACCTGTTGAGTGAAAAAACACAGCAATGATCCAGACAAAGGCCAAAAGAAAATGCTTTAAAATGACATTTTCAAAACGGCGGCTGATTTTTGCTATTTTGCTGTTTTTCACCGACAACTTGCAAAAAAACATCAAAAATGCCCAGCCAGACCTACAATTAGCGGCATTTTTTGATCCATTACTCTTTATTATCATCCTGTCAGTGTCTTTTGCCGTGTTATTGTCTGTCTTCAATGCGTGTACCGTCGCCGTCCCCTCCCTCCGTCCTGGCTCTGTTCATTGTTCTGCGCTCAGGTGTTCTGCCAGCTGGTTGATGGTTAACTTTGGGCTCGGCGCTGGCCGAGAGCGAGGGGAGGAGGAGGAGGAGGAGGCAGCGGCGGCAGCGGCCGCGAAGAAATGGTGACATTTCACTGCCATTATTCATCCGTGCTTTGTTCCCGCTGCGCCGGCTGAGTGTTTGCACTGGGAGTGCAGAGTGCGGGGCGGAGGGATGCTGAGACGGCGGGATGAATGGTGTTGGGTGTGAATGGAGGGGGTAGAAAAACGAGGGAGGGGGTGTATGGAGGAGGGGGATGGGGGGGGGGTAGAGAGGTGAAGAAGTCACGGGGTTAAAGTGTGAGACACCTATGGGGAGAGGATAAGAGAGACAAAGGCTTCTGTCTTCCTGCTATCTCTGACTTTGAGTCGCTGCAACTCTTCCTTGTTTTCTTCTTCACTTTGAGTCTTGAAAGTTTTTAACATACAAGAGTATCTGTGCGTTATGAGTCTTTATCGCTGCTGCTCTGCATCGCGCCTCATGTATAGTTTGTATGTGAGCTCCGAACACCCTCTCCCCAGCTGTTTACATGATGTGTTTGCACAATATGGTGGCTGGGAGAGGAAGGAGGAGGAGAAGGAGGAGGAGGATGAGGTATAGGAGAAGAAGCAGGGAGGGGCAGGGATGTCAACCTCACTCACGGATGTTCCGCCCTCTGCCAGAGACGCTCCGTCTGCCTGCTGCACTTTCGGTCTGTCTTCACTTCAGCCATCATTCAACACGGTTGACCTTGTGATAGAAATGATCTGCTGTCTTTTTGTTTCAAATTCATCTTGAATATGAAGATGCTCCTTTCATTGTCGGGGCCACTTTAAATGGATGAGCTGCAAGGTGTTGTTCATGGAAGTTATATTGTGCGTGAGGTGTTGAGGAGATAACGTATGTGGCGTTTTCTTGAGGAAACCCGTATTGAGCAAATGTGCTTGCTCTGCCTTGTAGGAACTTTTGCTAAAATCGTAGAATTCTGAAAATTGTCTCTTTGTGATGTCACATAGAGCACTGATGCGTCAATGGTGCCTCTCACTTTATTTTGATCTCCTTTGGAAGGTCCAGCAAAGCACTGGTTTTAGCAGGCAGCTAACACACACATTGTTTTATGTGGAGCAGAGGGCTAAATATGCTATTTCCTTTTTGTATTTGTGTATTTTATTCTCTAAACTGCAAAATCCATTGAGAAAATATCCATAGTTGCGTAGGTCTGTCTTTTCAGCTCACCTGAAAACCGCTGATACTAAAGCCATGACTGGAAGAGGTTTGCGTTAAGACGGACAGAATGGGAATTACTTTTCAGTGTATTATAGCAACTGTCCTTCCTTTTACAGCAAAGAAAGATTTTTTCAGTATTGATGTTTCAGAAACAGACAAAAGTGTTGAAGCTCAATAATGTCAATGGAGTTGGATATATTTTTTTCCAACTCGGAGCAAAGCCTCAGTGAAATGTTGATCGAGTTGCTTCATTCAAGGAAAACGTGCATCCGTATACAGTGGGGTGTATTCTTCAATTCTTAGTTAGAGCTCTTTCCCCTCTGTTTTAATGTAGCTCCCCCCAACACACACACACGCAGGTTTTTGCTGAACAATGGTTGGCTTTGACAGAGGCAGGCTGTCAGGAGGAGATGGTCTGGAGCCATTGTCTGCTCTGTTTACTTACAGACTCACCTGGCACTGAGCTAATAGCACCAGCTCTATCTGTCAGTGCAGGAGACGGGGGTCTCAGCCCACACACACACACACACACACACACACACACACACGCACACGCATTCACACACACACACGCAGAGACGCTCACACACACTACGAGACAGAGTTGTGCGTTCTTAAACTGTCTGTATGAAATAAACGCAGACAAAACTTTATACACTCCCATATTTTGACACTCCCAGCGCACGGGTCCTTTTGAGTGTGTGTGTGTGTGTGTGTGTGTGTGTGCACTTTTGATTGTGCGTTTAGTCACACCTGGGTGTCCTGGGAGGTTCCTGCTAAAGGGGGAGGGTTTATGGATGAGGGAGGGGAGGGGTGTGGGGAGTTCTTTCAGGTTTTTTACCACTGTGCAAACACGCACACGCCGGCCACAGTTGATGGGTTTTGATGGGATCAGTTAGAAGCCTTGGAGTGACCCTGCCCGAAAACCCCACCCTTGTTTGATTGGCAAAGCTGAGAGGGTTATAAGTGTTCGCATTGATTGGATGGGAGGAGCTGTAGCAGAGGACAAAAAAAATCTAAAGTTGGAGAAAGATGCAGCGCAGTTTTGGATGAAATCATTTTGATGAAAGTAGATTTGGGGGGAAGAAGTTCAATAAGCTGCACTCAACTTATGTGTGTGGAGTATTAAAGCATCACCCAGCACCAACAGTGTGAGTTGTGTTTTCAATGGACAACAGTGAAATCCGTTGATGCCGTGTGCTTAACAGACGGTAACAGTTTTTCCTCTCGGATGCCCACGAAGTTACACAAAGACGCTTCAACTCACAGTTTCCTCGAATGCCTGACGGGACAGGAGCTGCTGCACCGTGACCAGGGCCGATCACGTTGTCCCGTCGTAGTAGGCGTACGTGAAAAGTCGAGCTGGTTCGGGGCGGCGGCTGCGGCGCCAGGGGCCCTTGTTTGTTTCGTAACACATCCCCAAAATGTCAGAGGTTCAAATCCATGTTGGAGTTTCTCTGGTTCACGCTCAGGTCTCAAGGCCTGAGCAGCCGACAGCAGGGCCGACCTCCGCTGATAAGCCGCCCTTTTTTTTTTTTTTGGTGTTGTTTTCCAGCTCGGGGCTTGGCCTCCTGCCAGCTGATAACGAGAAGGGGCATACCTGCCGCATTAATGATTGGTCAGCCCTGCCTCCTTCAGCCAGCCCGGGCTCTTTATTTTAACACAAGGCTTTATCATTCAGGCATTTAGCAGAAAGGAAATCTTATCGAGTCAAGGCTTTGCGTCGCAGTTTCTCTGAGAAGTGACTTAACCTTCATTTTTTTTAAGATGATTTCATGCGACCCTGCACTTCAGAGAGGTTCACAATGCAGACGGCCCCCGCCGGCGTCATTAACATCAAACGGCGTGGTCGCAACTGTCGGCCGGCAACGACGGGAGCGAGGGTCTTTATCCACGGTGGCATCTGTTCACAGCATGTTGCACACCACTGCACAGCCAACTACCACCGGCGCGTGTCTGCTTGTGGGGCTTTCACGGCGACACACTGGAGGTCCTCCTCTCTCAAAACACACTTGTACGTACTCCAATACCTGCGGCGCTTTCGAACTGGGGGCTGTTTGCCTTGCAGTGAGGCGACGGCCTCAGCTTGTTTATGTGCGTTTCCTGCCTCGACTCGAACCCGAACCCTCGGCAGCGGTGACATCGGCCCGGGGAAGAGACGGTGATGTACGATGTGGGAAACAAACAGTTGCGTTGGAGAGGCGTGAGCCCACCGAGCGGCCAATAAAAGTCTCACATTCCTCTCTTACTCTCCCTCTTGGCTCGACTACACCTCTCCATAATTCCGTCCATTGCCGTGCCTCGCTCGTATTCAGTGTCTGTGTTTTTGGCCTATTCACATAAACCGTGTGCCTTTTTTTGCTCTCATCTCAGGTTGCGAGGAACAGATTGAACCGATGAGTCATCCAGTTTAACGAAGCGTTTGTGATGCCGTCAAAGCCGGTGGCAAACTTTATGAGAGTCAGTGTAAAATGAGCGAAGGGGGTAAAAATAGGCAGTTGATGTTTGCGGGGGGGTTTTTAAATCAAATTTGCGGGTCTGACTGGGAGCAATATTATCAGTACAGCGTTAGCGACATCTGAAACAGAGCGTTGCGGGTCGGGCGGTGACCTCGGGGTTGTCTGGACTGGATAAAAGGAAGTCCTGGTTAATGAGTAACAGTGGCAATGTGGCCTGGCGCTACAGGTGGAGTGGGTGGGGGTTAGACGGGACTCACGCTGATAAGAGGGAAGGTAGATGGAGGTTGTTTTTTTTTTTGTATTTGAGGGTATAAGGGCGGGTGGGGGGGGGGGGAGCAAAAAGATAGAGAGGCCCAGGCTTTGTTATCTGCAATCAAATATATTGTGCTATTGTGTCTACCTGACCCAAGACTGAAGGAAGTGGACAGATGCGATGACGTGATGAGAATGTGAGGACACCTCATCTCTTTATGACGGACACCCAGATTAATTCAAACATTCAAATCCAATAGCTTTTATTTCTTTTTAAAGGAAACATTGGTTATTGTATTTTTCAAAATAGTTGCCACAGATGCTATTAGGAGGCAGTTCTCCACTTCCCTCTTTCTGTTTCACAGGGAACTCACACATCATCATTAGGGAGCAGTGTTCCAATCACAAATCTACAACCGCAGCGATTTCTCTTTTTTTTTTTTTTTAGTATGTCTGTGCCATGTTGTTATGTCTCTACAGCATTCTGTTGGCAAGATTCAAGCCAATGCTGCCATGTCTTTTGTTTTGTTTCTGATTTATTGGCCCCTTTATTTAGTGGGAGACAAAACCTGTTAGATCAAGGAGTTGGACAGACACTACGGCTGACTAGTGAGTGTAGTTGTGCTAATCCCAAAAAACAACTGCATTGATTTACAGGCTTGAGAGGAGTGTTGCGACCTTAATATAAAAATGTCATAAAATGAAGAGCAACATCGCTGGGAGTGGATTTAAATTTAGCCTGATAGCAGTAAAAGCCTGGTTGTTATACGCAATTAACAGAACAAATAACAGCATAACGATATTCACATACAACTGCATGAATAACTTTACACAACAGCAGCAATTCAGGTGGAATAACAGTAATAACTTGGAGACGGCTGCTGCAGTCAGTGCTACAGTCAGAAATTCCTTTCCTTGTGGGAATACCACAAGTGATGCAACACACCGACCAATCAGGGTGCAGATCCCCGCTGCTGAAATATCTTCTCTCTCAAAGTTCACTGCGTGGATGCATCCACAAGGTAATCAATGAGAAGGGTGAGCGCGGCAAAACGCAGAGTCTCACAGTTTTTTCTCTTCTTTTTTTTTTTTTTCAAACCGGGGCCATAATGTTGAAAGGTGAATCATAGCAACCGCAGCGCTGTCAGGTAGAGAAGTTTCAAGAGAGATTGATAAGAACCACCCACCTCCACCCCCCTCTGCCCCCGCGATACTAACCCAAAAGAGGTTGTCACGACAACTGAATTCACCTTTGACCTAACCCAAACTCTGACCCAACAACTGCAACCACACTTCCTCATTCTCAGTAGCAGTTCTGGCGAGATGTGCAATCCACACCACGCATTTAGATAGCAGGGTCTATGACCGATAGTGTGATTAATGATTTAATAGTTTTGCGATGAGACGTTTACACTGTAATATTTCAACTCGTGGCATGTGCACAGATGTAAGTGCTGCGTCTTGGTTGCGTTTTAGCCGTCCTGATGTTGGCCACCATTTTATTTCTTCCACTGAATAATAACAACTTCTTTTAAACTAATACTGACAGAAATTCGTCACTTACTGTCGGACCCAAGCGCAGCCCGTCATTCGATACCAGCTGTGGCCAAATCATGTTTGCTAAACCTCGGAGCCTTTGCCTCCTTAAAAAGAGCTTTGCGGCCCAGTCCTGTTTTTCTTGTGTCTTAGCCGAACAAAAGCACGCCTTTAGCTGCGACAATGCGGAGGAAATCCTTCTCATTTACGGTCAGGGTGTAAAGTTTGGGGGCCGGGAGCTTAAAGGGTTAAACTAATGAGGATGGAAAGCTATCCCCGAGGATGCACCCCTCCTCTAGCCACTCACAGACCCGGCTTGACCGGACTGGCTAATCAGTTACCCGCCCTATCTGACCTGTACTACCCACGTATAGTCTGATGGCACGCACACACGCTCGCACTCACATGCGCACACACTCAAAGCCCACAGAGTCCACATGAAAAGTCAGGTTGTGATTTTTACTGATGAAGATAGAACTGTTTACCGCATTCGGTCATCTAAACAGTGGACCACGGACGTCTTCAAACCCTGTTCTTCCCTATTTTGTATGTAAACAAGTCAACATCGAATAAAAAAAAATAAGCCACTGAAAATGCTAGCCACTGCACTGGACAGACAAAACTAAACAATTGCTTCGAGGTTGTAGTATTTTGGAATTAGTGTGATCATGACTGCTTAAACTTTTACCGCTTCAGCCTCCAGACCTAATCGTGAGGCGTGACATCCGTAAACTCACCAAACCACCGCCTCACATCTTCTTTTGCTGCCGCCGTGCTGAGCAACTCCCTGATCCTCATCGAACAGGATGTTCCTCTGGCAACCAGAAACAACCCTCCGTTGAACCGTATTGCAAGTGGTTGTTATTTGCAGAGTGAAATCCCTTTATTTTGCCCTGAAAACGCCCTGGAAAAAACAGATGTTGGAAATAACTAAATGCAAGTATTGCTATGGAACGTTACTGAAAGTACATTTGAGCCGAGTACTAAGTTCAAGGACGGTGAAATAAAATGAAATAATAAAAAATTACAATACAACAGTGTCTCTAGGCACACTTAAAATTATGTCAGCAGTTGAGTCTGTTCTGCCTGAAATTATATAAATGGAAAAAACACACTAAACCACATTGTACCATTTAATAGCGCAAATTGTACCATCTTTTCCTCTCCAACCTGCAGGCTGCTTTACTTGTGTTGCTGTGACATTTTTCAATGAACAAAAAAAAACAATAATAACACGCTATGGTGGAAAGAAATCCTTGGACAACACAGTCTGACGCTCATCAGTGACTGCATCATGTCCTAACCTTCACTGTGGCTGTACGCTGTGTTCTATCTCCTTCTCTCGCCTCACCCTACTCACCCACATGCCTCCCCACAGACACGCCCCCACCTATGGTCATCGGGTCCGGCTCAGGTGGGAACAGAATGGAAGGAGAGAGGGAGTTGTGGTGGTGGTGGGGGTGCATAACAGACTGTGCAGAAGTGAGTTTCACAGTTGTTGTTTTTTACCTCAGTAAACTGGGTTAAGTTATACTTTGTGTCTAGCATGCTTTGTACACAACGACAGCTTTTGCATCACACACTCACGAGAATTCAAATATCCAGTTGGTCGGTTACATCTCAGGAAGTCAGTCAGTCAGTCAGTCTGCCAGTCAGCCAGTTGGGTGGTGTCTGCTTCGCGGGAACCTGAGCAGTCATTCCACTTCCTTCTCCATATCCTTAAACTGCATAGATGACTGGCTTTCCTTGGATCCTGGAAGGTGCGCGTGCGTGCCTGCGTGCATGCGTGTGTGCGTGCGTGTGTGCGTGCGTGTGTGTTTGTGACAGAGAGAGAGAGAGAGAGAAACAGAGAGAGAGAGAACATGTAAGAGAACAACAGATCAATAGTCAGTGACTAATGTAGCTGGAAGACATGAGTCACTAAACTGTGGCTTTTTACCTGTGTTCTGCTTAAGCTAAAGCTAAGCTGACTGGTTGCCGGGCTTCTTTTTTTTTTCCTAAGTGTTGCCATTTGGACACTGTACCGTATCATGTATGTGTGTTGTCCAACACATTTAGTTTTTCATGGCAATCTGTTAGTGATAATTGAATGTTGAATATTGAATATTTTAGGAATGTAAGAATGCTTGAACCTTGACGCTTTCATTGAATCACTCAGTGTTATGTCAATCCATCAGGCCATGTCCATCTCCAAATGCATATCCCTCCTATAAAGTTGTGAGCACTGCGATGCTACAACATGGGCGAGCCAGTTGAAAAAGACTCATGTTGGCAGAGAAAAATCTATCCATCCATTTTCAACCCCGGCTTCTCAGAGTCAATCAGGGTTGCCAGTGAATGCTTGTGTTTCTGATGTTTGAAATTAAACAAATGAATATATATGTTTATATGTATTAAAAACAAAAAACAAATCTGTGACCAGGTCTGAATGACGAAGCAGCTATAAAAAAAATCCGGCCATAACGGCTGTTATCAGCTGGCTCAGTGATGTCAGAGCTTTTTATGGCTGTCTCATTCATCCAAACTAAAACACACTTCATTGCACAAAAGACGAAAACATGTGAGGGCACACCTAAATCGAGGCCAAGACTTTAGCACCTCAGTGACTCTGAACAAGCGTGGCGTTTGCTGTCTCACAACTTGAGAAAGTTCTGTTTGACCTGTAATGCGTTGAGTTTTCATGCACAGAAACACAAGGTGGATATGAGCTCTTGGGATGGGACTTTTATGTAATGATTACAGAAATGCATTGCATCAGCTAGAGATAACTGAGAAGATCAGGGAACCGCGGGCGTGGAAAAAAAAACTGGGATTAAAAAAAGGAAGTGCCCATAGCCATAAGGGCACAGATAACCTGAGCAGCTGCTTGATGAGAGAGCTCACCGGTCTCTGACGCACAACACAAACACTCCATGATCAGGCTAAAAAGAGGTTTTAAAAATATGTCTTTATAGTGCATCATTCTGCTATCAGCCTGCGGTTCAGGAAGTCAGCCTTCAGAAATGGGAAGTGGTAGTGTTGTTATTTAGAATATGATTCTATATACTTAAAACGTGTGCTTCCAACCAAAGTAAATGTTGACTGGCCCATAGAGTCCACAGAGTTGTAGCTCAGCTATCGCGTCTAATGCATCATTTGATTAAACTGGAAAAACAAATATACAACAATTCAATTATCTAAATATTGAGTAAAAGAAAAATGGAATGGTTATTTGAAAACAAATTTTAGATTTTAGATCTGAATTTTAAGCACATTCTGTGTGAGTGCGAGTGTGATTGAATGTGTGTTTGCGCGTGTGTGAAAATCCTTGAATTCCTGATGTCTGGCTCTTTCTCTTTTATCAAACAACAGGTTTCACCCCTAACAAAAGGAAATATGAACCTTTGCCGCACCTTTTTATAAAGGCACACTCCATCATTTTCCATGGAGTTTTCCATTTATATATAAAGGACGATGTGTTTTTATACAGATAATGTTGTTGCTGTTGTTGTCATCCAACTACGATGACACCGAGGAGTAAAGAAAAATAAAGCATCACATCATAGACACAATGATCCAAACAGAAAGATTCAGTTATTTAATTATGTAAATGTAAAAGAATCACTGAATAAAAAAGACGTTACATTTTCCCAACAGCTACTACCACCAGGGGGAGCCGTTATGGCTGCATTTAATGTCCTCATATTTGCATCAAAAGACATTTTACAATGACCCGAAAATAACCTGCAGTGTCTCATATCTTGGGTTTATTGTTTATTTTCTTTATTTATTACACATCTGTTTGACGCTTTTAGAAATAAACCGTGCTGGCACTCTACTGTCCCCTACTGGGCAACAAAAACACTTTTGTCTCAAGGGGTGAGTGGGAAACATGTAAATTGGTGTTGAGATCTTGCGTTTCGTGCAGTAAAATAAATAAAAGGCAAATGTATGTTGATGCAGAAATGTTCTTATCTGTATTTCAGGTTGATACGTGTCTCTATTTTGTTTGTTAGTTACGACTCTGTCTGCTAAGTAGAAAGGCGTGTGCGAGTATTGCATTCTGCCTTTTTGTTGTTGTTTTGTTTTACATATTTTGATGACATATCACGGGGAAATCTTGTCATTTTGTTTAGTCTAATCTAGTTGCACAAATATCTTCATTGTGTTTTGCAGCCCATAGATACTCAGAAGGTTAAAAACAAAGCATGCAAGACCATAGCAGGTTCTACGGGAGAGGAAAATTTTACTTACGGTTGTCAGTTGATTTATCGTGTATGGCTATAATGAAATTGATCACTTGATGACTGTTTTAGAAGACGGATACATTTTTAGTTGGCGATTAACACTTGCGAGTTAATTAACGCCATCCATTTTGACGAAAAATTCCAGTTTTGCAGTAGCTTGTGGGCACGTATTAGTATCTCCGAAGCTAACATTAAAATTTCGATGAAATACTTATGACCCAAAACCATACATCACGGCACATTCCTCCTGTGTGTCTATGGAGAGACGTCAGTCAGAAATGGCTAGATGGCGACATCGTGTGGCCGATATGGAAAACTGCAAACACGGTCGCTTGGCTGTGCTGGCTGCGTCACGCAGTCTCCTCGCTTCTAATTGGTTGACCCAGTTTTGATCACATGACCATCTGTCCTGTTGTTGAAGTTCGTCCGTCCAAACTGGCTGCGGCGGCGTTGTTCCCTTACGCAAATATACCCTATTAACGGCCGCGTTTCATGAAGCTGTGCGCCGAGAATAAACCTCGGTGCTGCTGTACGTGACACTGCGATCAACCGGGACGTTGGTAAAAAAAAAAAAAAAAAAAAAAAAGGTGAGCCGACCGTTTTGTCTGTCCCGGTGCGAGTCACTTTGTTTTGCTTTTGCTCTGTCAGCTAAAGTAGCGCTGCCGATAGTCAGAGTTGACTACCTTCAGCTGTTGACCAATATCTGATATTGTATGTAAATATAACTCCCAACGCTAAGTTTAACGCCATTTTTCTATCTTTGTTTTAAGTCTCTATGAATTAACCGAGCTAACCAACTTGACTGTAGCTGTTTTTCCTTTCTTCTCACCCACCACCAAACTCATAGCCTCCTTGTCGCTTTTTTCTTTCTGTCTTCTATTTTCGTCACCATTCTAGCACAAGCTTACATACATACATACATACATACATACATACATACATACTTCTCGTTCCTGTTTTAACAACTGTTTCAAAACTCTGTGTGTGTGTGTGTGTGTGTGTGTGTGTGTGTGTGTGTGTGTGTGTGTGTGTGTGTGTGTGTGTGAGTGTGTGTGAGTGTGAGAGAGAGAGAGAGAGAGAGAGAGAGAGAGAGAGAGAACTGCTGAAACACATTATTGGAAACATGTGACTAACAGTCATCAAATTTGTGCACTCAGTCTCTTTTGAAGTAAACACATGTGTCAAGACATTAAGATCACAAGACTTTCAGTTCCAGGAAGTCTTCCCCCTTTTTTGGGGGCTGTTTGTTAGTGCATGCATGCATGAGTTTTGGAAATATTTGTTGTAGTGCGTTTTTTTGTGCAGGAGATGAACTGTACACCCTTTTGTCTTGTCTACGGGTAAAAACATCTAGGACCTTCTCATTGTGTAGTCGGTAAAGAATAGGAAAAAGCCTGTTTGTGCCTCTACACCCAGTCTCCTGTCCGCCTGAACGGCAGAAAAGAAAAAATGCTGACCAACCCAACCGTTTTTCCGCCAATACCACAAGATGTCCAGACAAACCCGTGTCGCAATGTGGAAGTTGGAATGACGTATATAACAAAGACTTTGTTATATAAGCTAGAACACATGATGGATTAACTATGTTTTATGTCTTGGTTTAGACCTGATGTCATTTTGTCTTTGAAAATGAAGTCAAACGTCCCCTACAACCAGGTGAGGATGATTTGGTTTCTTCACTTTTATTAACCTCTCGGGTAGTAAACATTACATTTCCTTAGATTGGTTCTGAATTGTTTGTATTTGTTTTGTAGCAAATAGTAAAGAGACATTTTCAAAACTTCTGATACTTTTTAATGTTTCTTTGAATATACCAGTATTCAGTATTTTAGCTCTGCTGGAACAGTGAAATCTATCACAAATACACCTCAAGTTCATTGAAGTACTTTGCAATAACAGAAATATTGCTACTGACAATGCATGGAAGCATGGATGCAGCAGATATCGACTAATTGTATTATTATTATTTTTCATTTTAATGTTTTCTTCCTTTTTCGTAGCTGGAAGATGTGGAAAGGAGGAGGCAAGAATACCACCGGAAACAACAAGTCGTATGTCACACAACCACACGCTCACTTGGATTGAATATTTTTTTCCATCCCAACTCTGAGGTCTACTGTCTCTTTTTGTTGTTGTTGCAGTATTCCAGGTGTGCGATGAGTCTGGCTGCCGTGGCGACGGTGCTGCTCGCCACGTTGGTCCTCTACAACCTGCTGATACCCAGAGTTCGCTCTTCTCATCCTGCCGCAGCAAGCCTTCCTCCCACCCAGTCCTGCTCAGACCCCTGCACGTGAGTAGGCAGTATCACCAGTCAGCCAGTACTGTTCCACAGGTTTGATGAAAGTGGAATTGTAGTGCTGTCTAAGACTTTTTCAAAGCCACTGTCAAAATTCTCTTGTTTTTTTTGAAAATAATGATTTGCGCCTCTGTCCTACTGCTAAAATCCCTCAATGTGAGAGAAAAATCCATCCTCTTTTGCTTGCTCCACTTTCCAGAAAGTGTGCACTTTGTGATGTCACAAAAGGCACAGATTCGTCTGCGGTGTTTAGTGAATTACCCCCAGGAAAATGTTGCTTCCCCCTTCTGAAACTGCTTTCTTATTGGTTCCCCAAGCAACAAGCCTCAGTATTATCAGGAAGCTCAAATGTCAAAATTTCTGTGGGAGGCTGTAAACAGAGGGCTAAATATATTTTTTTCCCGAGAGCCGTAGATGTTTTTGGAGGAGTAATTGTGCTTGACTGCCTCATTGGTGACAGTCGGTTTAATACAGGACACTGAAGTTGTTTCCCTCTGTTCCCCCCTCCCTCAGGATCGTCATGGTTGAAAGCATCCCCGAAGGCCTGGACTTCAATTCCACCACGTCTCACCCATCCATCTTCCACGCCTGGCTCAACCTGATGAGCGAGGCCCGAAGCAGCGTCGACATCGCCTCTTTCTACTGGACGCTCACCAACGATGACACCGGCACGAAAGAGCCGACAGCTCAGCAGGTCAGCCAGAGTTTTGCATGTGAAAATATTGAAGACTTGTTTTTTTTGTTTTGTTTCTCTGTTATTGCCACAGTGTGAATAAATGTGAATGAATGGCAATGCGTGTCTGCTGCGTGCGCAGGGCGAGATCATCCTGCAGTCGCTGGCGGATCTTTCAGGCAAGTTGCCCGTTCGCATTGCGGTCAACAAGCCACACGGGAGTCAGCCAGTGAACGACCTCAAACTGCTCAACCAATCAGGTGACTCTTTCACATACGTATGCATTGCACGTACGCTCCAGTGCAACACGGGGTCACCTTTGAATAAATGTACGATTTAAAAAGAAAACAAAACATCCCTTGACATGGCAGAGGGTGAAATTGCTTTGCAGCTCCAATCCTGTTTACACATGGATGCCTGCAATGTGGAACTTCTACTTCCACTCTCCATAGCGTTTATGGGGCGCTTACAGTAATTAGAACATGTATCGGTAGCCTTTTGGTGTTTGTGTTGTGGCTTCATTTTAGACCCAGGCCACTCTTTGTTTTACACTTTCTGCTGAACTAAAACATCCACTGACACTGAGGCTTCTCCTCTCTCAGGAGCCGATATCAGGACTGTCAACATGATAGCGCTCACCTCAGGCGTCCTCCACACAAAGTTCTGGATTGTAGACAAGAAACACGTTTACATCGGCAGCGCCAACATGGACTGGAGGTCCCTCACACAGGTACACACACAGTAGTTCCCTCACAGATCTTCTTGGAAACGCTTTGTTTCTCCTCCAATATGCATGTAAAAGTGACACCTTTTAAATGTGCGAAAGAAAATGTGTCACTTCCTTTTGGGTTTGCGAATCACGGAAAACGACAGTAGAGCAAGTAGCGAATCCTTTCTAAACGTCGTGCAGGTGAAGGAGCTGGGTGCCGTGGTCTACAACTGCAGCTGCCTGGCCGCAGACCTGGGGAAGATCTTTGAGGCCTACTGGCTCCTGGGTGACAGTCAGTCGGTGCCGTCGCCGTGGCCCAGCAGTTTCTCCACCCCCTACAACAAGGACACGCCCCTTCAGCTGCCGCTCAACGGCACGCCGTCACACGTCTACCTGTCGGTGAGACATTGCGCAGCAGTACAGCGGCGGGATCACATGGTCGTCTCTTGCGCTGGATGGCAGCGCAGCGATGGCAAATATTTTCAGCGCTCCTAATTCCTCCCCTCTGTCTCTGTCAGAGTTCACCTCCTTCCCTGTGTGCAGCTGGCAGGACTCCAGACCTTCAGTCCATCCTCAGTGTCATGGAGGACGCCCACAGCTTCATCTACATCGCTGTCATGAACTACCTGCCCACCATGGAGTTCTCCCATCCCAAAAGGTGCAGCGCCAACACGGCCCCTAGCTTAGTGCTAGAGCCGCAGTCCAAGGGTGAATTCCAATTCCTCCCTTAACCCTCAATCTCAACCCTCAATCTCAAAAATGCGCGCTCCCGCGAGGTGCAAGTGCTGTCCCGATTCTAAGAACGTCAAGTTGAGGGACGGGTTTAAGGGCTGTATCACCCTCAATATTGAGATTCTCCGGCACCACCCTTGGCAGTAAGGGCTACCCAGAAGGCATTGCGTATTTTCGCCAAGACATCTTTGAAAAAGATCGCGATGTAAAAGCGAGCTACAAAATGGAAGTATTTTCTTAGTTAATAAAGATATAAATATTACGAAACCATTGTATTGTCTTAGTTTAAGATTTTTTTTATGGATTATTGACATCGTTGTTGCGTAACATTTTTTTTTTACTTTACGAGGTTTGTCAACCGGACCGGCAGTCCCGGCTTCACATTACTTGTATACCTCGTTGTGTAGCGAAGGAGGACTTCTTCCTTTTTCGCCGTCCTTTTCTTTTTCTCCTTCTTCTTCGTCGTTGTCGTCTTCTTGACAGACTGGACGTAGCTTTGGCGTAAGGCCGCCCCCCACAGTCTGAAGACGTAACTGCACTTAAGGGGTGTCCCATTTCTAAGCCCTTACACTTATTTTTGAGGGCCAAGATTGAGGGCCAAAGATTGAGGGTTAAGGGCGAGGGTTGAGATTGAGGAGTTAAGGAAGGAATTGGAATTGTCCCCAAAAGTGCATAGCAGGACTGATTACAAGATAAGATTTCCTGGTATGTCGATATTTTATTTCCAAATTTCTCTGCCTCTGTGGTGGCTCCCTCTGCAGGTACTGGGCCGACATTGACACTCAGCTGAGACGCGTCGCGTATGAAAAGCGCATCAAGGTTCGGCTGCTGGTCAGCTGCTGGGCCAGCAGCCAGCCGGTCATGTTTCCTTTCCTCAAGTCGCTGTCCACCGTTCACGACCCGAAAAGCAAACTGGACATCCAGGTGGTGAGTAGCTCTCCTGGCCGCTTGCTTAATATGATGATGATGATGATGATGATTATGATGATGATGATGATTTAAACAGAACCACTTAATGGTCAAATGATTCATCAGTTTTGCTATTGAGCGATTGCTAAAAAAAAGATGCTCAAAGTACTTTTATGTCTCTGGAAAAATGTTATGTAAAGTCAGATTAATTTCCTGGAAAACAAAAGTGACAACAAATGCAGGTCTGCCGACTTCATCTTGCGCCTGAAGCCTGGTGCCATGTTTTCACATTCTGCAATATCCACCTTCTGATATCTTTGGTTTCCTTTTTCAGCGGCTGTTCGTGGTGCCTTCCAACCCCAGGCAGAAGGGCATTCCCTTTGCCAGAGTCAACCACAACAAGTACATGGTCACTGACAAAATAGCCTACATAGGTGAGGTCGCACACGCACGCACTTTCAGCACTTGTTTATGACACCAGTTGGTTCAGTTCAAGAGAATTTTGAAAGTCAGCCACCGGTCGTTAAAATGGTTGCCTCTGGACGAGTCAACAAGAACCCAGCAGTGAAGAAGTGGAACAGAAGAAGCACATTTAGAAGCACAAACTCAGTTTAAACATCTGGATTATTTGTTAATAAACAAATTGATATACAGTAGCCAGTCAATAAGTTCAATTTTTATTTAATTCCACCTTATTGTATCGAGTTGTAACGCCACATATGCTGTAAGCATATGCCTTGCGTGTTTAGATTGACATTTTTTTCCCATCTGTTAACTTTCTGAGGAAGCTCTGCCGAAACATGTCAAGGAAGGACAAACAGAACCCTCGTCTGAACAAAAGAAAGACACAAACTTATGTTTACTTTGGGTTCCCAGGTACGTCGAACTGGTCGGGTGACTATTTTGTGCACACCGCCGGCTCAGCGTTGGTTATCAACCAGACGTCGTCAGAATCCCCGGAAGCGACCGTCCAATCCCAGTTGAAGGAAATGTTCGAGAGGGACTGGAACTCCGCCTACAGCACCCCCATCACCCAGCACTCCAACCACAAAGTCTTGTGCTGATTCCACCTGCTAACGGAACAAACAGGGTCGTCTACCACAGAGGGAGCACTTCCACTCAACGAACCTCGCTGTGCCCTACCTGCACAGTTTCAGTATTTCTTTAATGGACTATTTACTTTTTTAAGTTTCCGTTTTATCTTGTTGCATATAAACATACTAACACAAAAGGGAGGCCAAAGTCCCTACCTTACCCCCCCACAAAAAAGACATTACATGTGTCAGTGATGTGCCTTTGTAAACTCGAGAAGGTTGCCATTTTAGCAAATTTTCTGAGACAATATGTCGTATGTTTGTATTTTTCACTCCAGGGAAAGTAACTGTTCAGCTGGACACAAACTCCTGTGGTCCAAGTGCAACAAATATTAATACCAGAAAGGAAAGAAAGGTGCAAACTTCAGTTTCATCAGAGGCACAGATCTCTGACAGATCCAATTTGAATACATGTCATTTCCTACCTGAAGGTAAAGTCCAAGACGTTAAACAGAAAACCTCCAACCGAATTAATCGTGTTCTCCGTCATTACACTGGATGAACAGCAGGTGGAGCTGTTTAGGCTTCTTTTTTTTTCTCAGGTTTTATACTGTGGTAGCTTATTTATAACTTCTTGCTCCTGATCACAGCCAACCAGGTGAGGCGATCTATGCTCCCACTCTTTCCTCTCAGCTCATCTCAGGGACAAAAATCGAATCATGTGGTGGAACCCGCAATAATCGAAGTGTGCAACCATTGTCCCGACTGATATAAAGCTGCAGCTTTATATTATCTAGTGGCGCTCGGGTACCATTTTTAAATGATATCACTAAATGCAGAAGTCGGCGGCGCAAACAAATACACTAACACATGCTGCAATTATGAATTAAATATGAACTGACTATGAACTGTCATTTCCACTGTGTGGAGAGAGTGAATCTGCAAAATAGAGGCCAAGTTCCCGCTAGTGCCATTTGCTCGCCGCACGTGTGCTTATGTCAAAATCTGATCCTTTTAATAAATTTTTTTGATTTGAAATTTTCCTGAATTTTCCTGTTTTTATTGCTTTCAAAACACACCTCATTTTAAGACAGATCATGAAAGAAAGCACACTGTGTGTGTTCATGACAGGATGTTGAGCAAAGTTGGGGATTCATCTATTTCCAAATTTAATATAAGATTAATTAGTTTGACATTTCTCCAAGTCCCTGACTTCAGTCAGACAGCACAGCTCACATCAAACCATCAACATCATCTCTGTGATTTTCATTCCAAAGATTAATTCAATAAGATGTCCAATGAAAGCATTTATTCTTAAAGAATGAAATCAGGCCGTCTAGAGTGGAGCCAGAGACCAATAATAACTTTTTATATTTGTGATAAACACACAGGTGTGGCAGGGAAGGCCACCGAAACCAGGCTACTGTGTAATTACAGTCTCATCTGTGCGCTAAAGGTTGGCTGCGTCTCTGGCACTCAACTCTTCTTGTGACGCAGTAATGCCAACTGTGACCTTTACAAAATGAGCTCTCTAGCCTTTGCTCAGAACATGTAGTTTGAAGAGACTTATGGGAGCAATGTGGATCTGATAAAACAGAATTATGAGTTTTGTGAGATCATTTTTCTGATATATTCTTGACCCCCTTAACCTGGAAGGTGAAACCCATTGTTAAAAAATTGAGAATTGTGGATTGAAATAATAATAATTTAAAGAACAAACAAACACCATAACAGTTGTAAAAATGTATGAGGGCATTCCAAAAAGTTGGGAAAGCGGATGTGATGAATAGCACATTAAGCGCCACCAGCCATCTTTGATTAGATCTGCACCCCAGCTTAACTTACTTGCTGCTGTGACATTAATGTTCTTTTTGCCCTGAGTGGCCGTGGCAGCTGTGTGGCCTCGTGCTGTGCAGCTGTCACGTTGTTCCCACCCACCGCACAAAGACCCTGCTGAGCTTTTCTGCCTCCGTCCATGCCCATAATGCACAGGAGGAGGAGGTGGAGGGGAGGGACGTCCAAACGGTGACCAAAAAGCAGACATGGCTGCACTCACTCTGTCCCATGTCACTGCTCTAGATTCACTGCTGTAGTAGTTGTAGTAGTAGTAGTAGTAGTAGTAGTAGTAGTAGTTTGAATCTTTTCTTTGCAGCTGTTGTTGAGATAAAATCTGGAACTCCCTACCGCATAGTGTGCAAAGTGTCACCGTGGCTGCAAAGTTTCCAGACTGAGCTCCTCTGCATTTTTTTTTTCTCAAGAGGTAAAGGTAAGAAGGACAACATGGACACATTCAGTTTTGGCCACACAGAAAACTAATGAACTAACGAGCCGCAGTAGTCTACTTTGTCTTGCGCGTTTACTGTGAACTGTCCCTCTGTCCTGCGGCGCGGCTTGACCTTGACTCAACCAGGGTCACCGCGGTTTATGTGTTCTTCTTGTGCCTTGTGTTTTTTGTAGTTTTTGAGTTCATGTCCTGAACCTGTACTTACATAAGTACATATAAACTTTATGTGCCTTTATAAAAATACAAGATTATTTTCTGTCAGAGAATAGCCATAGGCCATCAGAGTCAATGATTGTAAGTGGAACATTTCCAACAGTTCAACAGTTTTGTCTTTAATGTTTATCATTTACTTCCTAACAATAATGTGTGTCTCTGTGCAGGAAGTGAACTTCCCAGAAACAGAAAAAGTTACTTCACACAATTCAGGGAATGACACTTCTGTGAACTTTGTGATGTCATAAAGGGATGCAGATACTGCTTCCTGTCACTCATTCCACCCTCTGAGAGAGAAAAAAACACAAAGTCCTTACTGGAAAATAGTGTTTTAAATGTCCCATGCAACATCACCTTTGCATGGCTGTTGTAATCAGTGTGTCGATCCTGGTTCTGCCCTGTGATGTTTCCTGTTGCTGTGGCAGAGTTCCAACACTTGTGTGCAGTGTTGGAGCACTCGCAGACTCTCCTGGCCACGAACAGCATTCAAACCCTCTTTTTGTGTCATCTGAGAGCATCTGATTACATATGATTGCATTACCATGTTGCTTAAATAAACTGTCAGGATTAAATAAAGAGAGAAGAACCTCTTCGGAGGCAGAGAGTGGTTCCATAACAAGTGCACCGTCCAATTTATTTGGGAATCTTCCATGCAGTTTCTGAATGTCAAAAAGGCATCTTTAATTCTTAAAAAATCTGGTTTCATTCCGCTGACCCCAGACCAAACTGGCAGAGATGTGCAACAGAATAAATATGCATCAGTTTTTCGTTTTTTGTCTGTCTTTGTGCTTTACGTTCACTGACACCTCCACAGTTCTAAGCATAAGCGAGCTGGTACACAGAGACACACAACCCCTCTGAGGTATCTCCAGCATGTCACTCCTTGGTGTGTAAGCTATTTAGTGTCGTCTAGGATGAGGAATGCAGCAGAGCCCAACCCTGGAGGTTATTTCTGTCCCACTGTTAATCATCCAAAACCCTCCACCACCCACCCACCACTGGCACTCAGTGTGTGTGTGTGTGTGTGTGTGAGAGAGACAGAGAGAGAGAGTGAGTGTATGTCCTCTGTTGCAAAAAATGCACAGTAAATGCTGATGCACAAACTTGTATGTTCCAATTTGTGAGATTAAAATGTGAATCAGGCTAATGTTGAAAGATTTCATCTAAGGATTTGGAAATATAAATTAAACATTTGCAAAAAATGGGGCAAAATAAGCAAGGTGCAAAAAGTAGTGAATTCTTTCTTCTTTTTTTACAATAAAATTAGAAATATATTATATATAAATAAATTTAAGAAAATATAAAATGATGGAGTAGTCAAAATACAAGACTCAGAAAAAAAGAATGTGCAACAAAAATGCCAGTAGCAGCTGATGCTGTCTGAGTCAGCCTCTGAATATACGCTGCCATCGTGTTCAGGAACTGGTAAAAGATACCAGACGATGCACTTTAATTACCACAGTGTCTCACCAGTGGACAGATGTGGTGACGAGGGTGCAGACAGCAAACCCTGGAGTCGTCCCTCGGCATAGCCGGCTCTCACTGTACCTGCTCCATGTCGAGGGCTCAAACAAGACTCCAACAAAGTGGCGGATGGTTTAAAAAATGTATGTCTGACCACTGCCACTGCCAGGAAGGACCAGCGCTGAGGGTTTCAGCATTTGAGCAACCGACGCATAGCCAGTCAGAGTCAGAGAAACTTTTTCTTTTCCTTTTTTTTTGTAAATGTGCAAACAGAAAAAAAATCACCCTATCGGTAATTTATGAACATACCAGGTGAGGAAAGCCAGCGAGTTAATTAAAGGTCACTTAGTTCCCGGGCAGCCTGCAGGTGTAAACATGCCATTGTATTAAATGTGTGAGGGACAGACAAGTTCTGTGGTAAAATATTAGTCTGTAAATTCAGACTTAAAGTTTGACTGAGCATCTTTTTTTGAGTCGTTGGTGCTAAAGTAAAGGATTCTCCCTCTGTCTCCCCAGCAGGTCGCCACCCGAGAGGCTGAGCCAAGAGAAGAAGCTGCAGCAGCAGCACGTTGAAACAGTGTCGACCAGACATTGTTCGGGTGGACAAATTGTTGACAAAGAGACACTCTCTTCATTGGGTTAATGTAATGCTGTGATGCTGTAAAAGAACATTTCACTCATTTGTAGTTTTGATAGAAATAAAGCCTTTATGAAAACGTAATAATTCACTTTGCTGGGTCTTTGGTTTCAATATTACCAATCATTTGAAAAGTCTCATCATATCAAGGTGGAGGGGAGAAGGGGAAAAAATACTGTTAAATAATCACATTAGCCTCTATTCATTGAGATATGTCTTATTCCTGAGCCAGTGGGCAGGTGATACAAAGGTAATATATTTTTATGCTCCAGTGCTCATTTCCTCCCCCTTGTGCCTCTGAATGTTATCAGTCAATTTGCATCATCTCTCAGCACTCTCCCGTGTGATGGAAAAAAATCAATTGGGGTTAGGCACATAGGTGCCAACGTGTTTCAGGGGTCATTCAGAGTTTGTGAACCTGAAGATGTACATTTATGGGTCACGTGTACAAAGACGTCAAAGGGAAATCAACTCTTCTGAGGAGCAGCTGTAGGTGACCAGACTCATATCTTCATTAGGTCGTTAGTCTAGGGCTCAGACTCAATTTTAACCCAGCTGGGTTGTATGTTAATGACTACAGGTGGAGACTGAAGATCCCAGAAGGATCCAACACAGACACATGGAGGGAGGACATGCAGTGCACAGAGTCATATGAGGCTCAACCTACCGGCAGCTGAACCCAGGACCTTCTTGCAAGGATGCGAGTGCCAAAAGTTGTTTTTCCAACACGGCCTCGCCGAGAACGCCTCTTCATAAAATCTGTCGCTAAAATTCCCTCATGGTGGCACCAGCAGTTTCCGCAGAGCACAGATAATCCCCAGTCTAATTAAAAGAGATGTATTAGGAGGAAAAATATGAAACAGTTGAGAGCAAAAGGAAGACAATGAACACATTGTTTGACACTCTATCGCTAGGTTTGGATAATTTCCTTTGCTCACGGATAAGAAATTGTACATAATGGAGAAGCAGAACAACAAATCTGATGTTTCCAAGGGAATTTGCTTAGAGATAAAAAAAAAAATAAAATAAATATATTGAAAGCCCCAACAAAGAGGAAAGATGATGATTTTCATTATTTTCATTTTAATGACTTGAATTTTTGTCAAACATTTTAAGAAATGAAAGGAAAGGGTGAACACATTTATTCTGTGAATCCCAGAATGCTGCTCACATTTGTACCACCGGCGACACGGTGGCGCAGTGGTTAGCGCTGCCGCCTCACAGCAAGAAGGTCGATTCCGGGCCTCGGACCTGGGACCTTTCTGTGTGGAGTTTGCATGTTCTCCCTGTGTCTGTGTGGGTTCTCTCCGGGTTCTCCGGCTTCCTCCCACACTCCAAAAACATGCATGTGAGGTCAATTGAACACTCTAAATTGTCCGTACGTGTGCGTGTGAATGGTTGTCTATTTCTATGTGGCCCTGCGATGAACTGGCGACTTGTCCAGGGTGTCCCCTGCCTTTGCCCTATGACAGCTGGGATAGGCTCCAGCAGACCCCCGTGACCCTGAGCTCGGGACTAAGCGGGTATGGAAAATGAATGAATGAATTTGTACCACCAGAAAAATTCATTTTCCTTACTTCATTTGTCACTGAAAAGTTGGTTGTTGCTACTTTACACGTAAAAATTAAAACACATTGGAGAACAATCGTGATGACAATCCTGCCGACTCATGGTTCAGGTGGATTTGTTGTTCTTTTTCCCCCCCCTTCCCCTGTACCGTTAAAGTCGCCGAGCACTGCCAACAGCAGTTGAAGCTGGAAGGTCTGAGCTGTCAGTGGCAATCGAGGGAGGAAAAGTGTGAGTCACTTTCTCTCTGTGCGTGCGTGTCCGTGCTCGCGCCCGATGCGCTGGCGCAGTCCTCGATGACTCAGCTTCTAACCACTCCGCACTTTGCCGGGATTAACGGAGGCCCGGCCGGCGGCAGACAAACAGCTTCTAACGAGAGAAGAACACAACAGTCATCACAGACCCGGAAGCGCCGCGTCTTCGCCTCCAGTCTAAAACTGCTAGTGTGCTCTATGCTTTCTGAAACTGGCCTTTATGTTCATTCCCCCCCCCCCCCCCCCCCATGTCATGAATCGCTGCCGCACAGGTTGCGCATAATAAAAAAGAATCGCCGAATTTGAATGTGTGATGCACAAAATGCTAAACAGCGCTAGCTTCTTGTTTTGCACTCTGACCTACGTCTGGGCGGAGCTACCAAGCTCCTCCCGCTTCCTGAACCCTCGAGCCTCCCCTCATAATCAGCGACAGGTGTGATGGGACCTGCTAGCTACACAGTCTGACGATCCTCTTTGTCTGGATAAATTATCTATTCCCAAATGGCAAAGCCTTTGTTTGGACTTTGACAGTTTATGCCGTGTGTTGCCGTTCTCTATGAAGAAACAGGAACTGTTCAACGGCAGCAGGAAGAACAGTTTAGTTCTCAATGTACAGGTTCTTCATGTTTTTGATTAGATCCAGTTGTGGGTCCAGTTGTCCTCAAAACAAAATAATAACAACTCAAAATCTAAATAATGATTCAGCACATCCACTTATCTTTATTTTTTTCTTCAGCCAAACTAGTTGTATGGAAAAACCAACTAAAGATCACATTGCAAGCATTGAAGAGGAGCTTGAAAGCTTCCATTTTTTTCCGAGACTGGATTCTTCAGATTCTTTTTTTTTTTTTTTTTTTTTGAAGAATACCATTTTGAAATACCATCAATTATAAATTACACACATTCCCTGTTTTTTGATCACTTTTGCTCTTTCAGAAGTCAGCGCAGGGTCACTGCGGCACCAAGACTCGTGTTGACAAGATGTCCAACATCAGTCCTTTTCCGCGAGCTTTGCTCATTTTGCGTGGAAGAATGCGACAGCCGAGTTATAGCGTCTCATTCCGATCAATGCGTCTGACTGGGAGCCATGTTGACCCGTGCGAGGTGCGCTGGCTGTGCCTGTGTCTGCTGGTATCCAGCGTCCAGCCCGTCTAAGCCCAGTAACAAGGCCGCGCTGCGCCGCGGCTAAAGCCTCCAGCGCCGCAGACAATGGAGCGGGGCTTTGCAGGGGCCTGCAGCAAACTGCTGACTGTCCACTGCCACTAAATACACCTCTATTCTGTCCCACCACCGCCACATCCACCACCTCTCGCTTTCTCCGCCTCCGCTCGTCTCTTTCTCTGTCGCAAACATACTTGTTTATCTCTTCAACTCCGATGGTTTGCTGCGGAGAGGGAGACGTCGCCGCCGCGTATTGTGGTAGGTGCACTTATGCTACTTCCTGTCGTCTTCTTTCTTTTACTCCTCCCTGACTGGGCTCACCCCTCCCATGCTCATCCATCCATCCCTCCCTCCCTGCCTTCCTCCATCCCTCCATCCCTCACTCTCTGCTGACCCAGGACCCCTGCAGCCTCTGCCTCTCATGCTTTCCTCCTTGTCCACTCTTGACAGCGTAGCTCGGACTCCTGCTGGGCCTGGTCCCTGAAACCAGTCGCAGTGCAGGATCGCCACCGACTTCCACCTGTCTCCCCCTGACTCCCCATACCCACCCTCCCACCTTCCCCACCCACCCTCCGCCGAGTCCCTCGGCTGCTCCAGCCGTCTGTTTCCTCCAGCGACCTCCTGCTGCTGGACCATGTGTGAGTGTCTGCGTGGAATATTCAGAGTCACCTGGACACCTTCCTCCAACGCAGGTCAGGATGAGAAAAGTCTAAAACGGAGCAACACAACCTCGCTGCAAGTAGCAACATGTGTTTTTTTGTTTTGTTTTTACAGAGCATCTTAAATGAGAAGGAAATATGTTTGTGAAAATACAAAAAAATAGTTTGAAGGCAAACTTTTTAACGAGTTATATATTTTTTTGTTGGCAATTTTTGTGTTAAAACTAAAACAGAGAATTGAGAATTACAACACCTAGTTTTCGGACTGGATACGGCTGCTTATTCCATGTTTGACCTCCACGAGAAATGTTTGTGGTTTGAGATCGTGCAGCTGTCAACATCATCTTTATTCATTTGATAATATTGTGAATCCATTATCTTTGACTGACTTTCTTTGGAAAGTCTTGCGACTCTGCAGCCAGAAAAAGAATGGGAGATTTTTATGCGATAGTCTGTTCTAATGAGACAATATAATTTAATAGTTATGGAAAATGTTTGTTTTGGTACATACGTAATAATATTTTGTATGAATTTAAATAGTCCCCTGGGGGCTGGGGCTGAATGCTCCTAAGCTCTAAATGATCAAAACAGTTGTTACCTGTGTTTTCATTACCAACCTGTCCTCTTTTTAGAGTCAATACAATGAAATGAGTTTTAATGGAGCTTTGGTTATCATCAACATTGTACTTCATTCGGCGACTGCTCACTAATAGATGTAAAGCTGAGTTAAAAGCATTGTCATTTGAAATACACTAAACTGAAGTGGGGCTGTTGGAATTTCCTGTATTTTCCGCCGTGACTTGGTCACGGAGTGAGTTTTCCAGAGAGGATGCATACAGCCTGGCAGGCGGAGAAACTGACTTCTCACATTCATCTCTAATAATACTCAGAGGTCAGGTCGGCACACGGAGGGGTCGCACTGTTTCAGGTCGAGGCCGAGTCAAGGGAGGAAGTCGACATTGTGTGACAGTTTTGAGTTGTTCAACTGGAGCTGATAGGTTGAGAGGCCTTACAGAGGTGTCTCCTTCCTGTTTGTATCTGTGGAGCACGCATGTGTGTGTGTTTCTGTGTGTGTCTTTGTGTGTTTACGTGCCATTTCGGCAAATATGTTCAACAGAATGAATGATGACCGGAGGATCAAGACAAACATGCAGTAGCTCGTGTTCGCTAATTCCAATCTGCATTTATTCATTTCCAGTTGCTGTACGATGAAAATCTCATCATGTTTGTCTGTAATTTCCAGCCTCTGGCTCGAAGGCAGTGAGTACTACGCACCGCCACGGAGTCTCATTTAAAGTGAATGAGCAGTGGAGAACTTTTGTCTGTCCTTCCTCTGCCAAGTCAGTGATTTTTCACTGTTACAACCTTAAAGTTTTCTGTTTCGTGGTCCAATTTCCTTTTCATTCGGCTAGCTGACACTCAGGCCACTCGACAACCGATTCCGTTTCATTCCTCCTCCTAACCCATCCTTCACCGGTCTTCAGCACCCTCAGGCTCTGCAATCTTTGAAAAACAACAACAACAACAAAGATATAATTTAAAGTTTCCTGTATATCCATCAGTGTGGGGAAAAAAAACCCTCAGAAAAGCCCTAAAACTTTTGAAATCATCCCCTAAGAAGCCAGGACTTTAACTTGCTGAGCTATTGAAGGAAGATCAGATTCCTGCATGCTGATAAGCAAATAGCGGCACCCTCCACACCTATCAGCCTGCATTAGTCCCTGTCTGGGCCAGCCCTTGTTTTCGGGTCCCCTCTCGTCTAAATCCTGGCTTTGTGCTGGAGCTCGAGCGCAACAATGAGCATGTTAGCTGACACAGTGTTGGCCGTCTGATCTGTGCTGACTTCATCTCTCCCGGCCCGCGCATACATGGATGCTGTGTGGCGCTGCAGGCCCTGCAGGGGTCAGGATGGTGGCCCAGGACAGGGTTCGGTGGTTTGGATGGCAGCGACAGATTGGTGCACAGGTGTTTGGATTCATTATGTGTCCGCCGAGTGATGAGAGGAATAATCAGTCATCATAATAAGGAGAAGAATCAGTGGCCTTTTTAAACATACTTTCCGTTACTCAAACATTCACTTTTTGTACACTCTCAAATATTATTTTTTTCAAACTATATCATCCAAAAAGGATTTATGGAGATTTTCGTGTTTACTTCATTATTATATGCAAGAACTTTTGATCAACAGACATTTAAGGCAACTGCTCATCACTTCATTTCACCTCAGTGTGAGCGCACCAGTCCTACTTTGTTCACTTTGTGCCTCTTTGCCTATTTCCTGTTACTGGCAGCAGGCTGAATTTAAGCCTGGATACAGTTGAAATATTTGGTTCCAGCGCTGGTGTTGTTCATGGAGAGAGGAGCTGGAGCGTACTTGATAAAGTCCGTGAACCCCGCCCAGCCCCCTGGCCGAAATCCAATCGCACTGAGGGGAAAAATAATTTAGACAGTGTGATAAAACTATCGCCTGGTCTTCAGCTGGAAAATGTTGTCGTAGAGTAAAAAGGGATGGAACACTGCACTGCTACATGTTGCCCTGAACGTCCTGTTAATACAAAGCTAAAGTTTGATGAAGTAACTTTTTCAAAAAAATCAGCAAAAAAGAGATTAAGTAGTATTTATTTTGTTTCTCCTTTGGGACGCTGTTTTGTTTCTCGTGGAAAGTGTTTCTCCCTTGGAGGCTAGTTGTCTCAAAATCCATCCACAGGCAATCAGCAAGATAGTTTCTTAATTAAAAAGCCTTTTAATTAACATTTGTTCCTTTTTTTTCTTAATGCCAAATGCTCCACGGCCCAGAGAACTGAGAAAATAAGCTGATAAGAAACAACGTGTTGGTAATTTTTCTTGCCATTTGAGGACCTCTAGCTACAAAAGTAAAGAATCAAGAAACTTTAGGAGGCAATGTCTGTACCTTGACACCGATCGAGCCCTAGGCACCTCATCGCAACTCATCAAGTCATCATTACTCAAGAGTTGAAAAACTTAAAAGATTTTTCAGTTAATCCCAGAGGAAATTGGTACACAAGGCAAAATAAATAAATAAATATTCTAACAAAGCCATTGGGCATATCAGCAACAATATGTGGACTTAAAACTGTGGACCAATTAGTGTCTGAGAACAAACACATTGTTTGTGCATTCAGTCACTCTTTTGTTTTAGTTGAGTAGCTTGCCAATAACGTTAAAATACCCAGTGCCAATTCCAGTTTCAATATAACACTGAATCCTCATGACGATGTACAATCCAACGTTTTTCAAATCACAAACTTAAAGACTTTTGATCATTTCATTAAATTTAAGCTTAAGATGAAAGTGTTGGTGGGTGGCACTACTTCATCCTGCAAACGTGTCCCTATTTAAATGTAAATATACATTTTACAAGTAATAAACAATTCACAATCCAACTGGGAGAGCTGCTCCAGCCAGGCGTGTGCTGTTTGGCACTCGGGTAGCGAGCTCCAGCTAAAGCTGCCAGGAGAGAGATACTGAAATCACACAGAGGTGTAGGAGATTTCTGTTGAGGGTGAACTCTGCAGTGAACACGGTCAGCCAACAGAAAAACAATAGGACAAGATGCAAAGAGAAATGTAGACTAATACACACTTGGTCACACTCACAATAGCGTCACAGTAACAGTCATCAGTTCTTCCTAAAAAAGGAAACATCACACTTTTGCTAAGACAACATCTGTAGCCTCCCATTTCTATTTTCAGTCATTAGGGATAAAAATAACGTCCAGTTACATCACGTGTTGTAACTCTCATCCAGGCATTTAGACACACAGTCAGATCAGAGACATTATTTTTTTCTTTATTTTGGCTCTCTGGCTACTTTGCTCGCTGTGTTACATTCATCCTCCTTAATATTATTCTTTGGTATCACAGCAAGTGACATTAACTTGCTGACCACATATATTCAAATAGAACATCACAATAATCACTTGAGACCTGATGGTATGTGGATGTATTGTGAAGAGGACAATAATAGAAGGCTGAACAGAACAACAGAGACTTGAGGCTTTAATAAATTGACCTTTGTAAATAATATATACTGTATATATATATATATATATATATATATATATATATATATATACATACATACATATATATATATATATACATACACATATATATGCTAAAGTTGACAGTCGATGAAACTTCTATCAAATCACTTTGAACTCTTGCAACAAGAAACAAAAATACACCTCAGTGTTCATTTCTTCATAATTTAGCCCCAGTTTACTCACAAAAAATTATTTTGACTCAGAAAATTGACTCAACTTTTGCATTTTGTCTGCTTCTTTCCTTTTCCCCCCCTCTGTGGCGGCATGCAGGAGGAATCTGTCAGACAGACAAACAGTGGTCCAGTCACAGACGCTCCACTATGTCACAAACTTTGTTATCTCTTCCACCTCCCTCCTTTACCGCAGCCCCGCCTCTTCCTGCCCTAATATGGGGGCATCCTCCTGCCCCCCGGCCAATCAGCGCAGCCGGCTGCATCCGTCCTGGAGATGGCATGGGTCCGAGCCAGGCCGGAGGCTTCACTGAGGGGAGAGCAACAGGCTGGCTGGTGACAAGGGGCACGGACAGACAGACAGACAGACTGAGAAGGACAGAGAGAAAGACTGAGAGTGGTTAGAAGCAGCAGCAATAAGTTCGAGAGCAGCTGAGAAGAGACTGGAAGTGAATTTGAGAAAGGCTGAGGGACGATAAGTGAGGAGAGAAGTTGAGGTCTGAGTTGTGGAGCTGCTGCAGGTGTGAGTCTGTGACCTTGGAACCGCTGGAGGAGGCGCCGTGGCTGAGAGTTAAGGTAGGCTGGATGCCATCTGTCCTCATTGGCCCTGCACTTAACATGGAGCTAAAACAGCAGCAGCAGCAGTTTGACTGCCTCTCGCCTTTGTTGCGGCCATTTTTCAGTCGAATTAGTTTTTAAATCAGCCCCGAGAACTTGTTTACGTCTCTTTGACAGATTGCCTCAGCATGGAAAAACCCCTTCGGCCGTGCAAAACAGACTACGTGCGCAGCTCCGCTCTGCCGGCTGCAGAGGTTACAACAATAGTGCGCTGTTTAAATGCGAAGACACTTTTAGTGAGACAGCTGCCGCTTGTGTTTATGCCAGCATGCCAGTGGCGGCTTACAAACAGCAGAGTGAGTGTCCGCCGAGGTGAACGGCAGCTATTTGCAGCCCGGCATGCCACTATTGACTCTGGGGGTCGAGTGACACTTGCAAATTATTCCCAGCATATATTTAAATGTGCGTGGAAAGCCGGTTGGCCGACTGCCACGGGAGTGGACACACCCCAAACTGCTGGTTATCATCGTGGAATCCCTGAGGCTGAGGTGACCCCCCCCACCCCACCCCACCACCACCACACCCTCCATCTCCCCCCAGGTCCCCACTGCTGCGCTGCAATCAGAGCTGCGGGTGGCAGCATTTCAAACACCCCGCTGTCCTAATGTTACACACCGACAGCTGCAGCCGGACGGTCACTGGATCCGCTCGGCTGTTAATTACAGAGCTCACGCACCGGGCCGCTATGTATTTTGGCCCCCGTAGCCAACCCCCCCCCCCCCCCCCCCGCCCCCGCTCTGCAGCATCCACCAAGTTACATAACGCACGCACTGGGTAATTCAGTGGCGATATGCATCTGGGGGCTGACATCACTTTTCACAAGCGGCGAACTGTCAACGTCGAATTTTTACAAGCGGCAACAAACTCTGAAAGTGTTTCTGAGGTTGACTTTTCAAATTGAGTTTTTTGTGTCGCTCATCGACAAACACAATCTGGTTTTGTCTGTGTTTACAAAAGTCTCAAAGGGAATATGTCTAAGAATTTGTGCGTGTCTTTCTTTGGCTTGGACTTTGTAACAACAGCATCCTGTCTTCTCTTTCCAACCAGAGCCAATCCAAAATATTTCGGATGTGAAAGTAAAAATATTGCTTTTGGAGGCTGTCAGTGGGCAACACACTGACAGCCGCAGCGAAAATGGTGACGGCTTTACCACAGTTATTCAGCCCCTTCAGCTCTTCAAATATTTAACAGCGGTCCAGATAGATTGAAGAGGCAACAAAATAGTGTAAATACTATCAAGCTATTTAAAGATCAGCCACAGCAGAGTCCTCCTTCCCGTAAACCCCCCCTCCCTCTCCACTCCAGCTGGACTCCAGTGGACTTTAAATGGAGGCCAGTAACTGGACCTCTAATTCTGTCAGGGCAGGCACTCGCAGGGATCACAGGTCTGATGCCACAAATAAAGTCCGACACTCTTGTGGCATCCAGTTATTGTGGGCGATGAGAAATGGCTGTTATTTGAAGGGAGGGTTCGAAATTTTCACTGCTCAGATAAACACTGAGAAGAGAAAACACCTATTTCAAGTGTTTCTGGGACTTTGCAGTATTTTGTTTTTGTTTTTTCATTCGAAACGCTTTCGAACGTCAACGTTGTCGCATCGCAATCCATTCCCAGGCGACGGGTTCTCCGAAAGAGGTGCAGCCGTATATGAAATCTATGCACGCGTCCCCCCGAGAGCCGAGTGCGAATGACGTCAAAAGCAAAATGATGGATTGCGAGAGCCCTCTTCCTGGCGACAGTCTCTGGGTGTTGGTGGTGCTCGCTGGCTCGTGGGTGGGGTTAATTTTAGAGCGGGAAGCTACGGGTCAGGGAGACGATTGGGCAGTTCAGGGGAGGAAGGCCTCCAGAGGAAACACAGCCCGGCGGGCGCTTGAGGATGAGCTTCCGCCAGTGAGCGCCAAGAGCTGACGTGAGGAAAACTCATGTAAACAAATGACTCAAGAGTAAAAAGTCTTTTCAAATTTGAGTTTTTGCTGTTGCGACTCAGAAGTGCAGATTGTATTTTTTGCCAGATTGCCTCCTTCCACGACCGACTTTGTCTTTGTTCCTCGCCGGCCGCCAGAGGAGTCTTTCCATCCAAATCGTAGTTTCCTGTTTGCAAGGAGGCACTTCCTGTCGAGTGGCACGCACCTCCGGGTGTGTCCTGTTTGTGGTTGATGTCCCCAGAAGTGCGGAGACACCCTGAAGTCTATCTCATCAATCGCAAAGGGCTGGGTCTTTTTGGTGCTCTTATCTTAAGTGGCTCTGCCTGGAAGAGCACGGCGGGAATCCCGGTAGTGTCGGAAATAGATGGTGAGGAGAAATTCTTCACAGACTGCCTCAGTCTCCTGCCGCTTGAATCACATGGATTAGATTAGTATAAGATGTGCATGCTTCCACCTTTTTATCTCCTTCATTCTAAACAGAGGAGGAGGGTGAAGGTGCAGCATGGACCGTACGGACCTGTCAGATCTGAAGCAGTGGGTTGGACCTCCTTCTGCACTCAGAGCTGCCTCCATTCCTCATGGCATATGTTCAACAAGGAGCAGGAGCTGCTTATCAAAAACAGAAATTGGTCCATAATGGCAATGTTGGAACTAGCTTGAGTTGATCAGAGATCTGCGTTGCCTTATCCTGCTGGAAGTTGGCATCAGATCAGTCCACTGTGGTCATAAAAGGGTGGACAACACTCTGGTAGGTTGTTGGGTTCAAACAATGCTTGGTTGGCACTCAGGGACTCTAAGTTTGCCATGAAAACATCCTCCACAGCGCCACACACAGCAGCAGAAGCCTGAACCTTTGACACAGGCAGGACCGGCCCGTGTTTTCATGTTGTTTTGCTTCTGACCCGGCCGTCGGAATGTCAGGGCAGAACTTGTGACTCATCGGACCTGGCGACATTTTTCATCTTCTATTGTCCGAGCCCGTGTGAGTTGTGGCCTCGGTTTCCTGTTCCTCACTTGGAGGACTGGCACACCGTGTTTGATTTCCACATCTTTCTTGCATCCGTTTCTTGGCCACTTCACTGCCGTGCCATGTGATTGGCCCACTCGATGGTTTTTTTTTTACATTGAGGTGTGCCAGATAAAGTTGCCGGTGACACTGACTCACTGGTAACTTCATCCTGTTTTATAACTGTCTCGTGGAAAATGTATCCCCTAGAGACTGGAAATTCATAACACAATCAACAATATAAAAATGCAACTTTCTTATATTGTTTGCCTGCTGCTCTGCTTTATAAAAGTCCTATGAAAAAACACAGTCAACCTTTTGTGATGTCACAAAAGTAGAAGGCTAAAAAAAGCATTTTTTTGTTTCAACCAAATAAAATGAAAATGTTTATGATCTGGCACCCTTGATATTGCTGGCAGCATGTTTGGTTATGTCTTACTATATTTCAGGTAATGTAGTTCCTTAGTTGCTGATCATAAGGTGTTTAAAGAAAACGGTTAATTTTCCTTCATTGGGTGACCCATCGGAAACTGGAGAGTCTGGTGACTCGTAATTGAATTGTGTTTTTGAGTGCAAACTCTGCCGAAGTATTTACAGTCAGTCTGGTGTTTGGAATAGAAGCAGTTTCCTTCCTCTGGTCTTGTGATTGTCCCTAAAATTAGATGCAATAAGGTTTGTGTTATTTTCCTCGGGCTGCCAGCTATTGTGGCAAGAAAGAAAAACTTGCCACGTTTCCTCTGAGAGGTTCTCTTGCCTGTGTGTGTGCGAGAGGGAGAGCGAAAGCCTTTTTTTTTTTAATAGGTTTTGGTCTATGTTGATAAAAATTCAACCCATAAATAACTTGCAAAACCACCTCCACTGACTCCCGCCTGCTGCCGCGGCTGCTGCACTGCTGCTCATGTGTGTCTGTGTCAGTAAGTCAAAGAAATGTTTATTGACTTCTTTGAGGGGCAGACGGGTGTTTGTTTTCTTCGTGCTGACCCCAATGCGAGAGCGGCGTAATGACTCAAGCATGTATATCATCATCCACTCCACCATCTGAAGCGGCCACTAAATGAATGAGTGAGTGTCTGATCGGCTGTTTCATTTATTGTAAAAATGCTCTGTGCTAATCAGTATCTCAGTTTTTAACAACTCGCGGTCACTTCAGCTCTCTTTTCTTCTTGCTTTCAACTGAAGTCGACCTCCTCTTGCCTTCCAGTTTTTACCAGTATGAACGTCAGTAAATATGGAACCCGTGGAAAATGAATACCAGATGATAAGACTTTCAGTTGGATGCTGGCACGATGGATGAGCAACTTTTCTTTCTTTAGTTGCCAGGTTACCAAATCAGTCCAGATATAAATTAACAATAATGCGGACCACCTCTAGATAATCTGAGGAAACTGAGCTGAACTTCATGGTACCCCAAAGCGCTTTACAATGGCCTCTCATTCACCCATTCACTCACACACTCATACGCGAACGGGTGGTGGCTGCCATACAAGGCACTGCCAGCCCCATTGGGAGCAATTTAGGGTTAAGTGTCTTGCCCAAGGACAAAACCACAGACTGGGATGGAGCGGGATGTGATCCGCCAACCTTTTCGGTCATTGGACAACCCGCTCCCGCTCTACCTCCTGAGCCGCAGTCAAATGCGTATGATGCCACCTTAACCCACCTAATGTTTCAATCCATTCAGCTGCGCATAATAAACAGGAAGTGAAGTGGCCCCACAACACGCATAATTCTCTGCTGCCAAACCACTTCAGAGAGAACTCGATAAACTGCAGGAAGCTGAAAAATGCCTTACTCATTTAGTTTTCCGCTCAAATCCCCTTTCTGGCCGTGGTTAAGCTGTTTTACACTCTATGACCTCACTAACAAGCCTGCTTGTAAGCTAATCCAGCACAAACCTCACAGCAGCTGACAGCAGCAAGCTCTCCACTTGTTTTCTTCTCTGATCTCCGAAGCCAGAGCACATCGCAACTCCAACTGATGCAACTCCTGAGCAGCAGCTGCCTTAGATAACAACTCTTACCTTAAATTATTGACATACTCAAATGTCATAGAAATTGAATAGAATTTTAATAATCTTTGGAAGTACTTCTTGTATCAAAGTTTTTTGTGCAGCATACAGGAAGCCACCTGGCATGAACTTGTTTATGCTTTGCATTTGCTTCTTGGATTTTTTTTTTTTTTTTCAAAGCCTTGTCATATTCATTCTGTTAATACTTGCAGAGCGCTTTGATCAAATTTTTTTTGGGGGGATCAACATAAAGGATGGCTGTGGCTGCCAGGATTTAAAAGCTCAGACGTGCAAACAAGTAACAAGACTTCAGTGTTTATTCGTGCTGCAGCTGTAACACAAACAACCCGACAGCTGCAGCAAAATGTTGTTTACTTGATGTCATCTTGATTTATTTTTGCTGAGGGATGGGCTCCGTTTTTTTGCCAAGCACTTTGGTCATTTATTTTCAAGCAGTGACAACGCTAGATGAGAACCAGTGAGAAATCTGTTGTGGAGACAGTCAAGATCATTATTTCTGAACATTTAAAGGTCCCGCATTATACCCACCATCAGATGTTTATGTCCTGCTAGACTCCTGTGACAAAGACTCCCAAGATTTATTATGGATTTTTTTTTTTCTTGGATGCTAAAACTGATGCTTTGTTGGACCTGCCATGTGTTGGTTTTAGTGGTAGCAGTGTCTCAAGTGGTCATAGATAGGAGAGCCACAAGACGAGTGGCCTAATCTGGACTTCATTTTGTGACATCACAATGTAGTCATGTACAAAACAGCACGTTTTGGCACACGCCTTCTGAAAAGTGGAGCAAGCAAAAGAAGTTAAGGTGGATCTTTTGACAGGAGGGACGCATACTATTGTTGGGGGGGAAATGATAAAGGGAAGTTTGTATCATATTGGTCCTTTAAACACACAAGCATCAAATCAAATATTAGTTAGCATCTGCGTTGAAAGTAAAGGTGGAGCCTGCAGTGGTTCACGAACACGGTTTTGACGATTGACTGGCTATTCTGATTGGTGGGCGGGTCATCAGGCATGCAGAGATGTGTAAATCCGTGAGCCTGATCTATAATAAGACGGGACTCTCAGGAATTTCAAATCTTCTCCTCCTCCTGGTCTGCCACCCAGCCATTCCTCTGCTCCGGCCAGGGAGCGCCACCTGCTCCACCTGCTGCAACCTGTCTGTCGCTCAGACGAGCTACTAACTACTGCAAAGTGGAAATGGTTCTTCGCTTTGAGCGAAATTATTACACTTTATTTTTCTCTCTTTTTTATTGTCCGCATTTGAATCAGTTTTCCTGTTATTTTTTTTTTTACTTCGGTTCTGATCTGCATCATCCCATATGTACAGTGTCGGTTTTAGACATGAAATACAGCTGATCACTGCTGATCTATAGTCTGACAACACTCAACTTGCGCCTGCTCTTACCCTGATCCAATTGGCAAGCATAAATGTTAAGCAAATATTTTGAATCTTTATTTCCATGGAGGAAAATGATTTCTTTAAATATGCACATTTTGAACCTTTGCTTACAACTAGAGTTGTAGAGGCCAATAAACACATCAGCAGTTGTTTATTCATGCACACACGCAGATTGACTTAATTCAGTGCACAATTATGGTTGAACTAGGGAGGGTTTTAATATTGTGATCGTCAGCAACTGCCAGTCAGTGCATGGTTAAAGGACCTGCAGACCACCCTGCACACCGACATCCCCATCTGTGTCCACTGTGTGTGTGCGTGTGCGTGTGCGTGTGTGTGTGTGTGTGTTTGGTGTTTGCTGCTGGGTTACGGTGAAGATAAACTTGTTGAGGTCATTTGCTGGAGATGCACCAGGTCTTGGCTGGACCGCAAGTTCCAGTGCAAACAGGTTGTGTTCTTTAAAGTTGCTGATCTAACAAATGCCTCTGGGATTGTTTGGACAACTCTGACAATCTAATTGACTTATTGGTGTGAAAAAAGGGTTGATAGTCCAAAGCCTAGCCTTGCTGAAGAACTGAATGTTGGTTATGTGTTCCTTCGACCTCCCTGTCACCAGATACCTTCACGGTATTGCACTCAGACAGGCACGACATCCACACTCACTCTCTCCCACACACACACACACACCCACACACACACACACACACACACACACACACACACACACACACACACACGCTAAGGCATTTAAAAAGTGATCACATGAAGGCAGGACTGTGAGGAATGGCATAGCTGGGGGCCACAGTGACAGAAAGTCAAGTGAATCCTGAACAAGCCCAGATATGTTGCTGATGTAACTCGACGATAATATGAGCTTCGACACATTTCGTCAGCCGGCAACCGGGTTCATGCAAAACCTGAAGATGATTCTGTGCGGTGGACAGAGCAGAGAGACCAGTGCAGAACCTGTGAAATGCTGTGTATTATGGCAAAGTGGCCTCCAGCTTCATACTGGCCAGTTGTGTTTATCCACTCTGTGTTGTTGCTCGATGACCCATGATTTCACTATTTCACGGACTGGCTGACAAAAACATCAAAGCCAAGTGTATTTGCTAAAACGTGCGTCTGGTTGTAGTTCTGTTTTCTCTGTCATGACATTAATAGTCATTCATTATATGGGTTAACACAATGTGTTTTCCAGGGAAGAATCTTTGCAGCATTTTTCTGAACAATAAGCCTTTTTTTCTCCTGTGTTTGTCCTCTTATTATTCTAGTATGTTGCAATGTTTCATCTTGGTGGACAAACAACAACAATATTGTTTGATTTCTTTGAAAGTTTTGCCCACAACGTAAATCAACTTTCTCAGATTTTGAAGTAGATCAACACACAACACTTGTTGGAAATTTACTGTCACTGTCAGAGTGAATTTGTGCAGTAGGGTGTATTGGTTTTACTGCTCAAGTGACAAGAAATAAACACAAAGACACACAAAATCCCAAAAACAAAAACACACAAATAAATATATTTTAATTTTTTTTTCTTTTTTCAGACTCGGACAGAGAGCAAGACGACAGCCATGTTTACAGCCAGAGCAGAGATCCAGCCGTAAGTTATCAGAGCAGCTCGTCAGAGGGCTGAACTTCCTAAAAATTCAAATATCTGGTGTTGAATATTGACAATCAATCAATGAGGTTTTGAATAAGTATTTGTCCTTATTCAAAATAAACACGTTTTGCATATTTCATCCAATAAATGAAGAACAAATGACCTAAGGATACAAAAAACAAAACTGTATCAAAGACTCAGGCCAAACTAGGCAACACATTTAACTCTGGAAGTTCAGGGCTGTTGGATTTCCATCACATACATTTTTGCGATGAGCGTCTTGAAGTCAAACACTGAGAATGTCAATGGTTATAACAAATTCAAAGAGTTCACACTTGGTTCCCCCATGTTCTTAAGGTTTTCCTAAAACCTTTTCCCAGAAGCTGGCAGACTGAGCTGTAGCCTACTGAAGCCTGAAATCATCCTCTGTGAAAGGGTAACACCGTTCTGCATGAGTGTTTGAAATGAACTGTATCTATTACTGTGTGGGCAGCTGAAAGACAAGAGGCGGCCGTCGCCCTCTAACAGATCCCCCTCCGGCCCTCACCACAGCGGTTCTGCAGAGGAGCAGGAGAGTCCTGAAAGAGTGGTGAGACACACACACACACACACACACACACACACACACACACACACACACACACCTGTATCTGCATTTAGCCATCACAAAGAGTAACAATGACACACGCAGGTCTGTGGTTAAGACAAGAATGCAAATTAAGTAAGCGAACATGGTAAATATTACATTTGTAAAACAACAAAAAAATAGCACGCTTGTATAAACCAAGAGCTCTCAACAAGCACCACCTCTGTATATCTAAAAATAATGTTAGTCATTCTCAGAAAAACTTTTTTTTTTCCCCACAAACCTTCCAAAATTGTGTCAGTGTCCAAAAGAAAAAAAAGAAAAAAAGGAAACAGCAAAATTGTTTCGGTATGGAGGATTTCAGCACGGCCAATATGATGGACAAAAGACCTTTCCTGACACTGCAAGATGGTGGAATTTCTAAAAAAGATTGCTAATCCGTTTCAAAAATATTATCTATTTATTTATTTATTTGTATGTTTATTTATTTGTTTATTTCATACACTGGTCAGAATATAACTGTAAGAGAAATGTAAGAGTCAGGTAGGAAGGTTTTAGTTGTCAGTCACAGGAAACAAAATCTTTCAATCTGAGCTACCTGCTAACTTACCTCATTTAATTAGTGCATAGACACGACTTTCCCAGCGACAGACTTGATCTGGTGGTACTTTTGCCAAAATATTTGTCCAGTCAAATTCAGAATGTCTTCTGATTTTTTGTAAAAATGGTCAGCATTCTAACCTTGTGACCCAGACCCATACAAACTCGATGACAATGGGAAATCTGCTGCGGCCACTGTGCAACACGTGAACAACCTTTCATTTACCCCAACTCAGCAAAGATGCCAGTGACGGACGGCCTTTTCACACAGCAGCAGGTTCCCACCTGCAACACTGGCAACAAAAACATGTCAACAGCCAAACACAGGTGTTTGGGTCAGTGACACTGACCCACATTCACTGAATAAAAGTTTAACGTTTGCATTTTATAACAGTTTCACTCAAACAAGGAATTGTAGTAAGCATTCTTGTGACAGTGACACCTGCTGTTTTGAAATGGAACTGTCTTTTTGTTTGTAGCATTTGTATGGCTGAGCAAGGGTCAGACATCCTCCTTTTGACATTCCTTTTTAGCAAATGAGACTCAGTTGAAGAAAATACACATTGGGAATATAGATATCATTGTACTAGTGCTGCAATATAACAACAAACCTGGTGTTCTTGGTGTTGTGTGTAGGTGCAGAAGGAGAAGCTCCATGCAGAACTGAAGCAGGTGCTGAGTCAGAAGCGAAGTCATCTCAGAGAGTCGACCTGCCAACTGGCCCAACCAGAGATGGACTCGGAGCCAACAGAGGAACAGACAGTAAGTCAGACACTGTTATAGGCACCTTATAGGATAGAGAAAAACCTGTGTCAAATTCCTTGTTTGGCATGCACAAACTTAGTCAATAAAGCTGATTCTGATTCTGATTCTTACCTAAGAATATCCAGTATCTTTTGCTTGTGTCAGTACTAGGTAGCTGGCTGGAGATGTGATAAGTTGTTGGTGTTACTGTGGGTTCTCTGCGTTCATTGTTTGCTCTTGACATTAAATAATCGCAGTAAAAAGCAGATGGAAAGCAAATCCCCCCCGGTAGTTGATAAAGGTCAAGATGCATTCCTTGGACCAGTGAATGGAAAAGTTTGTCAGCCAAATAAACTCGATGACACCCTCATGCACAGTCAATTCTGAACCCACTCGAGTGAACAATATAATGCATTACACAGTGTCGAAGGCCAATTTTTTATCCTTATGGGACAAACAAAAAGACAAACAAATAACCCATATTGTGTGTGAACAATAATTTAAACCTGGAGGTTTAATAGCTATAAATGTCAAATATAATACTGAATGGTTGGATGTCTTGATTGTCAAATGAATACCATCTTGCCTTGATGGTCCTGACTGACTGACCATGACTCGGTAAGAGGTGTAGTATTTCAAATTGTTTACCGTATCATAGGCCACATTTATTTTTAAAGCAACTGGTGTGTCTGTGTGTGTGTTCCAGGGTGGTGAGGAGGCCTCCAAGGAAGTGGAAATTGTGGTGGAGACGGAGGCGGAGGCTGGAGCCAGTGGCTACAGTGTGACAGGTGGAGGACAACGAGGGATCTTTGTCAAGGATGTCCTCAAAGACTCGCCAGCTGCTAAACATCTCAGTCTAAAGGAAGGTACCTGCGGCCACATCTGATTCATTCCAGCACTGCGTTTACCAAAATACCCAACATGCTTTAGAAGTACCGTAACCTAAAACCAAAATAAAATATGTTACCTTTAAACTCTAAACCATCCTGTGTGTGTCTAATATTTGTGATTATTACATCTTTATGTTTGTTATCATAGATTACCATAGATTTTTTTTTTTTAAATAACAGTAATTAATAGGTTGGCATACTGTGGAATACTCATAAAAATAGAAAATGACATCCAGGTCAAAATGTCTGAATATTATTATTATTATATAAAGACCTAAAGGAAATTTTACTCAATCAGAAAATTAATTTAGGCTTAAAGATGAATGTATTTATTGGTGGGTTAAGGGATATGGACTGTTCTGTAGATTATAGATGATCTACAGCCACATCATTTCCAGGGGTTTCAATCATCCATCAGAACGAGTTCCTAACATTGATATTTAATGCTCCAAAATCTACAGCTACACTTTGAGAATGACAGAGAATTTATTTTAGAATTTCAATTAGACATAAAGGGTCAAGACTCAGCAGCTGTTTTTAATGAACACCATGTTTGTTGCAAGAAAGTGTTTGGATAAACTCTTGTTTGGTTGGGATTAGAATAAAAACACGATCAGCACAGAGCAAAGCCCTCAATTTATGATAAAACTCACTGTTGCAAGAAAAGTGAATGATCTGAAGAAGCTGGTAGGCCTGCACTTGCTATCTCCATTTCGTCTTTGGCTTCTTTTGAAACAAAGCTCACAGCAGTTGCTTCCTGGTTGTATCACAACTGAGAGGAAGCTGACTGACAGTGGAATCAGATTGAATTAAAATGGTGACTGAAACCCAGGAAAAAACAGATGTCAAAGCAATTGTTGGGATCCAACCTATATGTTATATAGAGAGATACCTACTGCTAGTATTTTCAGAACTCTGCTGCACCATGACATCCCTTGTATATAAAGAAGCACTTTGTATTATGATATGATCTCTTATGACATTACCTTCAACTGTATGTTATATTAACATAGTATAACAGATTCAAGGAAATTTACAACAGATTGTGGACTCATTAAATCATCTTGCGCTCTGTATAAAGGTGACCAGTTGCTGAGTGCCAAGGTCTATTTTGACAACGTGAAGTATGAAGACGCTCTGAAGATCCTTCAGTGTGCAGAGCCCTATAAGGTCAGCTTCCAGGTGAAGAGGACCATCCCAGGAGTAGAGCTCAGCGTGAGGCCTCGAATTCCAAGTGTGGAAGTCAAAGGTCCCAAAGCAAAGATCACCAAAATGGTAATCAATTAAAATTCTGGGTAAAACTGCCATGTGGAGTCACTGAACTGTGTGGATTTTTTTAGCACTAAAATGAAATAACTGAGTCAAAATCTTACGTTCTAGGCACATCTGTGAAAATAATTGTTTCAATCTGTCCTTTAACTTACATGAAATTGGTATGGGATTTCACTCAGGCTACATCAGGTGATTATTATTGGCGTGCTATTTTTTTGTGTTTCTGCTTCAGAGTGTGAAGGGCAGCAAGCCATTTAAAGCCAAAAAGAAGAGAGGTGGTCGTTTTGGTTTGAAGAGGCTAAAAGAGAAGCGCAGAGAGGAGCTGGTGATAGAGGGAACGCCCCCAAGGCTAGAGATGAGTGATGTGGATGTCGAGTTTTCTCTCCCCAAATTTAAACAAAGGAGAAGCATAAAGGTTGAGACAGGAGGAGCCAGCGGAGCAGTGGCCACGGGGAAGGCAAAAAGGAGGATCAGGTTGGTCTGTTTTGGTATTTGCATGTGAATGTTTTTGGCATTATAATAACAGACTTTTACTGAGTATTTGCTGCGCCGCTGTCTTTTTATTATTTGTTTAGTTTACTGTATTTGTATTAACACTTGGGTGGTGTTTCCAGGTTTCCCCACATGAAAACCAAGACTTATGCTGGAGCAGAAACGGGTGGAAAAGTGGAAACAGGGCACTTTGAGGGACAAATTAATATCCCTACACCAGAGGTTCCCGGTGCTAAAGTAAAATCCAAAGGAAAAGGACACAAGTTCGGAATCAACTTTCCTAAAGCCAAACACAAGTCAGGCTCAGCTTTGGAGACTGGATCTGTGGAGCTGAAGCCCCCAAGCGTGAATGTTAAGCCCCCATCAGTGGAGTTCAGTTTGCCTGGTGGTCAAGACACCAGCAAGAGAGGGATGAAGATCAATGCACCGGATGTAGAGGTTGCACTTCCTACTGGACAGGCTGATGTTTGTCTGCCCAATGTCAAGGGAAAAACAGATGGTAAATCTCCAAAAATTGATGTCAAAGTGGAAGCTGATACGGGTGTGGGGGATGCAAAGTTAAGAATGCCAAAGTTAAAACTGCCTAAGGTGCAACTTTCACGTCATTCAGATGAAATAGATGGTGACATTAAGGTAATGGCAAAGGGGACTGACATATCTCATAGTGGCATAATACCTCCAAAATTAGGAATTAAAGCTGGTGGTGTATTTCCCGACACTAACGTCTCAATCGGAGGTGATGTGTCAGGAAAAGCCGCCTCTATTCAAATGCCTTCTGTTGATATATCTCTACCAGAGGTCAAGTCAGATTTTAATGTCTCTCTCCCAGAATCCAAAGTATCAGGGAAGTCAGAAATAAAAACTCCTGCTATTGACTTCTCTGTGCCTGATGTTGATGTGGCATTTAACACCCGAGTTCCAGATGAAGTAGAAGCCACTTTTAAAATGCCCAAAATCTCCATGCCAAAGGTTGATATTTCATTACCAAAAACTGAATCATCCACTGTGGACATAAAGGGCACAGGAGATGAACTGAAATTTAGCCCACCTTCCTTGGAAATCTCCATTCCAAACGTAAAACAAGAGGAAGGAGATGTGGATATGGGCTACTATGTTGGTGGTGAGGGGAAGTTCAAAATGCCTGATTTTGACTTGTCTTGTCCCAAAGTCAAACCACCAAAAGTAGAAGGAAGGACAGGACAAGACATTGAAGGACATTTCAAGTTACCCAAAGTAGATTTGATTCTTCCGAAAGGGAAAGTTGGAAAATCAAATTTTGCCGGGGGAGGAAAGTTCAAGACACCATCAGTTGACATTTCCCCTCATGAAATGACAGGTGACATCAATATTAGCCTTGGAAGTCCTGGTTGTAAAGAAGGAAACATTGAAATTCCAACTGTAGATATTTCACTTCCCAAAGGAAAAGGCCGCAGTGACATAAATGTCAGAGGGCCTGAGATTGGAATGTCAGACACTGATCTTTCACTCCCAAAAGGAGCAATGCCCGCACCTGATGTATCTCTTCCGAAAGTGAAAGCAAAGGGACCACAGATAACTGTTGACGCACCAGAAATAAAAGGAGGAAAGATAAACATGCCATCAGCTGGCATTTCTGTGCCCAAAATAAAATCCCCTGAAGTTGATATCACTGTTGAGGCTCCCAGTATTAAAGGTGGTAATATCAACATTCCAAATGTGGACATTTCCCTCCCCAAAAGCAGACTTGAGAGTGATGTAAATATTGACGGCCCTGAAGTAAATGGCGGGAAATTCAAAATGCCAAAATTTGATATTTCCTTACCAAAAATGAGTCTCCCAAATGTTGACACCAAACTGGCGGGACCGGATGTAAAGGAAAAGATTGAAATGCCAGCTGTTGATATCTCACTACCAAGTGCACAGGCTGATGTTGAAATTGAGTTTGATGGACACAGTGGAAAAAGTGAAAGCTTTCACATGCCGTCACTTGATATTTCTCTCCCCAAAATGAAAGCAAAAGTTCCAGACCTAAGTATAGGAAAGTCTGAAATTAAAGGAGAAAAACTAAATATGCCTTCACTCGATGTTTCTGCGCCCAAAGTTGAATCTCCTGAAGTGGATTTCAGTTTGGGGACTCCTGATGTTGATGTCAAAGGGAAACTTGAGGGTGACATCAATATTGAGTGTCCTGTGGTTAAAGGAGGGAAATTCAAAATGCCAAAGTTTAATGTTTCCTTACCAAAGGTGAATCTTCCAAGAACTGATGCCAAACTCGAAGGACCAGATGTCAAAGGGAAAATAGAAATGCCAACTGTTGATATCTCACTTCCAAAAGGAAAAGTAGAAGACATCATTGACATTGATACAAAGGTCAGTAAAGGTGGCAAGTTTCAAATGCCTTCATTTGACCTTTCTCTACCAAAAATCAAAACCGCTGGAGCTGATGTTCATGTTGAAGGACCTGAACTTAAGGGAGATATTCCAATTCCACAGGGATACATTGATGGATCTGTTGAAGGTCAGCTGAAAGGGCCATCATGTGATGCTTCATTGCCAAAAGTAAAGGGCCTAAACATCAAGGCAAGAAAGATTGAGATGCCAGACATTGACATTTCAACTCCTAAAGGAAAAGTAGCAGGAGGATTTGAAATTGAAGGACATAGTGGCAAAGGGGGCAAGTTCAGTTTGCCCTCGCTTGATATCTCTCTTCCAAAAGTGAAAGGAAAAGGAAAAGGACCAGACTTAAGTATTGAAACACCTGAGATTAAAGGAGGAAGCCTGAATATGCCATCACTCGATGTTTCTCTGCCCAAAGTAAAATCTCCAGAAGTAGATGTCACTGTGGAGGCTCCCAGTGTCAAAGGTGTTGATGTCAGCATCCCAACTGCTGACATTTCACTTCCCAAAGGGAAGCTTGAAGGTGAAATAAATGTTGAGGGTCCTGAGGTCAAAGGAGGTAAATTCAAAATGCCAAAGTTTGATGTTTACTTACCAAAAGTTAGTCTCCCAACGATTGATGCCAAAGTGGAAGGCCCTGATGTAAAAGGGAAGACTGGAAAGCCATCTATTGATATCTCACTCCCAAAAGGAAAAGTTCAAGGAGATGTTGACATTGATGGAAAGACTGGTAAAGGTGGCAAGTTCCACATGCCTTCAGTGGATATTACACTTCCGAAAATGAAAGCTAAAGGCCCAGATATAAGCATAGAAAAACCTGAAATTAAAGGAGGAACCCTGGATATGCCATCACTCGATGTTTCTCTGCCCAAAGTTAAATCTCCTGAAGTAGATGTCACTGTGCAGGCTCCCAATGTCAAAGGTGTTGATGTCAGCATCCCGACTGCTGATATTTCACTCTCCAAAGGTAAACTTGAGGGTGAAATAAATGTTGAGGGTCCTAGGGTCAAAGGAGGAACATTCAAAATGCCAAAGTTTGATGTTTCCCTACCAAAAGTTAGTCTCCCAAATATTGATCCCAAACTGGAAGGACCAGATGTAAAAGGAAATTTTGAAAAGCCATCTGTTGATATCACACTCCCAAAAGGAAAAGTGGAGGGAGATTTTGATATTGATGCACATGTGGGTAAAGGTGGAAAGTTCCACATGCCGTCACTTGATATTTCTCTTCCTAAAGTTAAAACAAGAGAAGCTAATGTTGATATTGACGGACCTGAACTCAAAGGAGATGTGTCAATTTCTAAAATAAGGTCTCCAGAAGTAGATGTAAATCTCGTAGGTCCTGATATAGAAGGAAGCAAATTTAAAATGCCACAATTTGATGTTTCTTTACCTGACATCAACCTACCAGAGGGCAATGTTAAAGTAAAGGGTCCAAACATCAAGGGAAGAAAGATAGAGATACCTGACATTGACTTAACACTTCCAAAGGGTAAAGCAGGAGGAGAAACTAAAATAGGACAAGCTGGTAAGGAGGGCAGGTTCCATATGCCCTCATTTGATATATCCCTTCCAAAAATGAAAGCAAAGGGACCAGATATAAGCATAGAAACACCTGAAATGAAAGAGGGAAGCCTGAATATGCCATCACTCGATGTTTCTCTGCCCAAAGTAAAATCTCCCGAAGTAGATGTCACTGTGGAGGCTCCCAATGTTCAAGGTGTTGATGTCAGCATCCCAACTGTGGATGTTTCACTTCCAAAAGGGAAGCTTGAGGGTGATATAAATATTGAAGGTCCTGAGGTCAAAGGGGGAAAATTCAAAATGCCAAAGTTTGATGTTTCCTTACCAAAGGTCAGACTTCCAAAATTTGATGCCAAACTGGAAGGACCAGATGTAAAAGGAAAGATTGAAACGCCATCCGTTGATATCTCACTCCCAAAAGGAAAGGTGGAGGGAGACGTTGATGCACATCTCGGAAAAAGTGGCAAGTTCCACATGCCGTCATTTGACATTTCTCTTCCGAAAATGAAAACAAAGGAAGCTGATATCCATGTTCAAGGACCTGAACTTAAAGGAGACATTACAGTTCCCAAAGGAAAAATTGGGGGAGACATATCTGTTGATGTCCCTGAAATCAAAGGCAGCGAATTCAAAATGCCAGACCTTGACGTGTCTCTCCCAAAAATCAACATACCAGAAGGAAATGTCAAAATAAAAGGCCCTGATTTAAAGGGATTGAAGCTTAACATGCCAGACATTGATCTCTCACTTCCAAAGGGTAAAACAGGAGGAGATCTTGAAGTCGGACATGCTGACAAAGAGGCCCGATTCCATATGCCCTCGTTTGATATATCCCTTCCAAAAATGAAAGCAAAAGGACCAGAAATAAGTATAGAGAAGCCTGAAATGGAAGGAGGAAGCTTGAATATGCCATCACTCGATGTTTCTCTGCCCAAAGTAAAATCTCCCGAAGTAGATGTCACTGTGGAGGCTCCCAGTGTTAAAGGTGTTGATGTCAGCATCCCAACTGTGGATATTTCTCTTCCAAAAGGGAAGCTTGAGGGTGATATAAATATTGAGGGCCATGAGTTTAAAGGAGGAAAATTCAAAATGCCAAAGTTTGATGTTTCTTTACCAAAGGTTAACCTTCCAAAATTTGATGCCAAACTGGAAGGACCAGATGTAAAAGGAAAGATTGAAACGCCATCCGTTGATATCTCACTCCCAAAAGGAAAGGTAGAGGGAGACGTTGATGCACACCTTGGAAAAAGTGGCAAGTTCCACATGCCGTCATTTGACATCTCTCTTCCGAAAATGAAAACAAAGGAAGCTGATATCCATGTTCAAGGACCTGAACTTAAAGGAGACATTACAGTTCCCAAAGGAAAAATTGGGGGAGACATATCTGTTGATGTCCCTGAAATCAAAGGCAGCAAATTCAAAATGCCAGACCTTGACGTGTCTCTCCCAAAAATCAACATACCAGAAGGAAATGTCAAAATAAAAGGCCCTGATTTAAAGGGAGTGAAGCTTAACATGCCAGACATTGATCTCTCACTTCCAAAGGGTAAAACCGGAGGAGATCTTGAAGTCGGACATGCTGGTAAAGAGGCCCGATTCCATATGCCCTCATTTGATATATCCCTTCCAAAAATGAAAGGAAAAGGACCAGACATAAGTATAGAAAAGCCTGAAATGGAAGGAGGAAGCTTGAATATGCCATCACTCGATGTTTCTCTGCCCAAAGTAAAATCTCCCGAAGTAGATGTCACTGTGGAGGCTCCCCATGTTAAAGGTGTTGATGTCAGTATCCCAACTGTAGATGTTTCACTCCCAAGAGGGAAGCTTGAGGGTGAAATAAATGTTGAGGGTCCTGAGGTCAAGGGAGGAAAATTCAAAATGCCAAAGTTTGATGTTTCTTTACCAAAGGTTAACCTTCCAAAATTTGATGCCAAACTGCAAGGACCAGATGTAAAAGGAAAGATTGAAACACCAACTGTTGATATCTCACTCCCAAAAGGAAAATTGGAGGGAGATATTGATATTGATGCACATGTTGGTAAAGGTGGAAAGTTCCACATGCCTTCATTTGATATTTCTCTTCCGAAAATAAAAACAAAGGGTGTTGATGTTGATATTGAAGGACCTGAACTCAAAGGAGATGTGTCACCTCCTGAGATAAAGGCTCCAGAGGTAGATTTAAGTCTTATGGGTCCTGATGCTGAAGGAAGGAAATTTAAAATGCCAAAATTTGATGTGTCTTTACCGAAAGTAAACCTTCCGGAGAGCAATTTTAAAATAAAAGGTCCAAACATCGAGGCAAGAAAGATTGAGATGCCAGATATTGATGTAACGCTTCCAAAGGGAAAAGTAGAGGGAGACATTGATATGGAACATGCTGGCAAAAAGGGCAGGTTCCATATGCCCTCGTTTGATATCTCTCTACCTAAAATGAAAGCAAAAGGATCCGAAATAGATATCGAAGCTCCCAAAATGAAAGCAGGAAAGATAAGCAAACCTTCACTCGATGTTTCTCTGCCCAAAGTAAAATCACCCGAAGTAGATGTCACTGTGGAGGCTCCCAGTGTTAAAGGTGTTGATGTCAGCATCCCAACTGTGGATGTTTCTCTTCCAAAAGGGAAGCTTGAGGGTGATATAAATATTGAGGTTCCTGAGGTCAAAGGAGGAAAATTCAAAATGCCAAAGTTTGATGTTTCCTTACCAAAGGTCAGCCTTCCAAAATTTGATGCCAAACTGGAAGGACCAGATGTAAAAGGAAAGATTGAAACGCCATCCGTTGATATCTCGCTCCCAAAAGGAAAGGTAGAGGGAGACGTTGATGCACACCTTGGAAAAAGTGGCAAGTTCCACATGCCGTCATTTGACATCTCTCTTCCGAAAATGAAAACAAAGGAAGCTGATATCCATGTTCAAGGGCCTGAACTTAAAGGAGACATTACAGTTCCCAAAGGAAAAATTGGGGCAGACATATCTGTTGATGTCCCTGAAGTAAAAGGCAGCAAATTCAAAATGCCAGACATGTCTCTCCCAAAAATCAGCCTGCCAGAAGGAAATGTCAAAATAAAAGGCCCTGATTTAAAGGGAATTAAGCTTGGCATGCCAGACATCAATCTCTCACTTCCAAAGGGTAAATCAGGAGGAGATATTGAAATAGAAGGACATACTGATAAAGAGGCCCGATTCCATGTGCCCTCATTAGATATATCCCTTCCAAAAATGAAAGCAAAGGGACCAGATATAAGTATAGAAAAGCCTGAGATTAAAGGAGGAAGCTTGAACATGCCATCACTCGATGTTTCTCTGCCCAAAGTAAAATCACCCGAAGTAGATGTCACTGTGGAGGTGCCCAATGTTAAAGGTGTTGATGTCAGCATCCCAACTGTAGATGTTTCACTCCCAAAAGGGAAGCTTGAGGGTGATATGAATATTGAGGGCCCTGGGTTTAAAGGAGGAAAATTCAAAATGCCAAAGTTTGATGTTTCTTTACCAAAGGTTAACCTTCCAAAATTTGATGCCAAACTAGAAGGACCAGATGTAAAAGGGGAGATTGAAACGCCATCTGTTGATATCTCACTCCCAAAAGGAAAATTGGAGGGAGATATTGATATTGATGCACATGTTGGTAAAGGTGGCAAGTTCCACATGCCTTCATTTGACATCGCTCTTCCTAAAATCAAAACAAAGGGCGTTGATGTTGATATTGAAGGACCTGAACTCAAAGGAGATGTGTCACCTCCTGAGATAAAGGCTCCAGATGTAGATGTCAATCTTATGGGTCCTGATGCTGAAAGAGGGAAATTTAAAATGCCAAAATTTGATGTGTCATTACCCAAAGTAAACCTTCCGGAGAGCAATTTTAAAATAAAAGGCCCAAACATCAAGGCAAGAAAGGTTGAGATGCCAGATATCGATGTGACACTTCCAAAGGGGAAAGTAGAGGGAGACATTGATATGGAACATGCTGGCAAGGAGGGCCGATTCCATCTGCCCTCGCTTGATATCTCTCTTCCTAAAATGAAAGCAAAAGGACCAGACTTAAGTATTGAAAAGCCTAAGATTAAAGGAGGAAGCCTGAATATGCCATCACTTGATATTTCTCTGCCCAAAGTAAAATCACCCGAAGTAGATGTCACTGTGGAGGCTCCCAGTTTTAAAGGTGTTGATGTCAGCATCCCAACAGTTGATATTTCACTTCCAAAAGGGAAGCTTGAGGGTGATATAAATATTGAGGGTCCTGAGGTCAAAGGAGGAAAATTCAAAATGCCAAAGTTTGATGTTTCCTTACCAAAGGTCAGCCTTCCAAAATTTGATGCCAAACTGGAAGGACCAGATGTAAAAGGAAAGATTGAAACGCCATCCGTTGATATCTCACTCCCAAAAGGAAAGGTAGAGGGAGACGTTGATGCACACCTTGGAAAAAGTGGCAAGTTTCACATGCCGTCATTTGACATCTCTCTTCCGAAAATGAAAACAAAGGAAGCTGATATCCATGTTCAAGGACCTGAACTTAAAGGAGACATTACAGTTCCCAAAGGAAAAATTGGGGCAGACATATCTGTTGATGTCCCTGAAATCAAAGGCAGCAAATTCAAAATGCCAGACCTTGACGTGTCTCTCCCAAAAATCAACATACCAGAAGGATATGCCAAGCTAAAAGGCCCTGATTTAAAGGGATTGAAGCTTGGTATGCCGGACATTGATCTCTCACTTCCAAAGGGTAAAACAGGAGGAGATCTTGAAGTCGGACATGCTGATAAACAGGCCCGATTCCATATGCCCTCATTTGATATATCCCTTCCAAAAATGAAAGCAGAAGGACCAGATATAAGCATCGAAAAGCCTGAGATTAAAGGAGGAAGCCTGAATATGCCATCACTCGATGCTTCTCTGCCCAAAGTAAAATCTCCCGAAGTAGATGTCACTGTGGAGGCTCCCAGTCTTAAAGGTGTTGATGTCAGCATCCCAACTGTGGATATTTCTCTTCCGAAAGGGAAGCTTGAGGGTGATATAAATATTGAGGTTCCTGAGGTCAAAGGAGGAAAATTCAAAATGCCAAACTTTGATGTTTCCTTACCAAGGGTCAGCCTTCCAAAATTTGATGCCAAACTGGAAGGACCAGATGTAAAAGGAAACATTAAAACGCCATCCGTTGATATCTCACTCCCAAAAGGAAAATTGGAGGGAGATGTTGACGTTGATACACACCTCGGAAAAAGTGGCAAGTTCCACATGCCGTCATTTGACATCTCTCTTCCGAAAATGAAAACAAAGGAAGCTGATATCCATGTTCAAGGGCCTGAACTTAAAGGAGACATTACAGTTCCACACGGAAAAGTTGGGGGAGACATATCTGTTGATGTCCCTGAAATCAAAGGCAGCAAATTCAAAATGCCAGACCTTGACGTGTCTCTCCCAAAAATCAACATACCAGAAGGAAATGTCAAAATAAAAGGCCCTGATTTAAAGGGAGTGAAGCTTAACATGCCAGACATTGATCTCTCACTTCCAAAGGGTAAAACCGGAGGAGATCTTGAAGTCGGACATGCTGGTAAAGAGGCCCGATTCCATATGCCCTCATTTGATATATCCCTTCCAAAAATGAAAGGAAAAGGACCAGACATAAGTATAGAAAAGCCTGAAATGGAAGGAGGAAGCTTGAATATGCCATCACTCGATGTTTCTCTGCCCAAAGTAAGATCTCCCGAAGTAGATGTCACTGTGGAGGCTCCCCATGTTAAAGGTGTTGATGTCAGTATCCCAACTGTAGATGTTTCACTCCCAAGAGGGAAGCTTGAGGGTGAAATAAATGTTGAGGGTCCTGAGGTCAAGGGAGGAAAATTCAAAATGCCAAAGTTTGATGTTTCTTTACCAAAGGTTAACCTTCCAAAATTTGATGCCAAACTGCAAGGACCAGATGTAAAAGGAAAGATTGAAACACCAACTGATGATATCTCACTCCCAAAAGGAAAATTGGAGGGAGATATTGATATTGATGCACATGTTGGTAAAGGTGGAAAGTTCCACATGCCTTCATTTGATATTTCTCTTCCTAAAATCAAAACAAAGGGCGTTGGTGTTGATATTGAAGGACCTGAACTCAAAGGAAATGTGTCACCTCCTGAGATAAAGGCTTCAGACGTAGATGTCAGTCTTATGGGTCCTAATGCTGAAGGAGGGAAATTTAAAATGCCAAAATTTGATGTGTCATTACCCAAAGTAAACCTTCCGGAGAGCAATTTTAAAATAAAAGGTCCAAAGATCAAGGGCAGAAAGATTGAGATACCAGATATCGATGTGACACTTCCAAAGGGAAAAGTAGAGGGAGACATTGATATGGAACATGCTGGCAAAGAGGGCAGGTTCCATATGCCCTCATTTGATATCTCTCTTCCTAAAATGAAAGCAAAAGGACCAGATATAAGTATAGAAAAGCCTGAGATTAAAGGAGGAAGCCTGAATATGCCATCACTAGATGTTTCTCTGCCCAAAGTAAAATCACCCGAAGTAGATGTCACTGTGGAGGCTCCCAGTGTTAAAGGTGTTGATGTCAGCATCCCAACTGTGGATATTTCTCTTCCAAAAGGGAAGCTTGAGGGTGATATAAATATTGAGGGTCCTGAGGTCAAAGGAGGAAAATTCAAAATGCCAAACTTTGATATTTCCTTACCAAAGGTCAGCCTTCCAAAATTTGATGCCAAACTGGAAGGACCAGATGTAAAAGGAAAGATTGAAACGCCATCCGTTGATATCTCACTCCCTAAAGGAAAATTGGAGGGGGATGTTGACGTTGATGCACACCTTGGAAAAAGTGGCAAGTTCCACATGCCGTCATTTGACATCTCTCTTCCGAAAATGAAAACAAAGGAAGCTGATATCCATGTTCAAGGGCCTGAACTTAAAGGAGACATTACAGTTCCCAAAGGAAAAATTGGGGGAGACATATCTGTTGATGTCCCTGAAATCAAAGGCAGCAAATTCAAAATGCCAGACTTGTCTCTCCCAAAAATCAGCCTGCCAGAAGGAAATGTGAAAATAAAAGGCCCTGATTTAAAGGGAATTAAGCTTGGCATACCAGACATTGATCTCTCACTTCCAAAGGGTAAAGCAGGAGGAGATGTCAAAATCGGACATGCTGATAAAGAGTCCCGATTCCATATGCCCTCATTTGACATATCCCTTCCAAAAATGAAAGCAAAAGGACCAGACGTAAGTATGGAAAAACCTGAAATGGAAGGAGGAAGCTTGAATATGCCATCACTCGATGTTTCTCTGCCCAAAGTAAAATCTCCCGAAGTAGATGTCACTGTGGAGGCTCCCAGTGTTAAAGGTGTTGATGTCAGCATCCCAACTGTGGATATTTCTCTTCCAAAAGGGAAGCTTGAGGGTGATATGAATATTGAGGGCCATGAGTTTAAAGGAGGAAAATTCAAAATGCCAAAGTTTGATGTTTCTTTACCAAAGGTTAACCTTCCAAAATTTGACGCCAAACTGGAAGGACCAGATGTAAAAGGAAAGATTGAAGCGCCAACTGTTGATATCTCGCTCCCAAAAGGAAAGGTGGAGGGAGATGTTGATATTGATGCACATGTTGGTAAAGGTGGAAAGTTCCACATGCCTTCATTTGATATATCTCTTCCAAAAATCAAAACAAAGGGTGTTGGTGTTGATATTGAAGGACCTGAACTCAAAGGAGATGTGTCACCTCCTGAGATAAAGGCTCCAGAGGTAGATGTCAGTCTTATCGGTCCTGATGCTGAAGGAGGGAAATTTAAAATGCCAAAATTCGATGTGTCTTTACCCAAAGTAAACCTTCCGGAGAGCAATTTTAAAATAAAAGGTCCAAACATCGAGGCAAGAAAGATTGAGATGCCAGATATCGATGTAATGCTTCCAAAGGGAAAAGTAGAGGGAGACATTGATATGGAACATGCTGGCAAAAAGGGCAGGTTCCATATGCCCTCGTTTGATATCTCTCTTCCTAAAATGAAAGCAAAAGGACCCGAAATAGATATCGAAGCTCCCAAAATGAAAGGAGGAAAGATAAGCAAACCTTCACTTGATGTTTCTCTGCCCAAAGTAAAATCTCCCAAAGTAGATGTCACTGTGGAGGCTCCCAGTGTTAAAGGTGTTGATGTCAGCATCCCAACAGTTGATATTTCACTTCCAAAAGGAAAGCTTGAGGGTGATATAAATCTTGAGGGTCCTGATGTCAAAGGAGGTAAATTCAAAATGCCAAAGTTTGATGTTTCTCTACCAAAAGTTAATCTCCCAAACGTTGCGACCAAACTGGAAGGATTGCCTGCAATGAATCTTCCCTCCACTAGTATTGAAGTACATGGACCAAAAATGAAGGGAGGAAATATAGATATGCCATCTTTTGACATTTCAGGCCCTGTCAGTCCAGTGGAGCAAGATATCTATGTTAAAGGAGCACCTGGAAAACATGACACACCAGAGGTTGACGTTTCTGGTACAAAGAAAGTTGGTCTGCACCTACCAAGTGTAGATATCAGTTTACCGAAATTCAATCTTGACCTCAGCCTTCCCTCCAACAAAAGGATTAAAGGGGATGCAGATGCACTTGAAGCATCCGGAGATTGGGAAATCTCTGGTTTTACAGGAGATATTGATCAATCCAAGGTCAAAGTGAAGAGTGCAGATCCTGATTTAGATGGTGGAGAAGCTAAGGGTTCAACAATTAAAGTCCCCAGTGTGAAGCTACCATCAATTGACATCTCAGCTCCAAAAGTAGATTTAGACTTTGGCCTCGTCAAACCTAAAGTTGATGATGTGGAAATAGAACTGCTGAAAGCAGAGGGAGGGAGACCTTCTTCAGGGGGAAGTTTTGATCTACCCAATGTCTCTGTCAAAGGTCCAAGCTTCACTCTTCCCAGATTTGGTGCAAAGTCCAAAAGTGGTGATCTGACATCAGGGAAAGTTCCCAAAGGGGACATTTCCCTCAGCCCACCACAAATGGATGCTCAGACTCGGGCTCCATCAGTCGAGTTTGATGCAAGTGGAAAGGTAAAAAAATCCAAACTCAAAATGCCCTCTTTTGGACTGTCAAAAAAGAGTGTAGATGCATCGGTATCTTGTCCTGATGTGGATGCTAAAGTTAACAATTCTGCACCAGAAATCAATGTGCAGACTTCACACCATAAACCAAAGTATAAAATCAAATTCCCCAAGTTTAAACTGTCCTCACCAAAAGGTCACCCACCAGAAGGAAAGGCTGATGCAAAATTGGAAGCAGATGTGAAAGGGAAAAGTGGTTTCCAGTTACCCACTGCTGGTATTAGTCCACCAAAGAGCTCGTTAACAGGATCTGACAAGGATTTTGGTAAGCCCAGTGGTTACGTAGAGGCTAAGGCCAAAGTCAAAATGCCCTCTGTTGAACTGTCACTACCATCAGCTAAAACACCAGAGACTGAGGTACTTCTCCCAAAAGCAGAGATTCATGTCTCAGAGGCTGATATCAGAGGTTATGAGGGAAATCTCAAAATTCCTAAAATGCCATCACTTGAAGTCTCCATACCCAAAATTGACAGGGACGTGTCTTTGCCAAAACCAAATGTTGATGTTTCTCTACCAAAAGGAAAAACTGATGTTCATAAAGTGAAAATGGAGGGAGATGGGGCAGGCAAATTTCAAAAACCTAGTATAAAAATGCCTTCCGTTAACATCTCTTTTCCCAAAGCAAGGATAGAAGATCCGAATGTAGAACTTCAAGAAAATTTGGAAGGAAAATCTAAATTACCTTGCATGAAAAAGTCGGAAATTGACATCTCTCTACCAGGGGGAAATATTAAAGGTCCAAGTACTGATATGCAGGCAGATGAAGGACAGTTCAAGATGCATGATGTAGACTTGTCCATTCCCAGAGCAAAAGCAAATATTGAAGCATCAGAAGTTAAGTTCCACACTGACAGTGGAACCAGAGACTCTGCTCAAATCAAAATGCCAAAACTTGATATTTTACTTCCTAAAGTTAAAGTTAATCACAATGTCCAACTACCAACAGTTGTGACTGAAGAGAAACTCAGAGGACCAGACGCTACATCACCAGACCTGGACATACATATTAAGGGAGGTAAAGCTAAATTAGAAAAAGAGGTTCAAGGTGAAACTGATGTGCATGTTGAGGGAGAACACAAAGGCCTGAAGCTTAAGTCCCCAACGACAGATATCAAAAGTCCAACAGGGGATGTAGAGCTTGATACAGAGTTTCATAAAGGAGACGGGAAGAAGGACAAGAAAAGAGTTGAACTACCCGACTTGGATCTCCAAACAGGAGAAACCAAAGTTAAAGGAACAAAATTCAAGATTGGAAAGCCAAAAAAGAAAGCTGAGAAAGATATCACAGTGAATGTCCAACTTCAAGGACAGAAAGACAACAAAGTTCAAGGCACTGCAGTACCAAGTCCAACTTTACCAACAGCAGAATCTAACATAGAAGAACAATCCCTGACAGCAGAAGGCAAAGTTCCCAGGATTCCAGACATAGAGTTTGATATTGGTACGTCACAGGATGAAGATGAAGACAGATCAGAGAGAGAAGGAAAGAAAATTAAAATTCCAAAGTTTGGTGTCCCATTACCATCTATCTCCTCTCCAGAGGGAAGAATGCATTTGTATGGGCCAGAAATTCAGTATGAAGGGCCAAAAATACCCAGGGTAAAGAAAGCAGTATTTGTTTTGGTGAATCCCTCTGAAAGAGATGCACAGACAAGTCCAAGCAACGTACGAGAAAAAAAACAATCTGAGGCTGAAACGCAGGATATAAAAATATCTGTTTCTCCAGACACACCAGGTTCATTTAATGTTTCAGGTTCAAGTCTAAGTGGCGAACATGACTCAAGCCCGCTTGAGCCCCACAGTGAAGATAAACAGGCACTCAGTGGTAGAATTAAACTTCCAAAAATCGAGTTCACCTCTCACTATGGAAAGATGACGGCAAAAAACGAAGGAATGAGTTTGAAACCAGGAAGGGATCCCATACCTGGAGACAAAGATGGCAAAACTCGAGGGCAAACAGGACAACTGGGCAAAGTGGCTCTCACAGGTTTTTGTGAGGGGCCTACAGAAGATGTGGTTTCCTCTCCTGCCAGAACAGATTTGTTGGACAGAGACAGCTCAGAGTCTCCTACTGGTGCTACCAGTGACCTCAGCCCAGTAAAAGTTCAATCTTGGAGTACTGTGCAGAGCAAAAGTTGGGAATCTGATGAGAAAGAGTCTTCCTCGTGGTTCAAGGTCCCAAAGTTCACATTGAAACCACATTCAACAGGTAAGGATGAATGAAACATATTTTCTTAAGTCACACATTGGTAATTATCTCTGTAGAATCTTTTGAAATTGGTCTTGGTGTACACACTGAAATATATCATATATTTTTTGCTCCGTTCTTAAAATCTGCCGAAATACTAAACCACTGTTGCAGATCTTGTCAATGATAACGTAACTCCTTTGGATGGACAAAAGTGTTTCATATGCAGTCATGCGTTGTCCTAACTGTATGTGGAATTGGATGATTGTAGTGTTTGTTGTCATCTTGCTTTAAACATTTTTGTTTGTTTATTTATTTGTTTTTCTTATAAATTACTAATATGTCTTTTTCTATTTCTCTTCTGTGTCAGACTAAGATTCCTTCTTCCATCCATTCTCTTTTTTTCTGTCCATCCACCCCTTGTCTTTGCTTATTTTCTCATCTTCACAGGCTTCCTGCAGATAACCCCAGAGGGCTCTCCTCAGGCCCAGCGGCGGGGGGAGCTGGGAGGTGAGGCAGATGTGTCAGGGTCTTTTTGCCTTCAGACTTCTGCTCTTGGCTTCACCACTCAAGAGACAACTGAGGAGCACCAAGTCTCCTCTTCCAAGGACAAATCTGTCACACTGGTGACCAAGAGCACCAGAACCACCAAGCATACGGTCACCACAGAAACGCAGCAAGGAGAATCTTCGACAACTGAGACAAAAACTCACCAGCTGTATGATGTCAACTACTGAGGTTACTGTAAAAATAGCTAAAATGTTCTTTTTTTCCCCTTTGAAGAGTTTGCAGTGGTCTTATAAGCTAAGCCTGCAATGTTAAAAACCTAGATCAAGTGAAGGTCATTATTTTGTATCAAAGTGGTATGAATGTGATAAAGACAAAAATGTTTCATCACTAATTATTGTAAACAGATTAACACACAGTTTACTTCATTTTTCTATTTCAAATATGTCCAATTTCTTTGTTATTTTTGAGTTGTGCTAGGTTAGTCCTACTTATTTATCATAGCTGGTGTTTGGAGTTAATGGTTTTATGCTGAATGTAAATGTGTCAGATTGCCTGCTATTTATTACTGTTTGTGTGTTCAAAATTAGCTGGAATGAATCATTTACTCACATCAGCATGATGAAATTGAGGAATTTAAAATATTCACTTTGAACCCTGACTGTACCGACAACAGCAATATTTATGTAAATACACAATTGCTTTTTTGAAGCAGCATCCCTTTAATATGAAATGTAATTATTTTCACCAGAGTAGTTATAGTATTTTGACCTGAGCAATTTTTTTTTCAGGAATAAACGTGTGAGCTTTTTGATATTCTAGGCTATTTTAATTTTCTCCAATAATTGTTTTTTTTTCTTATTTTTTAACATTAGCTGGTGCAGTTACCCAGGGATAATCACCGTGAGTGAGTTGTTTTTTTTTCTCTCTTTTCTGCTGTGAGGATGGAACCTGTGATATTTTGCTCACAGGCTGCTCTCAAACAGTTGGGCTACTTTGCTGCTAAACTATTTTATTTTTATGTTCATACTGTACACCGCTTATACTGTGGTAATTTGAGTGTTTGACTTCAGGACACACCACCTGTCTGATGCTGATATCTCTAAACTCTTATTGAAATGCTGGGAGAAAATTCATTGGCTTAATGAAATTTTTAAAGGTCACAAAAACCATCGAAAATTGTACTGCTTTTCCTGCTGGATGGCTACAGTAATGGCTAAGTAAAGAGATGAGAAACAAGATTCTCCTTTGAGGAGAATAAATGAATGGGCTTCTTCAGTGTGTTATGTTAAAAAATAAATTAGAGAAATAATTGTTGTGTTTATTTTTCTGGTAATCACTATATCATATACAGATTTTTGTTTATTTGAAGTTTATTTTGTCATCATAACTATAGACAAGCATTGAAAGTAACTTTTGAGAATCAATTTCAATTTTGCTTTTGCATTGTTCACCTTAGTATAGCCCATATATTTGTGCGTGATAACAGAAATTCTATCAGGAAACAGAAGAAAATGCTAAAGAGCACATAGTTAGCACCATGATAGCTAACCATTTAAATGTCAATGAAATGACCAGCTGACTCAACAGCTATCAAATTACTTAGAAATATTTCCGTGATAGTTAATTTCTAAAGGTGGTATCCACTAGAATACATAGAATCTTTAGAACTGAAGGAGAATAATCCTCTATATCAGTGGTTCTCAACTAGTGGCGTCTCAGGACCCACTATTTGTTTTTCTTATAATGAAGTCACGACCCAGATGTGTTCCACAGCTCTCAAATTTATTTCACAAAAATAAAAATGCTACCCCACTTTCCATCATGTCTAGTAAATACATTATTGAATTGAATAGTGTCCTGCAAAATAAATGCCCAACATTTTCTCTATACATATACGTATTTTAAAATCCCTGTTTTTTTTATTTGTTTTTGTTTTTTTTGTTTTTTTTATAAAGAGACGTGAAGCGAAGCAGCGACCCAGTCAAAACAGCTCCATGACCCACTTTTGGGAAGTGCTGTTCTATGTTTTTGGGAAAGTATTAATGTTGTAAAATTATGTGAGACTTTTTATTAGATTCAATATTTTCATTATACAGTATTTACATTTAAACAAGTTGATAAAAAATACTCTGGGTATTATTTGACCTTTATTCTGTTTGACTAGGTCATTAAGGTATGAGGATTGAGTCAAATAAGTCAAATATCTGGTTTATCTAACACAACACTTAGAATAAGTAAAAGATAAATCACACCAAGGATTCAAATATTAAAAAAATATGTTAACACCAGGATGAGTGCATATGTCACTTGACACTTTGTTTCTTTTGTTTGAACTTTATTCTTAACCGTGATATATAAACCCACCCAACCATGACAATGGCCTGTTTGACCATAGTCAGATATGAGGGCTAACTAATTCACCTGTTAAGCCAGAAAATGAAAACACTGCAAGGAATATTTACTATAATATCACAATGCTGATCTTTTTAGAAAAAAATCAGCACTGCGGGTACCAGAGAAACCTATCCTCTGCTGTGTGATCACGAAACCAGCACGTGGACGGATGAGTCCCCGAGAGGCGGGGCTCTAGGTGAGAGCGGCGATACACTTTGCACGCCAGTGCATGACGTCTTTCCTTTTATGTGTGCGTGCGTGAGTGCTCCCAGTGTACTTATCTGCTGCGATGATGCTGTGCGACTTGGGCTACAGGGGTGAATGTGTGTGGGAGGAGCTTACTGCTGTATGAGGGGCGATCCATGCCGCAGCGAGGAGGCGTTGAGTGGCAACACACTGCAACACCTACACCACCACTATTTTCAGCCCATTCCACACAACCATGCTGTGCGGGCCTGTCGTGTGTGTGTGTGTGTGTGTGTGTGTGTGTGTGTGTGTGTGTGTGTGTGTGCCGTTTATCACACTTGCAATCTATTAGTTCAATATTTTTACTGCAGTTTTTGTCTTTGTATTCATTTAATGTGAAAACATCCATTTCTGAAAACATTAAATTCTGATTTAAAAAAAAAAAGCCACTCTTGTAAGATCCACGCTAGTCTCTTTAGCATTAGCTGGGCCTCCAGGTGCTTCCTGCCTTTTTTTTGGGGGGGGGGGGGCTAATTTTTTTTTGTCATATTCAGGGGAAGCAGGCTTCCTCTGCTTTCTTCACAACTAAAATGATGCTGGTTGGTTGTGTGATGCTAGACGTGTGACGTTAGAGTGTGGTAGAAATATTCTAAGGTTGGCTTCCATGCTAATGAAAGTTAAATGTAAACTGATAAATATATGTGTAAATTAAACCAAAATTTTCACCCAATGTGTTTTCTTTTTTTCTTTTTCTTTTTTTTCTTTTTTTTTGCATAAGTCTTCAGGATTCATCCTTTGAGTGGGCTGCAGCTGATAGAAACTGAGCATTATCGTTTTCTGAGACTTGCCAGGTCATCATTTCTGCCCGCTTACGTAAAGCCGCACTCCTCACGTTACACGGCACGGGCAACCCCGCATACACTTCCGCCGTCCTCACCTCCGCCCGCATCTGTGTCTAACGAATCTCCCCCTCCTGTCGGTGAGTGGGCTGCGCGTCAAATTAGCTCTCCGTCATCCGGCTGTGTGAGCGCAACCCGAGGCTACTGCGGTACGATGCGGCGACGCACGACGCCGATCCGCGCCTTCTGAGAGCACGTTCCATGGCGGAGATCGAACATCGCAGACGCATCCATCCGCTCGCCGGGGCTTTCGTGTTTTTTGTGGGTCTTTTTTAAATGTATTGACCTCGAGTCAAAGGATCGGGCAAACCCCTCAATTGCACCATCCGCGGCACCAGCGATGAAGGCCGACTGGAAGGATGTGGTGGCGCTGATTCCGCGGTGAGAATGCTGCCAGAGCCCGAGGATGCTGAGGAGGCGCGGAGGCATTCCTAGAGGACACCTGGTCCGAAGGCTTTCACCGAGGCTGCAAAATTGAGGTGAAAATCAATCAAATATCGCAGGAATGCTTTCCAGTAAGGATTTTTTTTTTTTTTTTTTTTTAATTAGTTTTATTATTTTTATTATTATTTGGCTGGAGCTACTGGTTTTGCTGGTACAGTGTGTGTGTGTGTGGGTGGGTGGGTGGGTGTGTGTGTGCGTGTGTGTGTGTGTGTGTGTGGGGGGGGGGGGGGGTTTGACGTGCTTCATATTAATCATAGTGGTACACAGCCATAAGTCATATGCGGGACCAAACCTGTTTTTAAATATGACGTACATAGCCAAGTCACTTTGGGTAAATCTAACAGCAGGAGAGGAATTGATTCATCTATAGGAGTCTATATTTTTAATTTTGTAGATATCGAGGTTTTGTGGTGTGTGTGTGTGTGTGTGTGTGTGTGTGTGTGTGTGTGTGTGTGTGTGTGTGTGTGTGTGTGTGTGTGTGTGTGTGTGTGTGGCTGATGCAACAACTAATTTCACACACATCAAGCAGGGCATGAAGTGATTTTCGGAATATTGTGAGATTTCAGGTCTAACTGTGGACAAGCTGATGGGATTCACCGATACAGATGCATAACCTTTGACAGCCTTTCATTTAAAAGGGAAGCTGTTGTCACTACAACAATGATGAAAACCTTTGAATAAAAAATGGTTTCCTTTGCAGTCGCTGCCACTAAGGAAAAACAGACCTTTGCACGCTGTGTGCTCTGTGCACACATTTCTTTTTACTCTTCCGAGTTAATGTAATTTCACTCTGTGCCACTCCCCCTGCAGGTTGTTTTGTGGCAGCTTACTCAGTCCACGTTGCCAACAGGAAGAGCCGAAGACAGTGTCACTGAGCATCAGTCTGGAAGAAATCAAATATCTCATCGACCTCGCTGTCATCAGATCTGACAGCTGGATGCCTGACCAGTTCGTTTGTATTTCTTTTGTTCAGGGACTGTGACAGTGAAGAGGGAGAGGAGAAAATAAACAAAAGAAAGAGACCAAGGAAACCTGGTGTTGGAAAAATACAATATTTTGTCACAAGATGAACTGCTAAGAGAGGAGCTTTGGATCTCTAGCATCTCTCTCCTGCCTCTCCCCTCATTTTTAATCATAAATTATTAAGACATTCTCTGGGTACATCAGTTGTTTGATAATGCTGGATTTATTTTTTTAAAACCCTGACAATTCTACCTTTGTGCTGCCACTCACTGAATGCAGAGCAGAGTCTCAATAGTACCAGCGTTCCTTCGTCTGTGAGGCATCACCTCAATAAAAGATAAGTGAGAGTGGGGGAGAAAAAAAGAACCATACAACATAGATGAGGCCAACAACAAGCATCATGCTCCAGCAGAACAACAACAACAACTACCCTTGCCTCAATATGTCAGGTTCTGCTCCGGATGTGCTCCAGAAGTGCTCCAGATCCTCTCTGCCCTTCCCCAGCAGGCTGGAGCTGGGCCTCGGCGACCTGCCGCTCATCCGCGGCCTCCGAGCCTGGACCCTGTGCTCCAAGAACCGCCTGAAGGCTGGCGGTCTTCTCAAAGGAGGCCAAGCTCCGACAGCTCCTCCTGCAGGCCACAAGGGATCGCAAAGCTCCTGCCCCAGGCCTGCAGATGTGTACCTGAGTGGCGAGTGGGGTCACATGGCCTATGGGCTCCCTGTGGAGGCGGACGGGAAAGCCGGGATCAGAGCCTTGGTGACAGTCGCGACGCTGAAGACCTCGGAGGGCAGCGGGAAGACGCAGACCCACTGTCTCTTCCTCCAGACGGAGAAAGGGAGTTGTTTGTACTCGACTGCAAAGCCCGTCTCTGTGGCGAGCAGCGGCGGTGGCAGCAGCACCACCTCCAGTCTGGTGGGGGAATGGCTTAAAGGAAAGACGGGGACGAGGGGCAGCAGGGACGGGCCGGCCAGGAGGAAGGAGCAGGGGTCAGCGTCGGCGGCACAGAGCGGAGCGAGCCGCATCAGAGTGCGCTCCGGCCGGAGATGGAGGAAGTCGTCCAATCCGAGTGGCCGGGACGGGCAGCGGAGTGGCGGGAAGAGTCCTGCTGGAGAAATGACGCTGGATGAAAGACAGGAAGAGCGGAACAAAGACGGCTCTGACAGGAAGCAGCCCCCGAGCCCAGGGCAGGATATCAGGAGAGGGAGATCAGAAAAGCAGGCTGCGTTCAGAGCGCTGCGATGTTGCCACAGCGCTTCTCCCAAAACATGTACACAGTGTGGAGGGGGAGGAAGCCTGGGAGCTGAAAGTCCAAGAGGAGCTGTTCCGACCAGGCCGAGCGGTGAGGCGGAGGAGACGAGGCAAAGGAATGGGGAGGAGGAGGAGCAGGAAGAGGAGGGCGGAGGCCTCCGTGACTCCTGCGACTCAGCCGCGCTGAACTCTGACTTTGAACGGCACCGCCATCAGCGGCAATCCCTCCGCAGCTCCGATATTGGAGAGATTAGAGAAGAAGCAGAGAGCAGCGATGAAAGGAACTCACGTTCTCAAAACAAAGACGACTATTCAGAGAAAGAGGAGGATGCGGAATCCGAGCGAGTGAAAACACACACAAGCTACTATTCCCTGCGTGCGCCTCCGGGGCAGGACGGAGACGGAGAGTTTCTGCTAAGGCCTGACAGCAGAGGTTCAGATGATCAAATGCAAAGAGACGCCCCCCGCCACGAGACAGCCGCTCATGTTAATGGACTTATTGATGTGGTGGCGGAGGCAGAAATGGAGGAGCAAGAGGAGGAAGGGGGCATCAAACGCCTCACGCTGGAGTCGGGCCGCTGCGAGGAGCCCTCCCCACCTGACGGGGGCAGCACCTGCGATGCCGGCCGCGAAGCTTGTGCCGTTCTCGCAGGTCAGGAGAGCAGCACAGGCTCCCAGCAAGGAGCAGCTGAAAGTGGGACCTTGGGAAAACAGGAGCTCCACGTCTGTGACGACACTGTGATCGAAAGCGAACGCCCCGAAGACCTCTCCTCTTCCTCCCCCTCCTCCTCAGATGAGGGGTCCCGGGCCCTCGGCCAAGACAAGTCGACTTTGGGAAGCAGAGGAGAGGAGTCGCGGGAGCAGATTACAGAGCTTGGAGTAAATCCAGAGAATGGAGATGATGCTGAGGAGATTAGGCAGAGCGGGCGCACCTGCAATGACGGCAAAGTGGATTACAATGCAGAGGTGCACACATCAGCGGAGGTGAAAAAAATCGCAGAAAACTGCTCACTGGAGGACAAGCGGCGATTAGAGGAGTCCTCAGCAGGGAGCACGGGGAGGAGGCAGGAGGACGGAGACGCCTGGGGACGAGTTGCAGCGAGGGGAGGAGTCGGTGCCAACGGACCCGGGGCGGCAAGCGCTGCTCCGTCTCCCTGCCAGGCTCTCCTCCTGGCTGATCCTGCCCCTTCAGTGCACCTCCAAGGAGCCAGAACCAGCAGCCCGCCCAGCACGGAGGAGGAGGAGGAGGTGGGGGATGAGAAGGAGGAGGAGGAAGGGGAGGAGAAGGAGGAGAGAGCGGTCAGAGAGTCAGAAGTAGCAGGAGGAGAGGAGAGGAGGAAGGAAGGAGAGCTGGAGGAGAAGGGCTCCACCGTGGCCGCTGAGGAAGGGAGCAGAGAGGAGAAGGAGGAGGAGGAAGAGGAAGATGAGTTTGGAGTGTTTATGCAGGCAGAGGGAGAGTCGGCCTGGAGCGAGGGGTCCACCACGCCTGCCTTGGTGCCTTGTGAGAGCAGCGGAGCGAGCGCTGGTGAGTGTCTTTTGTTTACATCTCCTCGGCATCCTGCTCCTCCGTCTACTCCTCCACTCCACCGTCAGCCCGTACAGCACTGTGGAGGAGAGGTGGAGGAGGAGGAGCAGCAGAAGGAGGAGGAGGAAGAATGTGGTCACTATACTGGAGGTGCAAGACATCTCTGTAGCCTCTGGTTGCACGAGTCTAAAACCTTTCACTGTGCTGTCACACTGTACCTCCACTATAATTCATAGATTTGTTGGAGTATTTTAACTTAACATGCATGTTTGTTAAATGTCCCAATATATGAATATGAATATGCACTTCAGAAACAAGCATGATTATATTTAGTAACAGTTGTTGACATGAGACATGATACATTTTTTAGGTGGTTTAAAAAGATCTCAGGCCCACATCTTCCTGACTTCTCGTCTTCTTAAATTGTACAATTTGGAAAACTCACCTCAGTTGTTTTTTTTATATACATTTTGCATTGAGAATGCCCAAAAGGTGAAGTGACTGATTCTATATACATATATATATATATATATATATGTATATGTATATATATATATATATATATATATATATATATATATATATATATATATATATATATATATATATATATATATATATATATAAAATGGATGCCAGCCCTACTTAAACTTAAAACTCCAACCTTGAAATGTAGGATTGAATTGCAAATGTGTGCCCTTGTGTTTCTGTTTGGCAGCTCTTGTTAATCGGTCCTCATGTTCTCCCGTTATGATCCCTTCAGCTAATCAACCCCCCCCTCCCAACCCACACACACACACACAAGTACACACACCTTACGCCTCTCACTGAAATCAGGTTAAGCAGTGGTTTTTCCTAAACTCGTGTTTCTTTCTTTCTCTTGTTTATTTATTCTTTATGCATCCACAGCGAAAACATTCCTGGATCATGTTTCCATCCCTTTAAAGGGTTGTAGTAATGGGTGGGATACCTCTCAGTAGCTTGTGAATACTTTGACAGACCCCCCATTGTGTTCGTTTTGTCATGAGTTCTTGAAGTGTTGCGTAATCTGAAAGTTTTAACCCCGTTACCTAAGATTCCTGTCACCCTTCAGGGCCCACAAGTTAGCTGGTTGCCAAGAGTGTGGCGTCAACATTTTCCTTCAAAACTGCAATGTGGAACCCGTGCACCCACTGGCAGTTGTACTCATCACACAGTGAAGGCGAGGTGAAGGTCGTCCCTCCTTCATCCCGTGTCACAGCCTCTGCTTTGGCACCCTTTAAAATCCATAGATTGTTTTTTCCATTTCCAGCAAGGTCACCACAGACCCAGCGTGTCTGCTTATTCAGCAGCATTACGTCTGGCTGTTGGTGGAAGCAGCATTTATATAAGGAAGGTTGGTTTGACAGCCGCGCACTTTATTTCCAGTTGAAGCAAGGCAAGTAAAAATAATGTTCCAAGAAACTCCCACACTTTTGAATCTTCAGGGTCCGTATTTCATTTTATACTAGACACTAATGCATGCCTCTGCTGTCAGTCTACAAAATGTGAAAAAAAACTTGAAACCTCCACAATTAAAAATTCCAGAAATACACGTAAAAAAACAAAGAAATATACGTATCAATATTTTCAATTGTGAAACAGAATAATAAATCAAAGCAAGATGTGTTCTTTGCAGGAAAAGTCTATTCTGTGGAGGGCTTCGCTGCACATGTGTTTGGTCATATACTGTCTGAACAATGAACTATTTAAAAGGTTGTGCTCTCACAACACATCCAATGCAAAATAATAAAGCCAAACAGTGCATCATCCAACCGTGCAACATTCAAAACCAGGGGGGAAAAAACTATGAGCGAATCTGCAGGGCAAATTTTTAGAATTCGAAATAATGTTAAGTCACACATAAATAGAATGGAAGGAAATTGCTGCCTTGCGCGGAGTAAAAACACCTGAACAAAACGCGCAGGGTTTTTTTGTGAGGCCAAATCGATGACAAATGATTTGCAGCTAAGCGCTGCAAATGTGCGGCACCTGGACCATGAAAGAGTTTTGTGTGAATTCCTGCTAGCTCACCGGCTGCAGAACTGGAGCAGAACAAGAACACGACTGCGTCAACAGCGAGGGTTCTTTCTTGCCCTGCTAAGCACCACTTGGCCCTGCAGTGTAAATGAGACTCGAGTCTGTCCTGACCTGAATTCCTAACCGATCTCCTGCTACATTTTATTAATCATTCAGCACTGGGTTAACTGTGAGAGGGAGGGAGGACGGGCAGGAGGAAAGGGAGGCCAGCGAGGTCTGGGACGCCGAGCCCCTCTATTTGCCGCAGGATATGGGGCGACGGGGTAAAAGTCAGAGAACTGCACACACACACGCATGCGCACACAACGCAACAGTGTCTGACAGACACATCCATGCAAACGCGCCGTGAAATGCTGTCTCGCAGAGAGACATCACTGTCTGATAAAGTGTGATGTGCAGACGCAGTCGACTCGACTGAGAGAGCAGGTGGTGGCGCCAAACGGGGAGAGATTTAAAAGGCAACTTCCACCTTGAGGTTTTTCTAGTTTTAAGAGCTGCATGCGATCCACAGCACATAAGAGTACCTAAATGTTACTGTGTGAGAGGTCGCACAAAGCCGAGTCAGGACTCATTTATCTTCAGAGGTGGCAGAAGTATTCACATTCTGCACTTAAGTAAAAATACAGATTTGTGTGTAAAAAAAAAAATACTCTGGTAAAAGTAAAAGTACTGACTGAACTCCTCAAGTAAAAGAAAGTAAGAAAGTACAGGTTCTGAAATGTACTTAAGTAAAAAGTAAAATCTTAGGTTTTTTTTTAACCATTAATGAAAGAATACATTAGTTTCAAATTTTGAAAAATGTTTTTTTTTTTTAACAGCTTTCGTACTGTTTTTATAGTACAATATATAAGTTTTGACCACTGAGCCTCGATTGGATGTTTACACTTTTAAGAACACTTTTATGAAAAACAACCTTATTTTCTACATGTGTGACCCAACAGTGAATGGACTCGAAAATAATCTTTCTCCAAAAATATGATCCAGTTTAATATTTAAATTCACAACAGCATAGTTGAAATAGCTCCACTTCAAGCAACAACAACTATAAATAAATAATAAGCAAAATACTTTGAACATAATTTGAATCTTTTAAAGACTTTCAAACACAAAAGTTATAGGCTTGCTTTTCAAACGTAAGAAATAGACATTGCAGATATTTGTGTAAAAAAATGTTTGCTGGTCTCTCACGAGCTCATGAATACAAAGTTATTGGTGCAATCAGGGCAAAGTTGTGTGACAGATAACTGCTGCACACAACACAACACTGACAGAGACATCCCTGTGTGTTTGTGCGCATCCAGAAACAGCTCCGGGAAACAACGCCACCCACTGCGAGACGACCAGCTGGACACCAGGATGGACGGACGGCTCGCTGCACCAGCCCGACGACGCCTGGACGGCCTTTTCCCAGGAGCCGTCGCAGCAGCGGCAGGACGCCGCGGGAGAGTGGTGGCCGGCCAGCGCCGTGAAGGAGAGGAGAGCCTCAGCCAGTCGCACTTCGGTACAGCGCCTTTCTTCTCGGCCTCGGACACATTCAGTGACAGACTAATCGTGCTGTTATTGAGATCAGAGCATAAAGCCACAATTCACTCCTCCTGCAGCACCGTCTGAGTCGTGACGGACGCTTTTAAAGGATCCCCACATCCACTCCGTCTTCCTCCACATAGTCTGTTTTCTGCAGCATAAGCCCCCGGTGCCTAAATTACCCAGAAAGCCATCATGTTGTTATCATGTGTTGAGTATCTTTGATGGTAATTATACCATTTTGCTGCAATACGTTGAAAAATGAAAAAGGGACACATTTTAAGCCAAGACCTTAAGCTTCCATTTAATCTAGGAATGACTAGTTAAATATGTTTAGATGATGAGCAATTCACACTAGAGTGAAAAGTGTGACAACCAGCCCCGGTCTCCCCTACATGTGAAATTCACTCACTTTATCCACAAACAATATCAGTCACATATTAATATGCACATGAGCAGAGCCCAGCATCTCCCCCATCCTGCCCTTCATGTTGCCAATTTGAGCTCCTCGGACAGCGCTGTGATCTCCTCGGTTGACTTCCAGCTGAGGACATGGATGGTGTTGACAGGCCCACCGCGAGTCTTCTGAGGCTCCCGGTGAAAATCTGTGTCTGTGATAAACATGCACGACGTTCTGCTGTCCAGACTTCCTTCTGGACGTGGTCGTAATGAATTTGTCAGCGTCGCAGAGGGGATGTTAAGGAATCGCAACATGTCCTGACTCTGCCCTTAAGGGACGAAAGACCAATTTAAAAGAAATTTAAAGTTGGCAAATATATTATGTAACTTGTTTTGAATTTGAATCACTTCCCTGGTCACTCACAATGTCTTTTGTTTTGTTTTGTTCCTCCTCTCCAGGTGTCTGTCTTTGCCGAAGCCTTTCCTCTGCTGCCGGCTTCGTCCTCAAGTGACTTTGACGCTGTTCCCACACTGACCCAGCTCCTCCGAGGGAGAGCAAACCAGGAGCAGGCGTAAGTAATGCCTCAGCTGTCTCCTGACCAATGACACGCCTCGGACTGACAAATGTAGCGCAGCGTGATCTGACTGTGATGACGCATTTCTCAAGTGAATTACTGATTTATCAGAGCTGTGCAAAAGAATGGAAACGACATGGCCATAATCCCCACAGCTAACAAAGGGATCATTCAGTTGTGGATTTGCCTGGTTCAGTTTATCAATTATAAAATAGGCTTTGTTGTTTATTGATAAATTGGAATGAAGCTTTGCGTTATTCATAGTACATACATTATGATATATTGGTTCAAAGTCATGGCTTGAAATACAGGTTCGTTTTCTTCTTGTCAGTGTGACTAATTGGGGCCACCTAGTGGAGATTTGGCGAAATACATGGTGAAGATATTTGGCTAGGACTTAATTGATAATGTAACAAAGTGTTAAAAAAATAAAATAAATGTTTTAACCTCAGTATCTAAATGGGCTATTTTAGGGACTTTGTTTAACTTTGTTTTTAGGTGTTACACAATAGGCCGTTTAGATTCAAAAGTTCAATCTTGGAACCTGTCTGTGTCAGTGACCGTGTCTGTTTCCTGTCCTGTGACCCGGCAGGCTGTTGGATGGTTTCCACGACTTGAACAAAATGATTTGCCAGAGATTCAAGAGGGCCAGCGGTGTGTCCCGTGACCTGCTGCTCAAGACGCTGCACCTGGAGCAGCCGGATGTCGTGAGTAAACGCTGCCCTCTGTCAGTGTCACTTGATGCACTTTGATGCAGTAACCATCATCATTTGTTCTACATTTTAACAGCAAATGCCTTTAAAATCTAAAGTCACAATGTTTTTATGTTGTTGTTGTTGTTCTCGCTTTCTTTTTGCCAAACAATATTTTCCACCCCTGCCTTCAAAGCAGGGACATTAGCGGAGATGCAGAGAGTTTGTTTTCAATTAATGAAGTTTTTCAGCTCTGGGAAATTGAATTTGTCCAGGCTGTTTGACTGATGAGGCATGAAAATTCTTAGCTTCATTGAGAAATAATGACGCTAAATGAAGATCTCTTTTTTTCACACCTCACTGTTAATGTAGTTTCACATTTTTATTCCTTTAAAGTTTGTTTACGAGGAAATTGGAAAAATAAAAACATATTTTCCATCAAGAAATCTTATAAAATGTGTCATGCTACTTGCTACATCCCACGCTGGGCTCTGTAGCTGCAGGCTAATGAGTCACGGTCACTTCCTGTATGTTACTTTGCGCTAAGACTTGCTGACAGTGCTTGAGAGTAGACTTTCAAGACGGTCCGTGGCCACCAATGCGGCGGGAGACATTGACAGAAGATGAAAAAGGCCATCAAAAGACGCATCCTCTAACTCAGTAAAGGCAGTTTGTCAGCCAAGTCACATCAATTCCTCTTGCTGCCGCCTCCTGAGTCTGCATCGCTGCGTGTGTTGTCGTTGCAGGAGAGCCGACCTGCTCCTCGGAGCTCGGCGGGCCGGCGACTCTCCCCCGGCCTCCCGTCAGTCCGTCAGCACACTCACAACTCCGCCGCCAAACGTCGGCTGTCGTACGACTACAACAGGAACGTTGTGGAGTAAAAGGATGGGTGGAGGGGGCAGCGGCTGGCTCCTCAACTCTGACCACAAAACACCCGACTGACCTTTCTGGACCTTTGTGCGCCTGCCGTGCTGAGAAGACGCCGGCGAGAAGAGAGGCGGACTCCCACAGCACCTCACCACGTGTTTTCCGCTGGAGTGTTTCCACTTTTCGCGCGACACCTTGTTCTCTTTGTTTTTCAGTTTCCATTAAGAGTGAGAGACTGCTCACTTTGCGATTTGGTGCGCTGAACACAGAAGTGATTCTCTTGATGGGCTGTTTTCACAGAATCTGTCTCACTGTTTAAGGCAAATCCCCATTTGGCTCCATTGCAGAACTCACAGAACAGACATATGTGCATAGAAATGAAAATATGTATCACACATTTTCTCTTAATGGCCATATACTAAGGACTCTCTGTGGAGTCAGTATGTTTGCTAACTAACATATCCAAGTTAATTTAGGCGGACACGGCTACTTTGAGCATGCAGTCAGCTGTCTTCCTGGGTTATTTTAGCGTATGAGCATAGCGTTTCCTCTGTTCTTTTCTTTGGCAAGTTTTTATTCTCGACCCAGAGTTGTTGTCTTGTTAAAAACTTAAACAATGGGACCGTTTCTTCAGTGGAAGCAGCTCTGAGACAAGAGACCACGTGTTTGTGCCATGTGGATACAGACGTGTGAAACCAGAGTGAAAGAGTTCTGTTGCACCTTTGCATCGCTGGTGGGTGAGTATTTTAGCAGTTGAAGATGCCGGTCGTGACCCAGAACTGAGTTGGCTGCCATTGAGCAGCAGTTTCCAGCTCCCTTTAAAATTCAAAAAAATGATTTTCTTGTTAAATTAGCACCAAATGATTTACATCGAGGGATCCATCCATGGTAGTCCTCTATCAGTTGGTGCCAAGTACTAAACAAATTGCTTTGAGCTTCTGAGAAGGTTACAGTATTGCTGTCACCATTTTTATACGACACCTTCAAGCTCCCATATTAAGCAAACCTACTTTGCCAGTATTTCCACCAAACTGTATCATGTGTTTCTGTCCTGTCAACGTCCCAGAATTGAGAAAATTCCAACAAAGCATCACTTTTATAGACTTGTTTTGGATGAATTATTGTGCTTGACTGCTCCAAAAAAAAAGATCTGAGAAAGATCTAAAGATGATATTGGGCTTTTAAAGTCTCCACCACTTAAAACGATGATTCATATTTGTTCAACATCTAATCATCTCATCATATGCATTTTTTTTATTGGATGCCAGGAAATCAAGTCATCTCCCTGGACAGAAAAGTGTTGACCACTGTAATTACTCGCAGGATGCAGAAGATGGCTCCATTTCAGTTTTTTGTGAAACTGGTGCATGTGCTCTCAAGTGTATTTGCAGCGGAGAACGGCCAAACCACATTTTGGTTCCTCAGAGAAACAAGTTTGTCTTCCGGCCAGTGCCAAAATGAACACGGATAAAAGTGCCAATGATTTAACTGGGTTGCCGAAGCAAAGTGTACCTATTCAGGAGAAAATGTTGTCTTGTTTTTTCGTTTTTGTTGGTTTTCGTCCTGATTCCTGCCTGCCTCGCTCTTTCAGTAAACTCCATTGTGTTCACCTCATTGGCAAAACTTGAATCTGTCTGCCAGTCAAAGCACTATTTTATTATTCTTCACGTTATGAGCACTTCAGTGATGCACTGTTCGTTTTTACTTTTAGTGTTGACGCTTTCATATCATCGCCAGAGAGATTTCACTTGGCCCCATGTTGTATATTTCATGTGTGTGTGTGTGTGTGTGTGTGTGTGTGTGTGTGTGTGTGTGTGTGTGTGTGTGTGTGTGTGTGTGTGTGTGTGTGTGTGTGTGTGTGTGTGTGTGTGTGTGTGTGTGTGTGTCTACCATTTGTGCAAAGGACAAAATTCCCCAAGAAGAAGATGAATATTTTCTGATCTGTTCCACTGTGGGAGAACAAGTTGTCGCCTTGCTGACTGATGTAATAAAATGATACTGTGTGCTGGCTGTCAGCTTACTCATGATGCTCAGACGTGCTTTCTTTGTTCAGCTAAAACTGTGGCGAGCCAAGGAGGCACATTTCGTTTAAATTGGATTCATTTGTGGACCAGAGTTAAAGGCCTCATTAGTGAAATTGCATTAGATATTCTTGTCAGTCGGGACTGATTGAAGGCCAAATTACATGATGCATTAACCATTACCTTAAGCTGCGTGTCAACAAAGACTCTATTACTTGTGTTGTTTAAGAAAGTATACATAAATACTGACAAATACAGTGCATATTAGGTCACAGTGACCTTTCACCTCTGAGCAGTCGCAAAACCATGGCAGACTGAACCAGGCTTTGGTTCAGTCTGCCATTTATCTGCTGTCACTAAGGACACATGGTCAAACAAACTGAATTTGCACATAAAAAGTGACATCAAATAAAAGGAATGAGCCAAAGAAAATGGTTTGCTGTACGCAAGCAGTAAAGGAGAACGCTTCTGAAGATGTTCACTCTGGCAGCTGTGGAGCTTTGGCTGTGTCTTTATTCGCTGACTTAAACATCTTGTTCGCGTGCAGATTAAAGGCCCAACAAAGAGCTGCAATTGGAAGAATACACACACGTTGTGGCCGAGGCCTGGATCACAAGATCGAACTTGTGGCTCGAGGGCAGACAACAGTCATCACCCTGCGACCGTCAGTCCACAGAGGCAAACAAACAGACAAAGCCGGGCTCATATTTATCCACCGTATTGTGTAACTTGTGAAGCTGAAGCTCTACTGCGGCAGGTGTAGTCATTCTGCCTGCTGCATTTCCAACATCATGATGTAGAATTGCAAAAAGGAAACTCAAATTCAGCTTTAGTCGTGAGAAACGCAATGCGATGCTTCCTGTTCACATAAATAAAGTCCACTACGCCCGACGTGCTTGTTTTAACAATAATAAAACCAGTTTCCTGTTGTTTTTTTTTCCCTCATTCCTCATTACTGAACTTTGGTTTAATAGCTGTCCCATGTTTTACTGAAAAACAAAAGGAAACTCGTCTGGATTAACCAGGCAGCTCTGTCGTCCAGGGGGATTTAAGTTCACTGTATTTGCTGAGTCACAGCCGCTGCCCGAACTTCTAGTGCACCTCCACAACGAGCCTTTGTACCACGGAGGGGAAAGGGCCTGCAGCGGGCTGCGATGACCTCAGTGCTCACACCACATGAATGGGACAACTTTCTCTGACAAAAACAAGTCTCCAAGGATTTCTGCAGAATAAAAACAACAAGGAGCTCAAGTTCTACACTGTGATGTTAGAGGACGGTGTCAGCATTTGTTTTGTTTTTTAATTTTTTTAATTGTCTCATTTACTCATGTCTAACAAATGAAATGCAACGTTTACATTCACAGTTTACAGCGTTTAAGTGAGCGCTGAAACTAAAATTAGAATGTCATTATCTAAGCACACTGTCATGCTGTCTAATTCCCTGTCTGCTGCTAATAAACTAATAGCCTCTGGCTGTTGTGTTGAATTTAGTAACACGAGACGGACTCAGTTTTCTTACCTAACTGTGTTAGGAATAAGTCGATAAGGGTGTCCCCAAAAATCTGGGGGAAAAGAAAATCCATCCCCAGCATAGACACTAGCACCACAAATAACTCCAGCAGCTCTCCAAACTTGTGGATTTTTTAAAAATTTTTAATGTATTTGAGATATTTGTTGCATACAAAAGATATAAATGTTTAATTTGCAGACATATATGACACTATGCAAAATCTTTGCCTCCTCACTTACTCTAGGAGCATTTTGCGTAGTTGCACCACTTTTTTTTTTTTTTTTTTTTAATCTTGTCATGAAAGAGATTAAAGTCATCGCTGTCATCTTAAACAGGTCTGCAACTTCTTGACTCTATCCCATGAAAAATGATATTTGTTAACATAAGTAAATAAGGTGTGAACACAGGCCTGAATAGGCTGAAACACAAATAATCTATTTCTGGGATCTGATATTTGAATTGGGGAAAGTAGTGCGTAGTGCGTAGTGGTGCCTATAGCTCCAGTCAAAGACATTTTGAGTTGCATTTAAGGCAGGGATCAAGACTTTGGGAGATTCCTGCATTTGCGTGACCAAATAAAGACAAACTATTTATTTACTCTGACCCGTGCGTCACTGGGCAGCTCCTGCAGGATCCAGGATCTAGTGGCGGGACTTGGTCTCTGAACACACCCTCCTGTGGGAGGAGGAGACGTTAACAAAGACGGGTTCCACCTCAGTTGGGACGGCCCCCTCACTAAAAACTGAAGAAGAAGAAAAAAAAGTTCCCACACTACGGCAGCAGCAGCAGCAGCAGCAGCAGCCAGCCGGAGAGAGAAACGAGAAGAGCGCGCAGGGGAGAGGGACGCAGAGAGTCCGCAGCTCTACTGTTGCCAATCCTGCGGTGAACTAGATCCACAGCAACACCCAGCCATGCGTTCTGCGGGCAGGTCGTGGCTGCTGCTGACGGGCTGCGTTCTCTTCTATGTCATCTACCTGCTGTTCGGGGCGCTGGTGTTCTCCAGCATCGAGCGGCCGGTGGAGGAGAAGCTGACGCGCGACCTGGAAGCCCTGAAGCAGGAGCTGCTCAACCAGAGCTGCGTCAGCGCCGCGTCCCTCGACCTGCTGCTGGCCAACGTGCTCAAGGCCAACAAGTACGGCGTGTCGGTCTTCAGGAACGAGTCCTCTCCCTCCAACTGGGACCTGGTGTCGTCCATGTTCTTCGCCAACACGCTGGTCACCACCATAGGTGAGTTTAAAAAGCGGCGCGAACGGAGGGCTCGAGGCACCTGTGGCGTCAGCTCGCACTTAAAATGAAAATGCTAGTGGGTTTTTAAAGGACGGGTAACAACTATTAGTGCTCTTAAAGTTGCTTGAGTCCGTCCGAACACAAATTGTCCGATATAGTCACTCGTTTTCGAACTTTTTCTGGAACAAATGTTGCCACGTGCTACAGAAGTCTTCCTGCCTCTTCAAAAGTCAAAAAGCCGCGTAAAGCCTATAGCAGAGCCAGAAATGTTTTCATTTTCCGTGGGTGGCCACAGGGTGAGAGCATGGTTCACATAGAAGTGACGACAAGTAGATACCTGAAATGTCTGTCACTGTTTGTATTATTATTCCACGTTACTCTAGTTGTTTGTATCTATCAAATGTTGTGAAACAGTCGGTGTATGAATTAGAGAACAGGAAATCTTCACCACCGTTGATAATAATATTCAACCTATATCCGCTTGTTCTTACTGTCCTAGGGTCAGGGTTAGGGTTTCATTAAATTTCTCCTTTAAATCTCTTGTTTTCCAAATAACAATCCAGGCCAATCATCAAGTCAGACATACTTGGGTTTTTAAAGGTACTGTCCAATCAAAAAAGATATGACTTGAGATGCAGTAGCGTGGAATTGCAGGGCCTTTTGTCAAACTATACCCCCTTCATTGGGGTGGCCACGGCCGCCACTGGTCACCACCTACCTCCGCCACTGCATGCAGCTGCTTTGCATGATTGAACTGCAACAAAATGCGCCAGGTGGTGTCCCAGATGTGTCACTTTCAGGGAAATCTACACCTCTGTGCATACACTTGGAAGTTTCTAATTGTCTTGTGACCGCGGTATTCTGATGTGTACACCTACAGACAGGTGCTTTTTACTGAAGCAAAGAAAGAGGAAGTTGCTAATGTGCACATCCTCATTCGGACATCCAGTGTGTTTGTGACAATAGTAGTGTCGCCTACTGTATGTAGAACGTCAGCAGCTTACGCTGCTTGTTGAAAGTCAGATGTTCAGCCTGGTCACGGATGTGCTTGGCATTTCAGTATGACGTCTACGAGTCAGCAGCAAATCTACTTTACAGCGTCACGCCTATGTGGAAATGTCTTACTTGAAAGGCAGAACGTTCGGGGAAAATTGCCTTTTCCTTTCTAAGTACCTGTGAATGAACTCCACAAGAATGAGAAAAGTCCACCCTTTGCTTCACACACAATTCTAGAAATCATCTTTATGATGTCATAAACGGTGCTTATACCTCTCCTGGTTTTGTGACAACACACCCGGCCAGGTCTTTGTTCCAGTCAACGAGACTCCCTTGTCTTTATCTTCTTCCAAACATGTGAAAGGCACAACAAAGCAGGAAACTAGCTGGCCCGCTTGCAGGAGACTGTAGATAGAGGGCTAAATGTCCTTTCTTTTTGGATAATTAATTATGCAAGCTGCACCATTGGAGTGTTGGTATCGTAATGAAGTAGAGTTTCTGCAGACATTTTCCTCATGCATGTGCTGCTCACATGTCGTCATAATTAAATCATGCATTGTGTTGCGGCGGCTAATGGTTATTTATATTTAGAGTGTCTCTTGTTCACCACATCATGTGTTCTGAGTATATGTTGTAGGCCTCTGGTTGCCCCTAAATGTTGCGATGATGAGTTGGAATGTTTAAATTTTTAAATTGTCTTAACTGAAATAGCTTTATAGTTTTAATGGGCAGACTGGAAATGAATGACGTAGGGAGCCTAGTGTTCCGCTGCAGTTTGTGTTTATATAGTGGAGAAATTGACACCTTACTGGATTTTATCTCAATTTATTGAAACTCATTTGATGGTTCCCGTTGCAATTTTTCGTCATAATTATAATTTGTACATACATAATACATCCGCTCATATTTTATAATCTTGAGACCTGACAGGCAGTAACACCTCGTCATATCAAATTACACATTGGGTGGGAACCACCGAATGCCACTGGCATCAGCAGCTTGAGCCTTGTGCTAAGGTGATATTTTTATTGACTGTGGCGAGAACTGTATCAGATAGTATGGTTGAAGAAAAATTACTAATTATTCATGTCCTTATTCTGAAGAAACATCAAAGTTGATGAAAGTAGTTGAATTGTGAAAAAGCAAGGATGTGGCGTTTTGGAAATTTGCTTTGTATAAACATTTTTCAAGGCGTGAATGTGCATTTGAACCGCTTGTATAATTGTCCACAGGGTCTGCTGTCATGTGGAAAGAAAAAAGTCATGGTCTAAGCAGAAAAAAAGTGACCCGGCAAGGAGGAAAACTCTTTTGCCCCGTTCATTTCCTTCACAATGCAGCACGTGTTTCCTGAGATGTTTCCTCTGCAGAAGTGTCCCCTTTCAAAACTTAACCTTAGGTTTTTTCAGAGGTGTTTTAACTTGAGGGTTTCAAATCTACAAAGAACATTTTCAGCAAGATTTTGGCTTTCTCATTTCATGGTGCTTTCAAGTTTGGCTGTTTCTAATAATAGATGGTTACTGCCAACATTCTATTAATTAAAAAAAAAGAAAAGTTTATTAACGCATAGATGAAGCTGCAGGTGGTTTTAACAATCAGTGAGCTGAAAGTCAATGAATGTATTTTTAAACTTACCAGAGGCTTTTAAGAATTGGAAGTTAAATCATAACTTAATCTGTATTTTTGGAATTTGTCTAATTACAGGAAGGAGAAAACCTAGATAATAGGTGTTTAACTTAATGTGCAGAGATTCCGATCAAAAGTGTTGTGTTGGTGAATTATACATTGAATTCCTAGATATAATAAAACATTTAAAAAAAAATGTTGTCTATCTGCTGCCTCTCAGTTTTGCAATGTAGAAGTTGATTTTCTTTGCTCCTAAAGCATTTATCAATCTTTACAGCAAACCACCAGAAATATGATGCAATTATATGGCTGCATGCTAAATAATTAGGTTTTCTCGTATAAAAAAAAAAATTGTGTGTGCAGATGAAGGACAGAAGTTCCTTCTGCGGAACAGAGACTCATTGTCCGGCCTTGGTCAGCTGACTCCAGCCAGAACTGTGTGGATCACTGATAATGTATAGTTGTCTAGCGTTGCATGGTGTTGTATTGCAGGGGACGTGCCTCACACGTCGTGGCTCTGCTTGGGTGGGTGATGTTTCCTCATCAGCAGACATTCACTGAGGTGGTTTTGCTCCGAGCAGCTGTTGGTTTCTTTTCCTGCTCAACGTGAACCCTCAGTGTACTCACAGCAGAGGCTCTGTGAAGGTATGTTGTGTGCATGTGTCACTTCCAAACCCCCACGCTGGTCTAGTGGTACTCACACTGGTGTTTTTTTCCTTCATCAGTGACCTGAACGTGATGTGGATGAAAATTAATTTTTCTCTATTGCTATTGGTGCTCTTGGTTTTTGCCTCTGGTGTTGCTCTTGTTTAACGGATCGCTGGTGTTAGATGTCAGAATCCATGCAGACCCATTTTGAAAAGGTCTCCTATGAAAACGGTTAAGCCAAACAAAGCTACACCCGGACAATTCACAGTTCTTTGAGAAGAAAGAGGCGGGGCCTTGAGTTAGGGTGTTGAGTTGGGACAAAAGACAGGAAGTTATAGAATTCTGGTGAGCCGTGGCTGCTGCAGTGTTGCTGCCTTCAACAATGCTGCAAATCATTGCCCTGGTTAAGGCAAGAACTTCAGTCTCACATTGCTGGGAGTCAGAGCAGGTGAAACCTGCTATTCCCATGTATCTCCTGGCAAAGAAAGTCTGCATTTGGTCTTTTATTAAATACGAACCAAATCGTATATAAAGAAAATGACACAATTGCATAAAACCTTTGGTGCTGGTTTGCAGATAAAGTATGTACACAACCACAGAATTTCCCTTTTGTCATTTTAAAGTCTAAATTCTTCTCCTGGTCATCCCCATTATTCTCAACGCTCACCGTGCTCTTCTTGTCACCCTCCAGGTTATGGCCACACCACTCCTCTCTCCGACACTGGCAAGGCCTTCTCCATCTTCTACGCGCTGATCGGAGTGCCCTTCACCATGCTGGTGCTCACCGTGTGTGTGCAGAAGCTCATGTACCCTCTGGTCTTGGCCCCGGTCGGCGTCCTGCACCGAGCTGGCTTGGAGCAGCGGCCCGCCACCATCGTGCACTTCGTACTGCTGCTGCTCGGGGTCGTCCTGGGCTTCTTCGTGGCTCCGGCCGCTGTGTTCAGCGCCATGGAGGTGTCCTGGTCATTTTTGGATGGGATCTACTTTAGCTTCATCTCCCTGTGCACCATCGGCCTTGGGGACTTTGTACCCGGGATGCGGCCCGGACAGAAATACAGACCGGTGTATCAGATCGCTGTCATGGGTGAGTGCAGTTTTTATTGTTGCATTCTCTGTTTGACCCACCGTTGCTCCTTTCCATTCTTTTTGTTTGTTTGATTTTAGCACTTTCAAAGCCCTAGGTTGAAAAAAAAAGAAAAGAAAAAAAAGAGTGCGAGCATGAATCACATCCAGCAAGAACAAGCCTTTCTGTTCCCATTCCGGCTCATTTGATAAGCATCTTTGTTGCATCGACTGGGTGTGACTCCCATGACTCCCATTTGGCTTCACAAGCTGACATGCTAAAGCCTTCCTTGATGTACTTACGCATCCCATCCGTGACGCACTATTAACTGTTTTTGAGGTGTGAGACGAGGAAGCAAATTGACTCCAGTCCCTTGCAAGCCCCCCACCCCACCCCACCCCACCCCCTCCACCCCCCGGGAAGTTACACATTTTTATGAATAAATCTCCACAAAAATACTCAACTTCTCCATTGCACGATCTGTGTGTGTGTGTGTGTGTTTGTTGAGTAAACAATGAAACTTCAGTCTGACAAATAATTCAACTGGTTTTGCAAATACTCATTATTTAACCATTAACCATTTTCAACACATTATATGTTGGTGCAGTTATTGCTGCTATTTTGAGGTTTTTAGTTTTTAACAACGATCCTCTTTGTTGGAAAACTGGCAAGATTTCTGAAAAGTTTCTAAGAGAAAATTGTAGAGCCAATTTAATTTTTTGTCAGATGTACAGACAAAAAATAGAGGAAATCTAGTAAAGGCTCATCTATTTTACAGTTGTGCTGCAATGAGGAAAACACTACCTATTAGACACCTGAGTCTCCACACCTGCGACCTTTGAGCTGTAAAATATGAAACTGCCTCACTTTAAAAACTTGCACTGACACAAAAAACAGGGGACTGTCATTGAACTCGCTGCTCTTGTGGCCTGGATTGATGCTCAAGACTCGCTGAGTCTGGAATGGGTTTGTCCTGTTGGCTCACACTGAGCTGCTACATGCCTGCACACCCTAACTCAGAGCAGACTCATTAGCGTCTGTGAGCCAGACATGACTGGTCGATCCATCTCGCTGCACTCTTCCTGCTTTTCTTCTGCACTGCACAATGGTTTCTGTACACTCATACCTCTTAAGCAAAAACAAGCCCAGTTGGGCAGTTTGAGAGGAAGATGTCATCGGTGCTTCCTGCTCTGAAGGCAGCGGCTGATATCTCCGGCCGTCTTTCCTTCCTCTGATGTGATGACATGACACCTCTTGCCTTTTCTCTACACATGGTGATGACGGAACTGCTAAACTGCTCTTTAAATCCCCCGTTTGCCGCCCAGATTTTAATCAACATTTGCAAGTACTCCTCTACACTTCTCCTCAAAGCTTTGGCATTAGGATTGAACTCACAAATAAACAGGTCTGATTTGTAGGTCATGGAGAGAGTCCAGTGTCACTGTGACTCTAATAGTAATGGAACTGTGTGAAACCACCCCCACCAAAAAAAAAACCAAGCACTCACATGTTAACTACGTTAACTATATACTTTCACTCTTCTGTCATCTTTGCCCTCTTAAATTGATTTTTTTTTTCTTTGAATTTTTTTTGCAACCAATAAACCAAAGAATCTTTTAATTTCACCTAGCACCAGCAGCAGTGGCCCAGAAGTTACTTCTGTATTGGCTCATCTAAAAATTTGCAAATGATGCAACGTTTGATAATGGCTGTGTGACTGTGACATTTAGTTTGTGGTTGCGAAAACCCAGACCATAACTGTGAGCCGCTGTTTCCACCCTTGCCTCTGTTGCATCATGTCTAGTCAGATTAACCCAGTCGCTGAAGGTTCTGCGGGGGATTAGTAACCGACTGTAGGATGCAGCCTGTACGAACAAACAAATGAGAAAATGTGAAGTGTTTCTACCGCTGAGAAAGTAAAGATCTAAAAAAAAAAAAAAAAAAATCCCAGAAATGTTTAACCAGCCACAGCACACTGTTGACCATGCAAAGGTCAAAACGACTGCTGAGGTTTATGACTTAAGTCTCAAAGTACCAACTGAAGTCCACCTATCTGTGCTCGTCTTTAATTTAGTTGCACTCAATTGAGGCTTTTTGACTTACAAACGACAACCCATAGTTGGTGACACTCCTCCAACAGAACTGCGTTTGGTCTCTCGGTTGCACTGCGCTTGTCGCTGTAGAAACTTTTGAAGCCACAGATCTGAAGGCTCTGTAATCCAGCGCTGTTTTTCTTCAACAATTGGCCTACTTCTATAGAGAACGACCCGAGCCGACCTCAGGCGCTTATGTAGGCCATAAAAACATGTGACGACATAAAGCCGCGTCTCTTACTGTAAAGGAGAAAACACAGCAATCAGGGACAAGATTGCCTGGCGCACAGCGTCCAATCAGCTGTCAGTAGCACAACATGTGGAAACCTAGAGATCAAATTGAGATCATATCTCTAATGGATTACAGTAGTATGTGTACTGTGTGCACATGTAGACATGACAATACGGAGGGTGTTCAGCTCTCTAAGGTTTAAGTGTGTATTTATGGCTCATGCACACATTTATAATTCTGAGGAGGAGCAATCTGGCTTGAAGCGTCACCCGTGGCTGTATGAATCATTTAACTGGAGCTTCCTGCTCTATGGACCTCTCACGCTTCTCCTTGCTTGGGATCCAGCACCCACTAATGGACGTGTTGGTCTACTTTAGAATTTCTCTCTTGGTGTGCTTCACTATCTGTGGTTTCAAGTTTGTTGTATATGAAGACTTTAAAAAAAAAAATTTTTTAAAAACACAGAAAGACACCTTGTTTGTTTGAATCTAATTCACATGGTTGCATTTAAACTTAGAACTAAACTTAGAACTGTTGTCATGTAAATGTTCTATATAATTAAAGGTGCTATGGTATATGTTTGGAAACAAATTATTGACTTTAATGAAATTAGGCTGGTTAATTTAATGTTTAATTTCCGACACAAGTTGTTTGAGCAAATTAGTTTCTGTTTGATGACGAGCAGAAGGTTCTTCAACCTTCTGTTAAATGAATTGAAAGTGGAGCTTTGTGGTATCTCTGTTTGTTTGAGGAATGAGGAAGGGTTTGGTCAGTTTGGTGGGAGGGGTAAATAAAAAACAGGTCAATACTTCACAATCAAAAGGTGCATCGCTGCCACAGTGAGCACAACACAACAACGCACCCACCTGTGACCCTGACGTGTCCCGTCTCTCCCCCCCGACAGCCTACCTGTTCCTGGGCCTGATGATGATGTACCTGCTGCTGCGCACTTTCCACAAGATGGCCGACCTGCACGGCCTCACCACCTTCCTGCAGCTGCCGCGCTGCGAGGACTCCGACCCGGAAGACGACAGGGAGCCCATAGTGGAGAACGGGCCTGCCGAGGCCACCCCCCAACCCCAGCGGTCGCACAAGTCGCTGGGCAAGCCGCTGGAGGCCGGCTCGCAGCCGTCCTACAACAGCATCACGTCAAGCTGAGCTGTGAGGCGGCGAGCGGAACTCTACCTCTGACGAGCCTCGTCCTGACGCATTTTGACACCTTTTGTGCCTTTTTTTCCCTGCAAAGAGCTCCAGTGACGACTGAAAGGTTGTTTCTCCCTCCTCAGGAGTGACAGTGTTATTTGTTCATGTGCAGGCTCCACTGTGTTTGTGGCACGGGTTCCCACTGAGTGGTTGGTTTCTATGTGGAATGTCTTTAAATATTTGCGTGCTTGTTTTGTACCACAGAGCTGCATTGCTGGTTCCAGCTAAAAGTTCACCTAGCGAAGACCACACCCTGGATCCAAACACGGCACACAGCTGCTGCTGTTGTTGTCATGCTGCAGTCATGTTTTGCATCTTTCATTTGCTTTTTTTGGGTGCGCTCTTTCTTAACAGTAATGACTGGAAAGTCCATTAAAATGTATTTCCAAAATTGACACCTGAAGTCCTAAGGTTGCCTCAAGTTGGAGGTGTTTCTTGAGGCTGGTTCTGCTGAATCACTGCTAACTGAGAGTATGCTTCAGGTTTGCAAACATCCCCTCCCCTGTCTTGATCTGGCTCCCTGTGCCTGGATAAGCCTTGAAGAGGACAGAAATGGGTCCATCAGGAGGTTCTCCTTTCATGGTGCTTCCCTCTTGTGGCCACTTGTAACAAGTGCAGTGTTGTTAAAGCGTCCAAAAGAGGGACTGAGGAAATGGAAGGAAAAAACATTGTGAAAACATATTGTTTCAGAGGACTAATTGTGGTTGTACCTATCTTGACACTGATTTGCAGTATTTGGATGTTAACATGCATATTGAAAATGCACTTTAATGTTGTCTTTTTTTATCATCCAAGATGCTGTCAATATGTTCTGATACCGTTAAGTTCTGTTGTGTGAACTAAATTCCAGTGCGTTTTGGTGTTTGATGTCGTGTGATCTCATGTATGGTTTGTACACTCTCAATTGAAATCCCTTAATTAAACAAAATATTTGATATGAGCTTTGTGTTCATGTCATTATCTTCTGTTTACCTTTAAATTGTTCTGCATCTGAAATACTTTCTAGTATTTGAGCTTAACATTCAAAAATACATATATTGTAAATAGAAATAAATAAGGCACAATAATGTTTTAATGTTTTATTCAAAATGGCAGAATAGGTGAACTGACATTTCAACTGTAAATTCATATTTCCTAACAGTTATATTTGTAGACAAAATAAAATATCTATAATGACTGCATACTAATATAGAAAAGTCAAATGTGGTATGAGATAAATAACTCATCTTACAAAAAAAAAACTATAAATATTTTGAGACGGTGACACAGCTTTTCAGTACGGACAGATGCATAGACCGCCACAAAAACCTCATCTTCAAGCAACGTGCACTTGGACAGTAATGTAGATGAACACATAGCTGGCAGAGTGAAGGTTGTAGCACCCGGTCCAGATCACTTTTTTTTCCCTAAACAATATGCAAATTAACAGAACTTCTAACAGGTCAAACATGCATATTACAAAGAAAAGTGCAATAATTCACATAGAAACCAGCAGAACACATGAGCCCTTTTAAGACATGTCGCAACAGACCTGCGGACAGTTTAGAACAACTGTACGCCGAGGTCAGAGAAAACACCATCTGGACTTCATTCAGTCAGCGTGGCACAATGAGGCTGAAGGCACCAGGGGCACTCGCGTCAAAATCTCATCTGCATAACAAAAGTTGTTACACGGTGCTTGTGGCACTGCAGTCTGCACAATGGAACGAGGGGGCCATGACAATGTGTTGTGTAAATGTACAGTTCGGTATGGAATGAAAACCCATCTGTTAAAAAGTCGGACTGAGGCGGACCTCTCATGCCGGCGGCCTGGAAGGTCACAGCATTACCTACAGTCAAGTAATCTCTCATCATCAACAGTTACAGTAAGTTACAGCAACTTCTCCATCAAGCATTTTTTCACTATTTGTGCTTCTAATACTGGAAACATGATCTCACTCCGCCTACTTGTTACACGAAAAAGAAAAACAACAACCAAGAGTGACGAGCCAGGAGGGTTCACACACAATGGTCCATTTCTTATAGGTTGTTTAGCATTGGCCAATTGTACTGTAAATGCTCAAACTTTTGTCAGGATTTCTGAGCGTGACATATTGTCACTGTTTTTTTATTATTAAAAAAAATACAAATAAAAAAATACTCAATTAAAGGTCTTCACAGAAGATCAGATAAAAATTAGTGTTGCAACCTTTCCCCTCAATATCAGTCGAATCACATTATGTCAGAGCTAATTAAATTTCACCCTTGTATCAGCCAAGACCAGTACACGAACACATAATTTCTCCCCCTCACTCATTTCTAGATTTGTTCAATATGAACACAGGATTGCTTAAAATGTGATGCTTGGCTCTAAAAACAAATGCTGCTCTTTAAAATCTCTCACTGAGTTTTCCCCGTTCACTGAATTCATTTGAATGTTCCGCAAGACGGAACATCCTCAATTCCATCACTCAAAATAGCTGCTTCGACTCACTGCTTAGTCATCTGGGGGCGGGGAGAGAGTTTTACTTCCTCAAACAGGTCCGCAGTGACTGGACCTTTTTTGTCTTTCTGCTAGAAAACCATTCAAAAAACCTCAAACTACAGCTACAAGCACCAGCTCTCCCTTAGAACTTCATCTGTCGCAGACACGAAACAATTTCAACTGTTGCAAGAGCATTCTTAGTAATTTTTTTTCCAAAGACCGTAAGACACTTTAGTGAACGATACATCAAAGACATAAGTCAGTATTACAACGGATTTGACGGAAGAGGGCAGTTTCTTCAGAATCTCTTTCATTCAATTCGATGGCAGCTCAAGACTCCACCAGGATCTCCATCAGATGCTCAGACTCGAGCCCATCCCTCATGTGAATGGGGAAAGTCGGGGGAGACAGAGAGAGCGAAGAAGAGGGCGAGGAAGTCAAGGGGCTGAATGAGGAGAGTGAAGGCAGGCACTTCAGATTCTGGTTGAGCGAGAAGGAGAACGGGTGCGAGGCAGACGGCGGACAGGAGGACAATGGTGGAAGGTATCGCAGGAGGTCATCTGCAGCGGGGTATCCGCCTTCACTGCCGACCAGCCCCAGCACCGCCATCTCCGTCTCCAGCAGGGACGTGTCGACGTCCTGGAAAAGCTCCTGCACGGTGAAATCGCTGTGGTAGCTGGATCTCATCAGCTCTGCGCAGCTCTCCCGCAGTCTGTACTCCACCTGCTGCTCCGCTCCTCCACCATAACCCCGCACGTCCTGCTTGGCTCCCTCACAAGGCCCCAGCAGGTTCTCCACAGACCTGAGAGGGCTCCGTGCAGTCGCCTGCTGGCTCCCATCCATGTTGGAGTCCAGTGTGGCGAGAATGGAGGAGATGGCAGATGAGAGACAGAGGTCAGAGTCCATTGACATCGACCCCCAGTCCTCACTTGTGTCCATTTCAGAGAGAAAGGCGTTCGACGCGCTGCAGTGGGGGCTCGCGGTCGAATGCGGGTTATCTGAAGAAACCGGCGGGCAGCCGGAGGGCGCCGAGTCGCTAATAGCGAACATCAGCGAAGAGTGAAATCCTGCTCCCTGGGTGGCATTTTCATGATCTGCAGATGAGGAGGCACAAGGTGACTGGGACAGCAGCACCGCGGTGTCAACAGCGGGTGCGTGTGAGGGCTGCAGGCTGACCTGCCGCAGCGTGTTGGCTATTAGGACGGATCGTCGGAGGCTGGGCTCCGGGAGCTCCTGACTCCGCTGGTACTTGTTGAGCGAGACCGAGAAAACAAACTGCCGCTGGCTCTCCCACAGGGGGCTACTCCTGTCAGAGACCTCGTCGTCTTCCGAGGGGAGCTTGCGTTTCTGGCCACAAGTGATCATCTTGGGACTGCAGATACAGAAATAGAATTTGAAATGGATAACAGCAACAACAAAAAGCAAAAAACAACAACAAAGCAATAGAATATTAGTGTCGGTATGGGTGATTAGGTGAGGGGACAGAATATGTATCCCCCATAGCTAAAGGATGCATCTAATAACCGCAGCCTCTGTGTTTTCATGGTGTTGTTTATTACTAATGCCATTAGATCACCTATACGGTCAACAGGCTTTGAAAGGGCTGGTGAGAAATTAGCTCGTTAAAATAACTTATTCGACAACGGTCGCGGATGTAGAATTCCATTTCGACGGTACAGCCTTAATAACGCTAATTTTTTTTTAATTTTTTTTTTTTTGGGGGGGGGGGGGGTAATAATATGGACCGGAACGAAAGAGGGAAAGACACAAACCTGGTTTGATAGCACTTTAAACTCGTGGCAATCTTCTGGACAACTTTTTGGTTTCGCTTCAAGTGGTAACATTTTTATTTACCCTTATTTTGTTTAGTGTACTCAAGTGAAGATAATCACTTGCTTAACATATATACTTTAACACGTGACTTGTAAGCCATTTGTGTGTTTTTGATTCTTTATTGGGAGGAAACCCGCTTTAAACAAGTTTCCCTCTGTTAGCGTGGGTGGGGGTTGCAACGTTAGCTAGTTTCGCAGTTTTAGAGGGAAAGAGAAAACTTTCGAAATCGGTTGCTTTGCCGCGTGTGTATTAACTTGAAACGTGTCGAAATAGTTCGTTCAATTGGGTGCGGAAGAGAAAAAACAAAGATATATGAACGTTACACATGGCGTAAGTTTTGAAAATAAGCAAAAGCCGACCAGACCTGTTGAATCACTTCCCGTCTCTCCTCGACGTCGCCGCTCCTGTTTGTGTCGCAATCCAACTTTACCTTCGACCAACAAAGATGAATTCGCCGTCGAGTGCTTTGTTCTACGCATTAAAAAAAAATGTTGTGAGTGTTAGGGGAAAAAAATACTTTATCAAACTCGTAAAGATTAAAAACACCGAGGACGAGCAACTTTCTTATGCGAACAACCGGCTCGGTACTACTTCTCCCGCGCGTGATTTGAGTTTTTACGCAAAAACGTTTGTGGTTGGGGGTTGGCTGAGTCGAAATGCATTATGGGTAATGACGTTTTTAACCCTATCAACCTACGTAAGATCGACCTTAAAAAGAAAAATGTTCTCTCTTCACAGCGTTGCTGTTTTGTTCTCATATTCCTTAAAAACATTCGAAAAGGTAAGAAAACTATGAACTAAAATATTTCCAAAATCAACCACTATAGTGATTTAATATATTGGACAAGACATGAAACAAATGCCGGTATTTTATTTCAGAAATAAACATGAGCCTTAAAGTTAGCCAGTTCAATGAAGCTAGTCAGTTCATTAATTGCAGTTTTGAAAATAATTCCGGTCCCCTGTGTTTACACACAACGCTTCAGTCAGTGTAATTAGCTACTATTCGCAATTGGCTTCATTTTGTATGTGTTTTATTGGTTGATTTCCAAAAACATGGTAACAATTGTCATTCATATCTTTATGCTCATCACTTGTGAAAGATGGGTTTCGATAAAGAGCTCATATGATGTTTTACTTTTTTGTTCATTTTTAACAAGGATAATTTGCACAATTACAAACTGGAATAGTCTTACTTTAAAAAAAAACACACACAAGAAAACATCATCTCATGAAGAAACCTGTAAACTTGTAAGATCTGGCACTCTCAAAGTATTGTAGTTTCAACTGCTAATAAAATCCACTTTATATTAAAATATAGGATACAATTGCTTGTAATTATTAGAGTAAACAAAGCCACTTAGTATTCTTACTGGATTCTTGTAGTGAAGGCAATTATTCTACATACCATGAACATCCTTCCATTTATTAACTTCAGTAAAAATACAATATTTTTCCCTATGAAACAAGTAGCTGTGTTGATATATAAATGCCTTCACAGTTTCCAGGACTTCAGCAGTACACTGCTCAGCCCTATTTGTACTCTCCCCACACTCCCACTGATTTGCCATCCCACTCTGAGGTCGACAGACACTTGACAAAGAAATGTCCCAGGTCGTGCTTAGAAATGGCTCTTCCTCTCAGCATGTTCTCTGTTGCCATGTAAGTGTCTGTCAGAGGAAGATCCCCTAGAGGGAGCAAAAAGCAGAAAAACAAATCAGACATGAAAAAATATACTCATGCTTTATTGAGTTGTACTTAGGTAATCATACATTGATAATGTAAAATTGAAATTATGTCAAAATAGCAATCCTTTTTTTTATATTTCTTACAAACCTCCAATGTGAGGCGGCATGACAGCTACATAGTCCAGCTCTGATGTTTTCAGCACATTGTACATCCTGTCATGGTCCTCCGTCAGCGGCAACATACGGGGAGGGATTTTAGCTCGATCCCACAGCAAGAAGGCTGCAGGGGATACACATAATGCACAGGGATAGAGCACAGTGGAGAGATATTTACCTAAGCAGTTACATAAATTCATGCAACAAAAAAGTAAAAAACAGTACTTACACAAAAAAAAAATCGACGGACAAAAATTATTGTTTACTCTGCAATATGCAGATCTGATTGTTTTAGTTAACATTTTACAATTTTCATCAACTGTCATTTGAAATCATCTTGTCTAGTCATATTGTAGTTATTGTAGCATTGAAGCAAAATAGGTATTTTGTGGTTGACACCACATGAAACAAACTGCTGCCACAAATTTTTCAATGTAGTTCTCATTCATTTTACTTTCAGTTTTAGCTGCCTTTTTTTTTTTTTTTTTTTTAAAGTAAGTAAAAGAAAATACAAAAAATACTATACTACAAAACAGTGTCATATAATTTTCTTCAACATGTATTTGTGACTGTCAGATTTACCTGACAAGCAGCCGACCACTTTGCGGATGCCACGAGCCTTCATGACCTGTACGATGTTCTTGGTTCCTTCAGACATCATTGTAGTTGCATCTGATGAGCACAGACAAAATCACAGAATCACAACAAGGTAGAGGTGTAAATTCCAAACTAAATCGTTTTTTAGGATTGGTATTAGCAGATGTCTTACATTTTAAATATATAATTGTGGAAACACTAGGAAAGCTTAGTTCGCTTTCGCTAATAGTTAAATACATTTCATGTACAGTATATGTTTCCTTCATAACTGTTATTATTGCATTGTTTGCTTTATGTGTACTTTAAACTCTCGATCCTTACTGAGATCGTTCCTGGTTCCAAGGACAATGATGACAGCATCCTGGCCTTCCAAGGCCTTCTTCACGTCGTCTTTTTTCTGAACATCACCTACCACCACATTGGCTGCTTTGTGGTCAGCGGGCAGCCTGGCAGGGTCCCGGACCAACACAGTCACATTGTATCCTGAGGAAACATGGAATGAAATAGATCATGAGATAACCCTTCCAACACGTTATTTCAACCATAATCCTCAAGATTAAATCAGGAGAAAAGCAAATGAATTATGTACGTAATAATGCAGCAACACATACATTCAAGCAACATGGAGTTCATATTATCTTGACCAATAACTTCAAAAGAGGAAGTGGAAGGAGAAGTGGGGAATGTTGGTGACATCCTGACAATTCACTTTGTTTGCTGCAATCATTTTGTGGCTGTCAGCTGCACCTGGTTGGTTAAAGGCCTGTGGCATGAACCTTATTTAAAATAAAAAAATAAAAAAATAAAAAAATAAAAACTTTTTTGTGGTGGTTGTCACCAGTGATCCCACCCTTCCTGTGGAAGGGAGATAGAGAATATCTCCCACTATCACACCTCCATGCCAAGGTCCAGCCTGCAATGACTCAGCAAAGTAACTACTCACATGACCATTTTATGACTCAGCACTTACTGACACTTGGTGAAAGGACACCATTTCAAATCGTATGGTGTGTTTTTTTTTGTTTGTTTTTTTTTTTTTTAGCAAACTGTCTAAAGATAACGTTTTAAAGATTTTAATACAGAAATTATGCAAGGTTCATCTATGTTCAAGGTTATACACCTGCATACATTATCCACAACCAAAAATTTTGAGTGGTGAATTTGGGGGGGGGGGGGAAATTCCAATATTGACAGTGATTAACAGTGCAAATACCTTGATATACATGAAATAATATTTTTAATGGACAGTGCAGTTTGCAAATTGCATAAATGCACATTAAAACTGACATTTTTGCTGCAGACAGGTGACACATTTTAATGAATACATAATAAACACATTGTTCTAAAACAAAGCGCTACTTTACAGCAGTCTGAACAAAAGCGCGTCCCTGACGCGATGCCGTTATGTTAACCTGATATTGAAACTTCAACCTGCACGTTGATCGATGTATGCGGTTTGATTTCCTCACCTGCAGCTACCGCTTGAGCGAGGGTCGCCTGTCCGGTCATTCCCGTCGCCCCAAATATCGCGACGTTTTTGATGGAGTCCGACATTGTGCCTGGTATGTAACAAGTCCCCCGAACGACAGTGGCGAGGTTATATGGTTTAAATGTGAACGACACGGGGTGATTTTATCGCTTCAAGTCCACATTTGAAGCGCGGGACAGGAACGCCCCCTGCACCCTTAGGTAATGGGTTCACTTCCGCATTTGAGACCCCGCCCTCGCAGAGGTCCACCAATCAAAAGAGTCGTGCTGCACATGTGTTTATTGTTCAGTACGTTGCCCTTTGTAATTTTGCGTCCTAGGTTGTTGTATGTGCCCTTTCTTCGTGGAGGTATTTGACAGCTTTGCGAAAGTGACGGATATTATTTTAAACTGCTACATCTAGTTTATTTGGTATACTTGGGTAGCGTCCGAGCAGTATAAAATTAAGAAAATACTAATAAGCACAAAATAACCTTCGCTTCCTGACAAAACTGATGCCTTGTTGGAGCTTCCACATTTGGATGAAAGCTGTTGTGTAACAAACACCTGACTGTTGTCATTTACCTGGGAGAGGTATCAGTAAAGAACCAATGCACTTTATGACATCACAAAGAGCTGATTCATTGCTGAATGTTTTAACAAATTTTATGGAGGTGGAGCAAGCAAAAAAAAAAAAGTTAGGGGGGCACTTTTCCATGTCTGGGGACCACTGGTCGCACATATTGTTACTACGGAAAACTAGCAATTCTTTTGGAGGATTCTTGAATAAATTGCGAATTCGAATTACAACGAGGGAAACAGACATTGATAATTTCCATGGGTTCTTTTGGTCTCCAGCTCTGTGATATCATGCTACAATGTAGTATCTCCATCCTTTTTCTCTCAAACACAAACTCTCTCTCTCTCTCTCTCTCTCTCTCTCTCTCTCTCTCTCACACACACACACACACACACACACACACACACACATGTTCTCTCTCTCTCTCTCTCTCTCTCTCTCTCTCTCTCTCTCTCTCTCTCTCTCTCACCCTCCCTCCCTCTCTCCTTGCTCGCCGCACTAATGCTGATCTTTCTCTCCAGCAGCATCAGCAGCGGAGGGGAGGGAGAGGAAGGAGGGGAGGTTGTGTCAGGTGGAAACGGGATCCTCTATGGATATCATCATCATCATCATCGCCAGCCTCCGCCACCGGCTCGCATCCTCAGCACCGACGGCAGCGTCCCCGGGCCCTGGTCGCTCACCGCTGCGGGCACACGGCGCCCTTTTCGTGCACGGATGCGTCGCGTTGCCGCGGTAGGCAAGTCGTCGAGGCAGCCGGCGCTGTTTTAGCGCTCCCACCATGACAAACCCTCCCCTGCTGTAAGAAGGACCTTAATCGAGGGGGAGATCTTGCCGGACTGCGAGCGGAGCGTCCTCCATTGAAAGAGCCGCTCTCCTCCACCATCGATCCGGCGCCCCAACAACCAGCGTCTCGGCGCAGAGGAGGAGAGAGGGGGGGGGACAAAAAGCAATCCGAAGGAAGCTGACACGGAAGCCGAGGGTAAGGCGATGCGTCCGTCCTCGGTGTCGTGTCTGTTTTATTTCTGCCTCTCCCCCCCCCCCCCCCCCCCCCCCATCCTTGAAGAAGGAGCCGAGGTGCACGGTGGTGTTCTCCCCTCCTTCTTTTTCTGCAGGAGGGATGCCGGCGGCCTGCATTTGGGTGCAGGGTACCGCAGTGATCCGACCCGGGAGGGGGGGGACGCGCTATTGCGCGTCTCCTTTCACCTTACATGTGTTAGATGATGCGTGCCCCTTGGATGGATGGATGTCTGCAGCGCTGCTTTAATAGCGTTCAAATAAATAGACGGAGGTGTCAAGAAGCAGCATGCAGCAGCAGCAGAGCGGCCTGGTGATGCTGCATCATCTGGGCTTATTTCTCACCGCTAACTTTTGGTTCACGCGTCCTTGCGTGATTGGAGGTAAGAAATATTGCATCAGCGTGAAGTGATTAGTCGATGGGTAAAGTGGCTGTTATGGCAGCCGCAAGTTCCCGGTGCGTCTTTGGTCAGGCGGCGTGACCTCAGTTTACTTTTGCAGCGTTTCTCCTGCCCCTCTACGGTTGTTCCTCAGTCCTCGGGGTGATGTTGCTGTTCAGCGCAGGGTGATTGCACTCTGATCATTTTTTTCCCCATAAGCTTCGGTTGCGTTGCAACAGAGGTCTGTTTTTAGCAGCTCACAATCAAAAAACAAAAAACTGCTAAGCCGTGATTCGCTGTGTTTGATTCCAGCTGCAGAGAGTTACACAGTTTTGCATGGATTCATCATTTCTATGTTGTGGACAATGCATTGAGGTAAAGTGCAGTGGAGAACGCTTGCTGGTGTGTAAGGAGCTGCGGGTATTGGGAAGGAAATTGAATTATGAGCAGTTTGAGTTTGAATTTGTTTCCTGATGGTGATGATCATCACTGTAACAACACTTACTGTAAAATTAAACATTTAATTCAGCGACTGGATTAGCTTTATCAGCAGTTAACTGGAAGTTTGGAGGTCAAGTTATGGCCAAGGAGCCCGTTTGGCAAAACACTCCAGATGGTATTTTATCTGCATGATGCACCACCTGTCACCAACAGACATTGTTAAACTTTGAGCTGTTTCGGTTTGTCTGTCATCAGAAAAATCCACAAAATCCACTAAACTTTGTAAGATTTGTAGCGTCTTCATACCACGCCTCTCATGTGGAATTCTAAAACTTCTCTACTTCTAATCTGCTAATTACTTTTGAGATTATGAATTTAGGTTGGGAAAGTAAAAAATGTGCCCGCTTCCTCCTGCTCTCAGGGTTGCGGGGGTCTGCTGGAGCCTGTCCCAGCTGTCCTGGGGTGATGGCTGGGTTACACCCCGGACAAGTTGCTAGTTCTGGGGAAGAAAAAAAAATAATATAGCAAAAAAATAGTTTTGTTAAATCTTACACAGCAATAGGTCTGTTCCTGGTTGTCTCATCTCTTCCTGTCCTGCTCCAAGATAATGCGGCCCAGCTCTGGGACACTGGAGCTCTCTGCTGCTACTCCACTGCACTGTTTTCCACTCCGTAAATGTGTCAGTCTCGGTGAAGACTTGTAGTTCTGCCGACTCAGAACTGGGCGTCGCCTGCTGCTGCTGCTGCTACTGCTGTTGGTGCTGCTCCGGCTTGCAGATGTTTCACTCGGCCGAGGTGATGCGAGTGGAAGTGACTCAGTGCAGTGTGTAAAGTGCGTGACGTCAGAGTTGAAGGATCCGCTGAGAGAGAGAGAGAGAGAGAGAGAGAGAGAGAGAGAGACGGAGCTTTGCATCCTTGAAGGAACAGACGCAGGTTTTTTGGGGGGGATATTTTTAGGACGTGAGATCACCCCTGGATAAAGTTTAGGATGTTGCGTTTTAGCTCTGGTGTCGCGGATGTTCTCGTGCAGTTGTTCCTGACCTTTCTCAGTTGAGGCCGTGATAAATGCCTGACAGACTGTGTGATCATGTGAGGAGGTGGATGAAGCCTCAGAGAAACAGACAGAGAGCTGCTGCTGCTGCTGCTGCTGCTGCTGCTGCTGATTGATTCACGGTGACTGCTGCCTCCTTCTTTCATGTACACTTTCTTGGAAATCTTTATAGCCCACACTGATTGTGACTCTCCTCACTGATCAATGCTTCCATTGTGACACGGTTGCAAAAAATGACATTGATTATCAGCCTAAATTTCCTTGGAATGCATCTGCACAGGCCCTGTCCTGAATATTCAACCAAATTAAATTAAACTGCACTCGTTCCCAGTATATATTTAAAGCAAAGATGAAGTTTTATTTTCAAACTCAAACCTTTTTTGCAGTTCGTTAACATGTAACAAGGATCCCCAGTATTGGACACGGAGCACCAGTAGCCTGGAATAGCACCATATAGCTCTTGTTGCCTGCCCAACATTCTGAGCCACACAGTCAGTAGCATCTACGCAGTGTGGCTTTGTTGCCCATATTACACAGAGGCAGTTTCAAAAGTTTTACATCAACCTTTCAGAAATGACAGCTATTGTTTTGCAGCGTCCTAAAAATAACAGCGATAACAGCGTCGCTTTAAACAGGCTTCTGAAACGCGTCTTTAAAAAGCAGATGCTGCAAAACACAGCTGGAGGAAAACTAAATATCTTTAGCAAATACGTCCCGGTCAAAGAAGGTGTCTTGAGGACCTGACCGAGGCGAGGATCAGGAGGGGAGCGGGGGGATCAGTGGACGATCAGCGAGGGGCCGCTGAAGCAGTGCGAGAGATACAAGGAGGGGGCAGAAAGGCAGAGAGTCGACACTTTCATTGCACTATTGGCGTGATGTGATTTATCACCGTTACCAACAACGACAGAACGACAGAACAGCTCGGATGGGAGAGGGGGCAATAATAATAATACTGAGTGGTTTGAAGGAGAGCGCAGCTAGCCACACACGCATACACACACACACACACACACACACAATGCCCAAAGTGCTGACACACTGATGACTGAACAGCAGATCAATGGAAGGATAATCAATGATAATTTTGATCATCAAACCCCTCTAAATATGAGGATTTGCTGCTTCCCTCTAAGTTTAAAGGTACAATTGTGATTGTTGTTGGTTGTTTTTTTTGGATCAAGTACAAAAACGCATTAAAAGTTGTTCTGTTAAAAGTTAAGTGATACATTCTGAGGCAGTGACAAACGGAGACACACAGATGGTCAAAACGCCGTGGCGTTACTTTTTTTTCTTCTTACTTTGTTTGACCGCCAGTTTGACCGCCACTTCCTGCTTCCTTTGCCTCCAGTAATCACCAAAAAGTGTTTACAAGGAAAATAAAATTAAGAAACGATCACAAAGCAAATATGTACTGTATGTGCCTAGAGGAATATTTTTTCCAATCCCATTGTTTTGGTCCCCATCCCCGACTGTTTAGATCTTTCCATATAAAGTAGGAGCCTCGAACAGCTGCAGAACATAACCCATAGTGTGTGTGTGTGTGTGCGTGTGCGTGCGTGTGTGATTTTTTTTTTATCACCTTTATTCTAATAATCAGTCTCAGCTGTGAAGGAAAGAACCAGCCTCAGGCAACCGAGCCGAGTCTGTCTGACAAATACACCCTCTCACACACACACACACACACACACACACACACACACACACACACATCAGAGCAGTCATGTGAGCTGTGACTTTGATTGATTGAAAGATGCCAGGTGGTTGAGGTTAGGCAGTGATCACGGCAAGGAGAACGGAGGTCACACACACACACACACACACACACACACACACACACACACACAGTATTTCGACTGTATTCATCAATCTATATTTTTCAGTTTTGGTTTTAATACACTCTCAAAGACCTCCCTGTGTGTCTCTGTGTAGCATCAGAAAAAATCTGGCCAAACATTTGCGTCACAGGGACGTGGTGGGTGAAAAACGTTCAGGGACTGAGAGATTAAACATGTTGCCTGTTTATTTGCAGCATCTGAAGGCACATCATCAGGCAGCACCACGGCCCAGCGGCATGAAAAGGCGTCTGACTCACACTCGTATTGTTATTATTCCGGGAAAAAAAATCCACTTTGGTGATGCTCTTGGTTCTTCCAACAATATTCTGGGCCTGTCAGTGACCGTCCACATTTTGCTTGCTGTCAGCTGAAACGCATTTTTATGGAAATCAGCCCTGTTTTTATTTCCCTCAAACAAAGTAAGCATCACTTTTAGATCATTAATCATAGGCTGCTTTACTGGACTCCAGGATGGAACAGTAAAGCTCTGAAAGTGGCTGTCATACATGTTCTTTAATAATTTAATGTTTTACACCTGACTTCTTAATTACACAGGTTTGAAACCGACAAGAGAAGCTACATGCTCCAATCCATTTTTATTGCCGTTTTAAAGAAAATGTGTGATATTGAAGATAACTTTATATGTGAATAATGAAGAAATGCATTTTGGCACGAAAGGAATTTCTTATAGTCGCCATCAATCCAAGTCGGTGGGTTTTCAGCAGGTTTCACTGCTGCTGTGCTCTCCATCAGCCTCTATTTGCATCGCCTCCAGATAAGCACCAAAGCACTGTCACGCTGGTTTCATCTTCAGGGAGAACTCCTAAGTGCACAACTTCCCCTCCGCTCTGTGTTCGGCACGGTGACATTTACTCGACATGGCGATGTTGTTTTCCTGTGTTTTACTGGTAGCGACAGCCGTGAGCTCGGACGTTCCTGCTCCGCGGTGCAGTCAAGAAAAACAACCGAATGACGAAATTGGGTTGAAAATAGTATAAGAGCTGAATCGTTCTCAGTATTTTAAGAAACAACCATAGTTAATCTACAGTTAATCTCACTGTATTGTTTCTCTTTTGTGTTGTCATTGTTGTTTTTTTTGGTAGTTGGTGCGTCGGAATTTCGTTTTTAAATGTACACTGAGAAGTGAGTGTTTTTAAATGACAAATAAAAAGTCTAAGTCTAAAAAAAAAATGTCTAAGTCTACAAGATTTCTTTTCTTTATTTCCAATCTTAAGCAAATGCAAAGCTGGATTGTGTTTATAATTATGTCTTATTTTGTATTTATAGTTTAGGTTCCTTATGATCAGACAAGCTGTAAATAATGTAAAGTGCACAGTTTCTCCCCCTATTGTGAGCCACTTTGGTCCGGCGCACCAAGCGGTATATTTAATGTCCTGTGGGCACATCTGCTCTAAGACAAACCGTTGCAATGTATTGTCCATCCATAACACAAAGACGGATGGGGGAGGAGCACGGCTGCGTTGAAGTAGCGCTGCGGCCCCCAAGGCTGCAGCATTTTCAAGGCCCTTCTCAGCTGCCCCAAACGCACAACAGCTCACCATTTTTATAAGCAGCCTGCGCAGGCACAGACCATTCTGGAACTGCAAACAATGTGCACCCGAAACCAGTCATGAATGTTTGGATCCGTGAGATTGTTTGCTTTCAGGAAGGTACGAAAAATGTGTCATACAAAAAAAAAAAGAAATCTGCTTTTTGTACTTTTTATGTTCTAAAAATGCTGTGCATGTGTTTTTCAGTGTAGGGAGATGATTTTTTATGATTTTTGCTTCTTGGGCGACCATGAAAAAGGTTTCAAAGTGACTTTTACCGACAACCATCATCCTAATGATCAGAGAGATTTTTTAACTTGGTTTTTGTGAAGACGTCTGATACCTTAGGCCAGCGCTGAATCATTCATGATATCGAAGCTGCTGTTATTTCTGGAGTCCTGACTTGAGCTGTGTGCTGGAAGCAGACCCATTCGAGGTCAGATTTTTTTTTGTGGTACCAATATACAAAATGTGACACGTAACCAAGAGTTAAAGGATTCAGGCAGTGATCAAAGGTCCCATATTCTGAGCATTTTCATATCTTTGGTTTTGAATCCAAACAGCCCATTTACAGCAACGGCCACTTTGTTGTTTCTACACGTTTGTGAGGGGACAAAGACAAGGAGCCGAACAGACTTGATTGTTCAGCTGATGTGAAAAGTGAACAATGTTCTTGTCCAGTGATTTGTCAATGTTCAGGTCTGTAGTTATTGAGGTGAGTTCAAGGGCAAGTGAAAAAAAAAAAAGACAACACTGTCCAGTTTGAACTCTCGGGAACCCAGCCAAGGGTAGGGCTGATAATGTCAAGTAGATACCAGCCAAGGGTAAGCAGGACATCTCCCAGGTTTTGGGGGAAGATTGCATCTAAAGGGTAAGAGAACAGACCATCTATGTCTCCTGATATTTTACATTTAAGTATTTGTTGATAGGGCTTTGCAACAGACAATGTGAGTTTGTACCTAATATGAAGCAAGTATGCTCAACTGGGGTCACTTTGGGTTGCTGTTCAAAGTGAGATTTGGCAAATCACAGCATCATGCATTCACCTCAGTAGGCTGTAAAAATAACCCGGAAGTTCAGTGGCGTCGTCCTCGCTGATGTGTCTGACGCACAGTGTCAACACCGTAAAGTTTCACGAAGTTGACTCCGGTTCGACAATAACGCCGCACGACAGTGCTGGACTTGGTGTGAACTCTGGCTGAGATACACTGTGAGAACCACAATCAGGCCAGACGTGGTGAATCTTGTCACGCCGTGTGCGGTCACTCACAGATTATTTATAAGAAGTGTGAACTCGGCTTACCTGTGGGGATGCATGTCGCTCATACGTAGGGCAGGAACGGCAGAGTGTTGATGGCTCCTGTTCACACCACGGTGACTGCTACCCTTTATATGCATGAGCATGGGTGCGTGCACGGTGCACGCTTTAATGTTGTTTTTATATAGACGTGGGAGTCAAGTTAAGCAGTTCCTGTATTAAAGCCGGCGTCAGGTTGTTGTTTTTCATTTCAGACTCGATGATTATTTATCCAAAAATAAAACTGTGTAGAGCTTCAGAAAACAGCACATTTAGCCCTCTGTTTACTGCCTCGTGCAAAAATACTGCTTAAAGCTTCCTGGTAGTGCAGGATCATTGAAGTATCTGCTCCCACTGTGACTTCACAAAGACCACAAAATAATAAAGAAACAAGATTTTCTAGCCTGATTCATCTTGGCCTTTTCAGAAATCCGCACAGATGACTGAATATCACCGCCTGGCGGCTTGAAGCCTTGCCATCACCAGTGCCCTTTGTGACATCACAATGGGCTTGTATCCACAGCTAAAACTAAAAGTTGGACGTTCTATTTCTGTAGAGTTGACTGACAGTCTTGATGTGTGATAGTGTTCGGGAAGCACAATGTGAGACCATCAAAGGATTAATGCTTTTTTTCACGTTGGACCTTCAATTGCCTTTTTCAAATTTTTCTATGTCTCTGAAACATTTTCCCGTGAAACATGAGAAATCCTGCTCACAACTGATGAGTGGGTGACGCAGAACTGCAGCTTATAGATTCGGGCTTCACTCTTGTGCCAGTGTTTATGGTTTCAGTGGTTCCTATGGCTCTCACTGTGAAAAGAAGATACATTACATACTATATGTGTGTTGTTGCAGGGTGTTGGGCGCGATGGCTAATGCCTCCCCGGATCTGGACAACGCCGAAGCCCAGCGCCAACTGAACAACAACAACCGACAGATTGGCTCGGGGTTCTGGGAGACGGAGGTCACCAGCTCCAAGCTGTTTGAGTGCTCCCGCATCAAGGCCTTGGCAGGTCAGAGGTCCACGGCACCCTCTTCTCAAACGTAGTGTCAGCCGATGACATCAGCAATAAGGTTTGACGCACTTCATATTTCTTTCATCCCTCTGTCGCCGACTCTTGTGTATTTGGGCAGATGAACGAGATGCGGTGCAGAAGAAGACCTTCACCAAGTGGGTTAACTCCCACCTCTCCAGAGTGTCCTGTCGCATATCTGACCTCTACAACGACCTGAGGGATGGATACATGCTCACCAGGCTGCTGGAGGTCCTCAGCGGCGAGCTGCTGGTGGGAACATCATCTAAAGAGATCATCATAATTGGATTTCATATCACTTTCTGCTTTTTTATTATTATTTTTTTTCTTTAATTTGTCTTTGGTCTGAACTTTTTTTGCTGCCTGTCTGAAGAATAATAAATTGAGAGACGTAAATGTTGTTAGTAGGGTCTCCTTTAACAGGAGGAGAGCCGAAAACAAAGTTAGAAATCCAGGAGCGCAGAAGGCTGAGATGATAACTTAATTTAGGGGAGGCAAGCAAAAAAAAAAAAAAAAAAAGAATTTCGAGAGCCAAACGGGGTTAGGTAGATTCAGTGCGGCTGTCATTTCTTGTTTTCCCAAAGCCGAGGCCGACGAGGGGTCGCATGCGGATCCACTGCCTGGAGAACGTGGACAAGGCGCTCCAGTTCCTCAAAGAGCAAAGAGTCCACCTGGAAAATGTCGGTTCCCACGACATCGTGGACGGAAACCACCGCCTCACCCTGGGCCTCATCTGGACCATCATCCTCCGCTTCCAGGTAAACAAGTCACGCAGCTTCTGCGAGCAGTCGGTTCCGTTTTAGTGCCGAGGGAACCCAGAGGCAGCGGCTGCGAGCGAGGGTTGTCTTTTGTCATAGTTATGAACACAGCCACCCACCACTAAGTGAGCAGTTGTTTTAAAAAAATATATACAAAATAGCTTTAAAAAAAAAAAAAGAAAAAAGAAAGAAGAAGTCTTATCATAATGAACTGACAAACTAAAAAAAAAAAAGCCACTATATTATGCAGAACATTTGAAGGGTGGGCAAACTTTTTGACCAGTGGGCCACAGTGGGTTCTAAAATTTGACAGAGGGGCCAGAGCAGAAGCAGATGGATGGAGTGTTTTAGTGACCAACTTCATAGGTGGAAAAATCTATCTTGGGATATGTAGAAGACATGCTTTAGTGCTTTAGTATCAGTTGAAAATGAACAATGAAATACAGCTATTTTATTACTTACTTACTAGTAATATTATTTCTTCTAGTTTGGTGGGCCAGTTTAAAAAGCTTAACAGGCCGCATATGGCCCCCTGGCCGTAGTTTGCCCACGCCTTGGCTGGATAGACGAGCCAGAATGGTGCACCAGACAGCAATCCTGTCGGGCTTCTGCCTCTGTTGCCTTAAATCTGATCCTTTTTTTTGTCGGAGCATCGGAGCGCTTCGCCTCACGTTCACGTTGCTTACCGCAGCACGAGGCTGCTTCATCAGCAGCAGCAGCGGCGGCGGCTTCAGGATGAGCTGCCGGCTGTTTTCCTTTTTTTCTGCATCATCACTGTGCGACAGCGACGGCCCCCTTTTGGGTGGGCAAAGCCTGAATGTCATTTAGTGCCCGGCAGCCCGGAGGCAGCACTGCTTCCAGTTTGCTCTTCAGCAAGGACAAACACGCACACGCGCACACACACACACACACACACACCTACACTGCACTCTCTCACTCTCTTACTCTCTTACTCATGCACACATCAGTCCATCTCGCCTTGCAAATTAAATTAACATCGTCTCACTCAGACAAACACATATTCTGTCAGAACTCTGTTGTGAAAAATGGCGCGCGCACACACACAAACACACACACACGCACACACACACACACACACACACAGACACTGGACTGGAGACCTCAGCAGCAGTGACACAGCATCGCTTCCTGCCATGTAAGTACAGCCGAGGCCTGTGTCTCCTCACGTGTGTTACGCTCCGCTTCTGGTTCTGCTCTGCTTAAGGTCCGTTGTCCATCTAACCGTGCACAGCGGCTGCATGGCAGAGATGTCAACTCTAAAATCTAACTCATCCATCTTGCCAACTTCCACAATAAAGGGCTTCTTTAAATCTACTTTGAATTTCAATTGGCTTGCAAAAACCACTCATGTACCTTGACGTAAAGAAAAAAAAATGGAAGAAGATGAATAATTACAGTACCTGCAAGTACCTTCAAACCTATTGCTGCTAAAGACTCTGCAACCGTGACAGCCTTTTTGGACAGCACTTATTTTTTGACGTCACCATGCCTCCTTATTGGTCAGCAATAGACAGACGTGTGGAACACGGAGGAGGCATCCCCTGCAGGACGGGTGCAGTCATTGTTTCTACCGCAGTAAAAAAAAAAAAACGTGTTTACAAAGCTGATGGTGGCTGGCTGATGCACTATTTCCACGTGTGGACGTTGGTTCGGTTGTCGCTGCAGTTGGTCTACACGTGTTTACTGATTATTTAAGGATGCAATCCGCCTCATCAATTTGTTACTGGTGCTCTCAGCAGATTTCTCACATTTCATGCAATCTGTACGTGTGTGTGTGTGTGTGTGTGTGTGTGTGTGTGTGCGCGCACGCGCGCGTGTGTGTGTGTGTGTGCGTGTGTGTGTGTGTGTGTGTGTGTGTGTGTGCGTGTGTGTGGATGTGTGTGTGTCAGAGAGAGAAAGAGTGAGAGAAAATGGGTAGCAGCTGATTCTAGAGTGTCATGTCCCCAATTACCTCGGATCATGTCACTGTGATATGATTACTTGAATGGCTGTCACTGTCGACTGTCATCTGCTCTGTGAATGACTCGGCACTTCCACACTTTGAACTGCTCAGATCTTATCTCCTTTTTTAAAATGTGGCGTTTCTGTCTCCTGATATGATCTTTTATTGTATATTGTCTAATGTACATATAAATTACATTGATATTTCAAAATTATATTTTTTTATGTATAATTGACTTTTAGTGAATGCCTTTTTTAATTCCTTTTGTTGCTCTTTTATTTAGGAGTTCATTTTATAGGAGTTAATTCAGCTATTCATATTCTATTTCAGGATAAATTAGACTCTTTATTTATTTTTAGGATGGAAAGCCTGGCCTTTAAATACTTGCTAATCATCCAACTTTGTCTGACAAGTCTGTGACGACGCCCACGTCGCAGTATCTGTGCCACAGTGTCTCTGCTAAAAATATGACCGCTCTCGTTCAGATCCAGGTGATCAAAATAGAGACAGAAGACAACAGAGAGACCCGCTCTGCCAAGGATGCTCTGCTGCTCTGGTGCCAGATGAAGACTGCAGGGTGAGCACGCAGAGAAGAATTCTGGAAAACTCACTAACCCTAACCCATTTCATTGAGATTTCAGCACGCTTTTTGACAACACAGAGGCCTGACTTCTTGAACTGCACGTTTTAGCACCCATTTTTAGAAGATTTCAACAACTCAAAAGAATTAAAAGCTGGGAATTGTCTTATTTCTCTTTGCAGTGTGCAACCTATAAATACAAATGCTTACTGTAGTCTGATTTTATTTTGTCGATTCATTTCAGGTACCCTGAGGTCAACATTCAGAATTTCACCACCTGCTGGAGAGATGGACTTGCTTTCAACGCTCTTATACACAGACACAGGTAGGGTACACATCATTAGCACATATTTTTCCTCCAAATTGGGCATTGATGATTTCAGACAATAGAATAGAATTTAAAAATGTTGGTTTAAAGTGTGTCCTGTCCACAGGAAAAGTTAAAACAGAATCTAACAAATGCATTGTTTAGACAGGCAAACTAAAGATTCTAAACTGAAGTTATGCGTGACAGTGTGACATTTTTCTGCGTTGCAGACCTGACCTGATAGAATTCCACAAGCTGACACGGTCCAATGCAACTCACAACCTCCAGCAAGCTTTCAACATCGCTGAGCAACACCTGGGTCTCACCAAACTTCTGGACCCTGAAGGTAGGAAGGTTCAAACACGCGGAGCTCATTTCAAACCACATTTCATGGAGAAATATTAATAATAGGGGTTTGTTTGGTTGTTTGTTTTGGAGTCATTTTGATAAATATGTTGTGCTGCTCTGCTCTCTACTTTGCTGTGCCCCAGATGTGAACACAGAGAACCCAGATGAAAAGTCCATCATCACCTACGTGGTCTCCTACTACCATTATTTCTCCAAGATGAAGGCTCTCATTGTAGAAGGAAAGAGGGTTGGCAAGGTGAACACTTTTCACTAATTACAACTAATGGGTCAACTCTTAGAAGGCAGCCCATTCATTCAGCCATTTCCAGGTTTACTAATTAATAATTCGTAGTTTGAGCCGTGCAGGCCTTGCCAAGCAAGAGTTTCTCTCACTCAGCCTGTAGACAGCTCACCGCTAGCACTAGCTAGCAGGAAAAATGACACTCAAAAACACATTTTATGAATACTTGTATACTCTCTCATCCCCTTGCTTTAGGTTCTGGACAACTGCGTTGAAGCAGAGAAAATCGTCAACCGCTACGAAGCCCTGGCCTCCGAACTGTTGGACTGGATCGAGAAGACCATCGCGGTCATCAGCAACCAGAAGTTTGCAAACTCTCTGACTGGAGTTCAGCAGCAGCTACAGGCCTTCACAACATACTGCACTATTGAGAAACCTATCAAGTGAGCGTTGTGATTTTTTTTTTTTTTACTGTTATTATTTACTTCTCATTAACACTCTATGCTGTTATATTTTTGGGTGTCTTGCACTAAAAAGCCTTCTAAGATGAGCATTTTGATCAGAAAGGTTCTGGCAATTAGACCATCTGTGTTCTCCTCACTGTTAAAATGTTAATGAGTCAGTCTTACTCTCTTGCAGGTTCCAGGAGAAAGGGAATCTTGAAGTCCTTCTTTTTACCATCCAAAGCAAACTCAGAGCCAACAACCAGAAACCCTACGTGCCTCATGAAGGGAAGCTCATCTCAGACATCAACAAGGTCAGACGCCAAAAATGTTATCTAGGTTATATTGCATTGTTCTCCACTTATTTTTCTTTTAAATCATGAACCAAACTGTTGTTTAATTGCCGCACCACCAGGCCTGGGAGAGGCTAGAAAAGGCAGAGCATGAGAGGGGTGTGGCCCTGCGCAAGGAGCTAATTCGTCAGGAGAAGCTGGAGCTGCTGGCTCAGCGCTTTGACCACAAAACCACCATGAGACAAGCATGGCTCAACGAGAACCAGAGACTGGTGTCGCAGGTAGAGAAGTCTTGAGGCCACGAAACCTCACAATCAAATTGGAAGCTTGGAAAAAATTCTCAACAATCAATCTTTTCTTTGCCAGGATAATTTTGGCTACGACCTGCCAGCTGTGGAGGCGGCGATGAAGAAGCACGAGGCCATCGAGGCAGACATTGCGTCGTACGAGGAGCGAATCGGGGTGGTGGTGGAGCTCAGTGCGGAGATGGAGGCCGAGGGATACTACGACGTTCGCCGCATCTCGGCCAGAAAGGAGAACATCCTGGGCCAGTGGAGCCTGCTGAAGGAGCTGGTGGCTGGACGCAGGGCTCGGCTGGAGAAGAACCTGGCCCTGCAGAAGACCTTCCAGGACATGGTCTACATGATCGACTGGATGGAAGACACACAGGTGCGTACGAGACAACGCCTGGGGGAATTGGGGATCGAAGAGAATTCAAGAGAACAAAGAGCCCCAAATTAAATAACCCCCCGTGTTCCGTGGCTCCCTCAGGTCCAGCTGCTGTCGAAGGACTTTGGGAAGCACCTTCTTGAGGTTGACGATCTGCTGCAGAAGCACAGCCTGCAGGAAGCCGACATCTCAGTGCAAGCTGAGAGGGTTGAGACGCTGAATGCCTCTGCACTCAAGTTCACCACCGTAGAGGGTAATTTTTTATGTGTATCGTATTTGTTAAATTAAGACATCATGATAAAGAAACACTAGCATGCAGTTGCTGAACAATGAAGGAACATTAAATGAAAGTTTAAAACATAAAAGATATCAAGTTCACAAACCCCAGCCGAAGATGTAAAGATGATATTCATCGTTATGTTTACTCACCGGTCTCCGTGTTTTTTCACGGTGTGATCCTCATTTTGTCGTTTCCCAGGCTACCAGCCATGTGACCCTCAGGTCATCTGTAACCGTGTCAACCACGTCTCTTCCTGTCTGGAGGAGCTGAAACAACTTGCGTCTAAAAAGCGTGCCGAGCTCGAGGAGTCCAGACAGCTGTGGTCTTTCGTTGAGGTCAGTTACTTTTCTTTCATCTGAATCATCTGATCCACCCTAATTAGTTTCTCTGTCCTGTTTGAGTTGTTCATTGTCACTAAATCATGTGTTCCTGTGATTTGCATCACTGAATAATTTGGCTAATTTATAACAGTTGAAACAAATGTTGGATTCAGTTTCTTTTCGCACATCTAACATTGAACCTCGTTGGGTACCTCTGTTAGGAGCTGGAGGAGTCGGAGGCCTGGATCAGGGAGAAGAGCTCCATCCTGGGAGCTCAGGGTTACGGGAAGGACCTGAGCAGCGTCTTGAAGTTACTGCAGAAACATAAGACACTGGCTGGAGAGCTACTCGCTCACCGCTCGCTGCTGCAGGTGTGTGTGATGTGTGTTTCTGTTTGTGATGTGTGTGTTTAGTACTTAAGGTCTATATTTATCTGCAAGACTGACGATTAGAAGCCTCTCTATGTGATTTTTTTTGGTTGCTTACAAAAACACATTTGGACTGCTCATCATGCCAGCGCTTAGTTTATGTGATGATGTCAAAGATTTTTACGTTTCATAACTCATATACTCAACATATACTCTAAATAATAAGTAAATGAATAAAAGTTTGGTGTCTGCATCTTTTCAGAATCTCTTCTGCAAAGTGGAACAGCAAATATTTGTATCTGTTTAAAAAAAAAAAAAAAAGTAAAGTTGCTCCACTGTCCTGAAAACAGCGTTAGAACTTTAAATAATATGCCTGCGTGACGCTCCCCGCCTCCTCTAGAACACCATAAAGCGAGGAAAACAGCTCCTGAGTGAAAAAAGCTTTGGCACGGTGGGGATCCAGGAGCGCATCATGGAGGTGAAGGGCGAGTGGAAGCGGCTGGAGGACCAGGCTGCGCAGCGCCTCGGCCACCTGCAGGAGGCGCTGAACTTTTCCCAGTACTCCACCGAGATGGACGACCTGGTGGCCTGGTTGCAGGATGCCTACCGCCTGGTGTCCAGCGAGGACTTTGGCCACGACGAGTACTCCACCCAGTCCCTGCTGAAGAAGCACCGGGGGGTCAGCGAGGCCATCGACAAGCATCGCCTGCATGTGGTGGCGCTGCGGAAACACATGGTGGCGCTGCCCATACGCCTCCGTGACCAGGAGGTGGGTGGTGAGAGCGGAGAATGTGACTTTTTTTTTGTTTGGTCTCCTGCATTTCATCGAAATCTCTGCCTTTTTTCTCTTCTGTGCGTCTGTGTCCGTGCTGCTCCCCCTGCTGCTCGGTGAAGGAGGTGCAGGTGCGTATGGGAGAGGTGGAGCAGCTGTACACCGAGGTCATCGAGGTGGCCGTGCTCAGGCAGCAGTGGCTTCACGACGCCCTCGCCGTCTACCGCATGTTCAGCGAGGTCAACGCCTGCGAGGTGTGGATCGACGAGAAGGAGCAGTGGCTGGACAAGATGCAGATCCCCGAGAAACTGGAGGACGTGGAGGTGGTGGCGCACAGGTGAGGGGTGAGGAGGAAGGAGAGAACGTAATCTGCCTGGCTGCTTGCAGACACTTCCAGATATGTCCTGTGCTGTAGGTTTGAGAGTCTGGACCAGGAGATGAACAGCCTGATGGGAAGAATCCTGGATGTGAACCAGATAGTCCAGCAACTCCTGGATGGTGGACACCCGTCTTCCGCAGAGGTCCGAGGCTGCCAGGACCACCTCAACTCCCGGTACTAAGAGCTTTGTCATTCATGACGGAGGGCAGAGAGATGTCTTTGTGATGTCACAAAGGCTGCTTATGTCTATTTTCAAGCAAATTGAAGGTCAAACAAGCAAAGAAAAGTGAGAATTCTTGCTGGAGGCTGTAAACAAAGGGCAAACTGTGTTGTTGTCTGGACATTCCCAGATAATTAATCAATTATAGCTGGAGCAAACTGAATATCATAGAGCATTTAACAGGCGCTGACAAGATCAGATCTATTTTCTAATTACAGTCACATTTGGCGACGCTGACAGTGAAGGGGGCGTGTCTTTTTTTTCATGCGTCTATGTCTCGTCTCCACTGATTGGTCTAACAGCACGTTCCAAGACAGCAGGACGTCCATGAGTCCTGTGACCTTGGCATGTGGCTCTGGTCTGGAGGCGACCATCTGTGCTGACCCGCCCAGTTGATATGAGGCCAGCTGACTGCAAAGATAATGGGCCAAACAAAACAAAATGAAAACGCAAAAAAAAAAAACACAATTTTTACTGTTTAGTCTTGACAGTCAGATGACTTTAAACTGATGGTAAATCCAATATTTAAAAAAATTTGTGTTTAAGTTCATTTTGATTTAAAAGGCCTTCAGGCCACTTGCTTCCTTTAGAAGATCATTTGTATCTATATTACCTGAATGAATGGCTGCATTTATACAACCTCAACCACGTCACAACCATCGGTTGTTTCATGTCTGAGGTCAGTGTTGCCGAGCTGTTCTTCTTCCTGCCCGCTGAGCGTTTGGCCACACTGTCATTACCTCATTACACTCACAGGGACCCGTGCGTGTGTGTGCGCGTGTGCGTGTGTGTACGTGCTCTGAGACCTGCTGCTGGTCTGGAGCCGAGTCAGAAGAACATATTGTATGACGATGAAGTGGGAGGCAGACGATACCTGGGCTGAACCCTCAGCAGACCTCCAGCAAACAGTCCAAACCTGGTCGTCACAATAGGAAAATGCAAACTCGAGACAGCAAGAGGAATCCATGCTTTACAAAAAATACAAAAAACATACTAACAATGAAAATATAGTATTATGATACAGGTGCTCTTTTAAACAATTGACTTTGAAGCACTGGGTGATACTTGCTGTTTGACATACAGCATTTGCTGCGTTCTGTAACTTCAACTTCAAAATAATTCCCCCAATCAGCCAAACAATCTATTTTTTACCGTCCCACTCTCCTCCTTTGCAGAATTGTCTCTCCTCCATCCCCCTAAAATACCATCTGACAGTCTCTACGTTGTCTCTTCCCCATCACCGCCAGGTGGAACAGCATCGTGGAGCTGGTGGAGCAGAAGAAAGATCAGCTGGACTCGATGTTGCGCCTGCAGAACTACCAGCTGGAGTGCGCCGAGATCAAGTCCCAGATCCAGGACAAGAGGAAAGCCATCGACGCCACCCAGTACATGGGCAGCGACCTGGGGGGCGTGATGGCGCTGCAGAGACGCCTCTCCACGATGGAGGGAGCCCTCTCAGTCCTGGAGCCCAAACTGCTGCACCTGCAGGTGCGTGAATACCTCCAGTTTAAAGCGTAGCGGCAGAAATAAAGTTAAAAAGAGATGCATAAAACAATTGTGTGCCATTGTGGGCCAGACCTATCACAACTTCCCTGTCTCGCCCACACGCAGGAGGAGGCGGAGCATCTGGCCACGGCCCACTCGGGTCGAGCCATGGACGTCCTGGTGCCGTTTGATGAGATCAGTCTGGAGTGGGAGGAGCTGAAACACACCCTGCAGCGCTGCGAGGACTCGCTGACGGTGGCCAGCAGGCTGCAGAGTTTCATACAGGTGAAATGAGCAAATAGTAAAAATAGAAGAAGAAGAAGAAATCAATCACTGTGAATATATTAGAGGCTGCATTGAAAAGCTAGCCAGCTTTTAGGAAGTCATTTTTTTTTAATGTACTGCAGAAGTTTGTTGTTTGTGTTGTCGTTGTTGTGGGATTGACACCTGTTCTGCAAAACCATCATGACTGAGCGATGCATTTGTATGCAGTGCAAGAGTTCAGGAATCTTCAGCCTGAGACGTAAAATGAGAGCATTTCTTTTTCTCTGATCAATATTCAGGTTCCATGGAAAGACTTTTGCCCAGTTAGCAGTTTGAAAGGCATCTTTGAAACTGAATAGGTCATTTATCAGCACAAAGTCCTTTCTTGTTCCCAAACGTCTAAACTGAGAGAGGTCTTTCTCCACCAGGACCTGGACTCGTTCCTGACCTGGCTGGTCCAGACACAGACGTCGGCCGCCTCGGACCAGCTGCCCAATGATCTGGAGGAGGCGGAGAAACTCATCAACAAACACGCCGCCCTGAAGGAGGAGATCGGACGGTGGGTTTCAGAAAGACAGCTTCTCATCTTTCTCTTCCCGGAAGCTCCGTAAAAAAATATCCACCGTAAACGCAACGTCTTTGGTGCAGTTACGAAGAGGACTACGAGCGACTGCAGGCCATGAACGAGCTGCTGGAGTCCGAGGAGGCTCCTCTCCCGCAGGCCGCCCTGCAGCAGTGGCTCCAGAAGCTGGATGTGGGCTGGAACAAGCTGCTGGAGATGTGGGAGAGCAGGAGGGAGGTTCTGGTCCAGGCTCACATCTTCCACCTGTTCCTGAGAGACGTCAAGCAGGCCGAGTCTTTCCTCAACAACCAGGTGAGAGCGGCAAAGATCCAGCAAGTGTGTCGGGTAGATGACCTCTGTTCAAAAATTCAAAGTCACAGTTACCTTTTGTAAAAGTGTAAAAACGATATAATTTTCTTTCAAACTGGTAGAAAGACAGACTTGTTTGTATATCAAATCCATCCCACGTTGGCTATTCAGGAGTCTGCTCTGGCTCACGTGGAGCTGCCCACCACGGTGGAGACGGTGGAAGCTGCCATCAAGAAGCACAAGGACTTCACCACCACCATGGAGCTGAACCTGCACAGGATCAAGGCTGTGATCGAGGCCGGAGAGAGCCTCATCAGCCAGACCAACATCTACTCAGATCGCATCAAGGAACGGATAGACACGCTCGCCAACAGGTACCGCCTCCAAATGTTGAGCTGAAATTGAAAAACTTTTAGGGTGTTCATTAAATTGAAGGACAACAATCTGTGTTAAAATATCTTACGTAGTCTCAAGGTTGAGGCTGAGGGCGTCGTACAACTGGTTATTTATTAGAAACAAACCACTGAAGAGTCACAGGCCGTCTGAAAAATGTAGATTGAGGTGAAATGAACGTGAAAAGATGGAAGCAGCTGCCTGGACACAATGCGACAATGACCTGAGGAATAATAGCAGACTGGGGGGAGGAAGGGAGTGAACACAGGAATCACTTCCCACCATGAAATCTCTGTGATGTGTGTGTGTGTGTGTGTGTGTGTGTGTGTGTGTGTGTATTTGTGTGTGTGTGTGTGTGTGTGTGTGTGTGTAAGAAAGAGCGAGAGGAGGAGAGAGAGGGAGGAAGATAGGTTTTTGGATAAGTATTCTAAAAACAAGAAGCAACTAAGACGAATATATTGCATATTAGACTTTATTTGTATTAATCAGTCAATTGTAGGTGGGTATAGTTGAGGCAACAGGATATTTCTTGCAATCTTGAAGACAATCAATTAATTGGATCTTTGTGTCTATCTGTGGATCTGTGGGACCTATAAAAATTGTGATTGCAGTGTTATTTTCTTCCTTCGCTTACATTCTCCAAGTTTTGTAAAAAAACAAAAACAATATGATTAAAAAGAAAGAACCTAATAAATAATAATTGCAGGCGAAACACAAAACTGTTTAATAATGTTTGTTTTACAAGTTAACTGTTAACTGAAACAATGGTCACTGTTTCAGGGGGAACCAGAACCGGATGCTGGCTCAGCGGTGGCTGGAGAAGCTAAACGACCAGTGGGAGCTGCAGAGGTTCCTTCAGGACTGTCATGAGGTAGGAGGCTTCCAAACTCCTTGTACTGGTTCAACCTTCACTGCCTTTAGAGGGTCTCGGCACGAGTCAACGATTTGACAGGGCATTGTGTGTTGTGTGTGTGTGTGTGTAATATTCATTTTATTTATGTTCTAACTGCCATCATTGCATCGTCTCTGGGTATTTTATCCGTGCAGATTTTTGCTGAGTCCTCTCTTGCGTGTCAGGACAACTGAGCTATAATTTTACTCGCAGCCGTGTGCCACATTTGCTGCATGTGCACCTGCCTTGGCCTTCGATTCTTGCAGAGTCACAGACTTCTCTCTGGCCCAGAACCCTGTTTAGTTTCAGCAACTTTCTGTCTTATTTCTCTACTGAATAATTCAGTAGCACCGGCTCCTCATCACTTATTCAGAGGAGGAAGAGTGTATCTTACTATCTACATGATTATCAGTGTGTGTGTGTGTATGCGCATGTGCGTGTGTGTGTGCGTGTGTGTGTGTGTGTGTGTTGCCTCCAGTGGGAGGATGACACTGCACCAGCCTGTAGTAACCTGAGCTTTTTGGTTGGAGAGTCTGTTGTGTTTCTTCTCAATCTGAGCTGCTTCCTCTGTCACATTTCAATCCTCGATCACTTTAGGTGCCAATGTTTTTTTCCATGTGCATTTTTATTTCACGCATACACATTTAAAATGTTGCATTTCGTGTGTGTGCTGGATCCAGGCTGTTAGTGCAAGGCTGTTTTTTCTACACGGGCATTTTTCATTTTCTATTCATGGTGCTTCATCATAAATTGAGGACAAACCCACAAGTGTTCTGTATTAATCTTGTCAAAAGTTTTGCCAAAAAATGTTAAAGACAAGCAATATTATTATTATTTGTTTATATGAAATAACTGGGTTGGCACCTAATTGAAGGAATTATTGTGGGTGGAGTTTTAAAGCTCCTCTTCCAGTGACTCAGAGATCTGAGGCCAAACTATGAAAAAATATGTACTTTTAACCATAGGAACATGGAAACAACGTCTGATTGTCATTGCCTCTGTTAATTTGGTGAATTCACATCTGTCATTTGGGCAGTGTGTTGCACATCCAGAGCCATCACAGTGGAGAGTCCCCCTCGGTGTGTTCTCCATCTTACGTAACCTTAATGTTCCCTTCAAAGCCCATATCGACAGTGCAACTCCATCCTCGGGACTAAAGGACACTGAATCATACTTTAGCTTTTTACCCCGAGTCACCTCCCTCACCGTCTCAGAGAAAGAGCGTGTGTTTGCCCAGAGGCTTGACAAAAACCCAGTGCAGCAGCACTCTCGCTACAAAAAGACTTCAGACGACCTCCACTCAACATCCTTTCTCTTCCTTTTCTCTTCTGTGAACCGGCAACTTACTGCAACCTAGTGTTGTGGTACTCGGTATTAAGGGTCTCGTCTCGTCTCAGACTCGGAGGCAGTTTCACTCGGTCTTTTCTCGGTCTCGGACTGGGCGGACTCGGGATTTTTGATACAGACTGGTCGAGACACTGCACTGACAGATAATGATGGAAAAGAATCCAGCTGCTGCTGGTATTTTACGCTCTGTTTGTGACACCCAGAGTGACACAGCCCCTTATTCCTAGTTAATTATTTTTTTGTTTTTTGAAGCAAAGGTGTTTGTATGTTTGTCGATGTTTCAAAAGCAGTGAAATGTTAAAGAAAATTATGAAAAGATACCTTGCTGAAAAGAGATGTTGCTGTTCCATTGAGAGGCAAACTTGAATTTAAAAAGGTTACTGGTCATTTTTTTTCTGTTTGTTGTTGTTGGTTTTCTTTGATATATGAAATCTTGGTCTTGTCTTGCTCTCGATGCTCTCTAGTCTTGATAATGTCTTGTTCTCAGTTGGTGCGGTCTTGACGACAACACTACTGCACCCCCACATGGCAGTGGGATGCTTCGATTTCCAAAGTAAAATCTCACATATCTAAACAAAAAAAGAAATCTTATGTCTTTCCTTTTTCTGCTGGACTTTAAATGACCAGACAGGTTAACCTTTGGAAAATAGTGGTGGTATATCAGGATGGTATATAGTTAGAGTAAAATATAAATAAATGAAGAGGCTTCTAGGAAGCTCTGCACTGACGGTAGCGAAGAAATCTGGTCGGCATATTTTAAATGTGAGACAGAATCTTCACTCTGTTTTTTTGAAGCATTTAGGGGCGATGCATACAGCTTTGTGTGTATGTGTGTGTGTGCTGCAATAGGAGCTCATGCCGCCCTGGTTCCTAAGCACGTGGACTCGTGCTGCGTTCAAGTGCCCTTCTGAAAGCTCTGGCTCATTCACACGGTGCAGGGACACTACACATGGGATATTTCACAGCAGAAAAACTCAAAAAATGACTGCTGCTCTTCACCAGCGTGTATTTATCCGTGGTGGATGTTGATACTGCGACTCATCATTCATCCTCATTCATTCTGGGCCGTTTCCGGTATTCCCAAAACACGCGCACACACACGCTCCCCCCCTCCGGCTCCCTCCTTCAATTCATTTACAGTCTCAGGGGGCGCGTCAGACTGCGCTGGCCGTGACCTCTGCAGTCATGGGACACGAAGGTGTGCAGAGAGAAAGAGAAACAAAGAGAGACACAAGAAGAAGAAGAACAAGAAGAAGATGAAGAAGAAGAAAAATGTTTATTATCCCACATTGGGGAAATTGCATAGTCTCAGCGGCATATAAAAGAAGCACACACAGAATTACAGAGAGTAAAAAATAATACATCAAGAACAATTAGAAAACAAATATTTACAATATTAATTTGATCAAATTAAAAATTTATTTAAAAAAAATACCTCTTTTACCTCTTTCCATAATCACGCCCCCTGCTCCTGGTCCCTCCTCCCATGCGGAGCTCTGCTGCCTCTGCTGCCTCTCCCCTGTGTCTCTGCTCCACCACTGCAGCAGCAGCAGCAGCAGCAGCAGCAGCAGGCAGAGCTGAGCTGCCCGGGACTGCTGCAGAGAGAAGAGGAGGGATGCTGGAGGAGGTGGAGGGGGGGTTGGGTTGGGTTGCGAGCAGAGCAGGAGCAGAGCAGGAGCAGAATGGGATGAAACAAAAGCAGGCCGGTGGCAGGAGGAGCCGTGAAGCCGCGACTGTTGAAACTCCTGTCGCCGCCGCCGTGATTTCAAACACGGGACGGAGCGGCAGAGCAGCTTCTATTCACACTTATTTTGACACTTTTTTTTTTTTTTTTGTCGGCCAGTGAGCACTGCCTGAGTCCCACTGCCCCCCTACCTCACCCCTCCCCCTCAGCCCCTCCCCCTTCCCAAAAAACCTCAATCGCAGAGCCTGGCTCCGCCCCCATTCCTCCTGCTCTTCCTGCTCCTTCATCCCCCCTCAGCCAGCATTGGCAGAGGCTGTGAGGCAGGGAAGGTTTGCACCCCACCCCAAACGCCTTATAATTTCATATTATGCGGTGGAGTATGTTCATTTATTTGTTTTGAGTATACATATTGGGTTTCTTGGTTGTTTTTTTTTGCTTTTTTTCATCCTCCTCCTCTCATCATTGTGCTCACTGACGTCACAGATCCAACCTCTGCTCCTCCCCTCCCCTCCATCCCTTGCTCCCTCTCTCTCTCTCTCTCTCTCTCTCTCTCTCCCTCTCTCTCTCTCTCTCTCTCTCTGTGCGTACAGCCATTCTTCAGCGATAGACACGCACACACATATACACACACACACACACGCGCAGGCAGAGGAAGGGGGGGGGGGGGTAGTGCAAGGAGCCAGATAGAGGGGAGAGCGCAGCCTCAGTCTCCAGCAGCGTGTCTCTCTTCTCTTCTCCTCTCCTCTCCTCTCCTCCTCGGCCAGCAGTATTGTTATTTACCTTCCTGCTCGCCGCCGTTGCGCCGCCTGCTTCTTTTCTTTTCCTTCCCTCTTCCTCTTCCGCGCGCACCTTTTTTGTGTCGCCCGGCTCATTATTTGGTCTGCCCCCCCGCCCGCCCCCCCACCCCGTCTGGCTCTTCTCTTCCGTCCCCATCATCCTCCCCCCCTCTTCCCACCACCACCACCACCGCTCTCTCCGTCTCCATCACCATCCGGCTCTGCGGCAAAGAGCGTCTCTTGCGCGCTGCCTGCCTGCCTGCCTGCCTGCCTGCCTGCCTTGCGACGGCAGAGCCAGTGAGGATGATGCGGACAGCGGCGGCCGCTCGCAGCAGCCACCAGCCAGCCGGCTGCCCCAGTTAGACCACCGCCGGTAAACACGCGACTGGTTTGTTTGTTTGTGTGTTTCTTTTGCTTGTTTGGGGAGGGGTTGGGGTTTGCAAGTGAGGGTCGAGGAGGCAGGAGTCAAGGAGGTGCACGTGCGAGTGTTGCATGCAGGTGTGTGAGGAGTAGGAAGAAGAGTAAGACGAAGAGGAGGAGGGGGAGGGTGACACTGACCTGAATATTTGGGGTGATTCTGTCAGCGCCGGCGTTTTCATGCCGATCTGTGATGTAGAGCGCACCTGCCGGTGCGTGTGTGTGTGTGTGCGTGTTTGTGTGTGTGTGCGTGCACGAGACGCAGCCTGGTGTGTGCACGATGTCAGATCTTACGGCCGTGCCTGTTGGTACACGTGTGTCTGCCCACATGTGGCCGCTGTGGATCATGAAATATTCATGCCTGCGTGTTTGACCTTGTACTTCCCGGCGTTCCACGTTGCCTCAGAGTTTCTCTTCGGGGTTTTCCTGCTTGTTTGTATTCCAAGCGCATCATATACCACCGGAAGCCGTGAACGCTTAACGGCGATTTCGGTGGATTCCAGAAATCATTACTTTTGATTTCCTGTCTCATGCAGATGACTACGCACCAGTGTGCTTTGTGCTGCATCTGTGCCTTTTCACCGCGAGGAACAGTTCAACTCACAACAGGGAATTGCTGTGGATGTTCGTCCGTCCTGTCTTGACACGTCTCCCTGTTTGTTCTCTCTTCCTCCAGCTGGGAGACTGGGTGTGTGAAAAGATGCTGATGGCGAGGGACAGCAGCAGAGACGAGACCCAGAAGCTTCACAAGAAATGGCTGAAGCACCAGGCCTTCATGGCCGAGCTGGCCCAGAACAAGGAATGGCTGGATAAAATTGAAAAGGTGAGTCCTGCCCTTTAATGTGTCAGCTTTCTCCACATGGGATGCGTGAAGAGGAAAAACCAAATGTTTGCGCAGTTGTTGGTTTGTTGTCAAAAAAGCTGATGGGACCTCACAGAATGCTGGTTCTGCTTCCAGGAATAAACAGTCTTCACTGTAACATTGACTTCAACTTAAAGTGTGGTGTATCAGAGAGCTCAGCTGTCAACCTTTAGCTGTGATATTGAAAAACATCAAGAGTTTGTTCAGATGACTGACTCAGCAGAAACTGAAATGGTTTCATCCTAGAAACTGTCTGATTCCATCTTTCTCTCTCATGTTTAAACATCAACATTCCTGAATTCCCACCTTCTCCTGCTCAGTTACAAATACAGCTAAGGATAGGATTTCTTTTTTTTTCAGTATCAGGAGTGTTTTTGCACCATGTGACTCCCCAGCAAAAGGTCTGAGCTCCTTTGTTAAAGCTGTGTTCAAGTGAAAGCAGTGTTGTTCTCACTGCATCGGTGTAGTGAGTCACCCTTGGCCCTGATGCTGCTTTGTCTTTTTAGAGTTTGTGTTTAGTTGACAGACTGGTGACACAAGATTACATTAAATTTGGATTTTTTTTTTTTCTTCAAGTCAATACAATAATGTTGACTTAATAATACTTGTCTCTGTTGTTGATATTTACTAATCAGCTGAATGAGACATTTGTTGTTGTATTGTGATTTATTCTATTTAATAGGAAATTTGCTCGCTAATGTAGCATAAAAATTGTCTTTGTTAAATACAAAAATATCTGTAAACCAGAACAATAGCGATAGTGCACTTTGAAAAATGGAATATTTAGGATCCTCCCTCATAATTTGCGAACACTTGCAGACGTTACACATATTTGTGTACTTTCAAACTGCTTGTAATGTCACAGTGCCAGAAAATCAGCCCGCTTAACCCGCCGACCTCTTCTGTGTGTTGCCCTCTCTGTTGTACTTACTGTACGTTTGTCTGGATGTCCTTTAATTATACTCTGAAGCGCTAAGCCGTTCATAAGCGCAACAAGGCTCGTGTCAACACCGAAATGTACAACAGCAAGGTTTTAAAATAGAGGCGCGTCGTAACCTTCATCACTGCTGCGCCCCAATTGGCTCCGTCTCCGATTAATAAGATTTATAGAGCACGGCAGCCTCTTGTCTCAAGCCGCAGCTTAACCGAGACGTAATTGGGTTATCCAGCGATTGCAACTACAGAATAGAAAAGACCTTATTGGACACATGTGAATAATGTGAAGCGCACTTTGTTCTTTGCATCCTCTGCCGAGCAGCTCCCATGAAACCAGATCTAGTGTTTCATCGGTGCGTTAGGTCGAGGGCGCCGACTGCATTTGAATTGAAACAGTAGCCTCAGGACGGAACCCGCAGACGTGCAGGGAGAACGTAGAGGCCTTCTTCGTCCACAAAGTGACCTCAGGACCTTCTTGCACCACACCGCAATACTCCCCCCCCCACCTCCCAGGGCTATAAATGTTAACCCGTTTCTCATTTGGGATCCAGTTTCCAGCACATTCCGCACATGATATGACGCTGCCAGCTTAGCTGTTCTCTCAACCCACAGCTTATTGACTCTGCCCAAAATGTATCCAAAAGCTCTTAAAATCCAACTCGGCAGGGTGGAAAAAATATACACTTTGTAGTTTCAAAGTGCCACTCTGGCACCCAACAGTCGGCTTTGACACCAACTGTTTCCCCTTTCTCATCATTTATATTTGGCTCAGTATTTGGCTCTGGCTGTTTCTTATCATTAGCCCAGTCACTGGGGAGGCTGCTGGCCTAAAAGTGATTGAAGAGTAAATGGATCGCATCCCTGCATCATGGGTGCCTTCACCTCTCACGACAGATGACAAGAAAATCCGGTATGGACAGGAAAGAGCTGAGAACGAGTGAGGAACCTTCATCTGTTTATAGTTAAACACAGAGGACTCTAAAAACAGTCACTGTCACTGTTGGGACGATTTTTGTACCATGTTTTCAAACACTTGAAGAAATTAATCTCAGACTGCGAGTCTTGCAAATTAAAAATCAAAATTTCAACAAAAAGAAAAGGTCCAAAATTTGCATAAAGCCCAATCACAGAATCTGGATAAAGCCAACGCTTGTGAAAGCTGAATTTTAATGTTTTCAAGCAACTGAAGACCGTGTTTCTTTCTTCCACCCATAACACAGTCTTGTGATTTGCACAATGTAAAGGCTGATATGTGATATGCACTGTGATAAGATCCGGCGCTCAGACCTTTCCATAATGGGATCACAGGCTTTAAATACAAGTGAGATATTGATGGTGCTTTGTGTGATATTCTGCTTATTACGCTGATGGATAAACAAGTTGATATGAGAGAAGACAGCGTCAGTTGCATTACATCCTCGGATGCTCAGTGTAGGTTCATCGTTACCTTGGAGGCCTTGAACTTGTTTGTTTTGGTTTGCACGCAGTGTGTGTATCTCACACAGCCACTTTATTGAAAATATACGTCTTCCTGCTTTGGATTAAAAAAAAATATGCAGTTGCTTTGAGCGATGGAAGTAGCTGCTGGGCGGGCTGGAAGTGGCTGTGGTTTGTCCGACAGGTTCGTCCGTGTGCTGTGACGAAGGAGCCGGCTGTGGCTCTCACGCCCACAGGCTGCAGAATAATTGGGATATTGCCCGGTGCATTTTCCTTATTTTAAATGGAAGTATGTTGTTTGTGTGACAGGCGATGAACAATAACGGCCCACTCAGCGCCTGTCACATCCCCAACCTTTGCAAAAACACATCTAAAAATACTCTTCTCTTCTTGTGGTGTTTCAATCAAAACGGCCCCATTTCTCAAGTCCCGCGTTTTAGAAAATGTTGTCCTCCCACCTCCTCGATATGACGGCTCTGGATGTGCTGGTTTCTCCGCTTGTCTCCAGCTTGTTCTCGTCCTGGCTCCTCCTCTTCAGAAGTAAAGATTGTCCTACCAGCCCATCTGGCTTTTAGCAGAGTTTAGCTCCCAAAGTCCTACACGGCAGCTATGTTTACCCCACCGGATGACTTTGTAGCTGTTGCTAAGCAACTTACTTTTTTTTTTTGTTTCCACATAACTTTGCAGAACCTGCATCCCGTTGCTGTTCTGCTGGAAAAACAATGCATACATTGTGCACAAATGATAGAAAATCTGTTCTTCCAGTACAGTTAAATCTCATGAGGCTTTTAAACCCAATTATTTTTTCTTTTAGGTCAAAACTGTTCAGTGTTTATTTAATAAGTAGCCATGAAGCTACGAGAAAAGGGCTTTTTAAATGTACTAGCGTTTTTCCTGCCTCACACAAGTGTCTGGATCAGGAGTTTTTCTCTTTATCTTTTCACACATTGACCCTGTTGATGCCAGTAACGTAATAAATTTGCCCTATTTAAAATGTAATAGGCCAATAACATAATAACTGGCCAATAACATAAAAAAAAAGTCCTGAAATGATAACGTAATAATTTTTTGGCAATCAAAAAAAGTAAAATCAAAAAATCCTTAACGGCGAAAAAAAAATGTATTCATGCGCATTATTACAGTTACAGTTATATCCAACAAATAAAACTTAAATCAAGTGATACTAGTGTATTTTTACATTCTTGGCTCAGTTATTACATTTACAAAGATTTCTTTTTCAAGCAGGCCAATAACGTAATAACCAGCCAATAACATAAGAAGTTATTACGATTGGCCAAAAGTTATTACATTATCGGTTCAAGACTGTTATTATGTTATTGGCCTATTACATTTTAAAAGGGGCAAATTTATTACGTTATTGGCTTCCACAGACACCTTTTAAAAGAACCTCAATTTTATCTTCCTAGTCCTTGAGCACAGCACTCCCTCTTCTTTTCAGAATGGCGCATACATGCAGTTACAATTAGAAAACTTGAAATTTGCTGGAAAAATAGCCTTCCCACTGGGCAGGCGACTCCTTTCTTGGCACAGTGGTTGCTGTGAAAAAAAGTCATCAACCATAAACACCCCTAATTTCACTTCACCCTGACCTCGGATGTGTAATCAGGCCGTGTCTAAAACTTTTTTTTTTGGGGGGGGGGCTAATCTAGTCTGGGACGCAGTAGCAGCTTCAGGACCTGTTTCCTCTTCCTGTGCTTCTAGGTGGTTACCAGGCAACAGCTGCCCCTCCCCTTGCCTCCTCCTTGTCCTCCGTCTCCTCTCACTCATCTATGAAGGTCATTCCTCCCCTCAACGCCCCCACCTCCACCCCTCCACCCGTCTCTTCCTCCACTCACCTGTGACAAGCGGTCAGGAAACACAGATCGAGTGACGCGGCTGCAGAGGCAGAACTGCAGAGTTTTGAGATCCGTCCAGCGGGAGGGAAGGCGCTGCTGAGACATCCTGAATGTGTGATGCATTATTTAATCAATACTAATGCCGCTGTTTGGCCGCTGCAGGATGATTGGCTCGTCCTCAGCAGGCCCCTTAAACAAACTCTTAGTCGAATTGTTCGCGTAAAAACCTTCAAGAGAGCGGGTCGGCTTCAGAATCCCAAACGCTTTCTGCCACTCGCTGAGCCTTCGGCCTGTGTTGCATCCTAAGTCGGACCGCTGGGATCCATGTTTGCAAAGCTAAGATACCAGTTTAATCCAACATGTTTGTTGCACTGTCATGCCACGCCTAATTATGCGCCGACTCTGCAGTGATTTGCAGAAAATAGGGGGTTCTGACTAATGCCGGTCATTTGCCTCTGCAGCAGCACATCGTGTTTACCTTTTCTGTGGATGTGCGCCAACGTCAGAGTGCACCAGGAAAAGCAGCTTTTTATGGCCCGCTCCAGCGGCGTTTTAATTTTAGTTCCCATCTTGCCTTTATAGCTGATGATTACTGCTTCTTATTTTAGGGTACTTTTTTTTGTACAAAATAATGGACAGAATTACAGAAAAAGGCAAAACAAAAAGGAAACAGAATCTATTGTTAAAAATTGAGTATCACAAAAAGTGACCTTCACCAAACACTTGAAGCACGTTGAGGCAGTAAAGTTGACAAAAACCTATGAAAATTGTTGATTCCTGCCACAGATTTTATCTGGCACATCTGCCCATCAGTTCCAACACCGATGCCACATTGCAGCGTGTCAACATTATGACAATTTGTGCAAAGTTCAATCTAAGTTCATATAAAACAGTCAGGATTAAAGTCACTGTAGCATTGCGATCGAAGAGCTAAACACAAATGTAATGTTTTTTCCTGGAAGAAGTGGCAAAAGTCACGAGTGCACACACACGTTTGGCTTTCCATTATGCATCACGCTACTGCATCATTCAAGATGCACCATGCATTAAGCTTTAACTTGTAGTCATGTGCTGGCTGTGCAGTATAAGTAAAAGGTGTGTGCGTGCGTGTGTTTGTGTCCGTGGCCACCAGCATCAGTGGTATGGAACCAACCCTCTTCAAACTCTGCTGTCCTCCGAGTCGACTTCGCACTCTTTTTACGACGGCGTTCATCTCAAAGCATCACGGCTCCGACAGCAATACACAGCGCATTCAGCTGAATGAGCGGCGCCGAAGATGAAAGCTAAATGTCAGCTGTGTTTAACGCTGTCCTCAGAGGAATGCTGACAACGCGCTGCGTGTTTTACTCAATGCACTCCAACCGTCCGCACACTCGCAAGCTGCAGCGGATGTGGTCGAGCTGCTTCAATCCAGCGGTGCTGAACTTTAAATCCACCCACAGAGGGCTTGAATACACGGTTGGCTGTTTTGTGTAACGCAATGATTATTATACTAAATACGTTGCCTGTTCAGCTCGCGGTTCAGCTGTCGGGTCACTGAGATTTCAGCCCCGTTGTTTTTGTTGTTCTTTGCATTGAGGAATTAATGTGAAGGAAAAGAAGAAGAACCAGTGGGAGGGACAGTGTGAGAGTAGCTGCTGCTGCTGCTGCTGCTGCTGCTGCAGCAATGCGTCGTCTCTCACTCGCAAGACCATCATGTCCATATCCTGTCATCAGTAGCACTCAGGTTCAATGATTTTCTTGCTCGTTATCAAGATATTATTAATATTAGTATATGTGATTTTATAAGAATTGGCATTACTTTTTGTTTTTGTTTTTGTTTTTGTATTTTTGCTTTACTTACAAACGTCCATATAAAAAGATCAGTGAAACATGAACCTTCAAAGTGTTACTGTGTGTCCCATTCTCTCTCAATCCTGGAGCATTTTGGGCTTTTGATGATGTCTCTCTCTATCTCAGTCACACACACACACACACACAAACTGATGCACTAAGAAGGAAACGAGAGTACACTTTAGAGAGAACAGCACCAATCCTAGTTGGTTTTTTGGTATCTTTTTTTTTTTCTTTTTTGAAGTTGAGGGCATTTTAACTTTTTTCTCCAATAAAAAGCCTTCTCTGAGGCTACATGAGTCTAAAATAGATCCTTTCATTTAAGCCGAAGGAGTTGAGTTGTGAGGATTAGGGTTGTCGTGGAGGACCTGGGCAGAAGTTTATTTCTGCTTGAGTTGAATTGTGGTGTTTTGTGTGTTTCTATACGTAGATGGATATATTTTTTATTCTTTGACATTTAAAAGCCTGATGTTTAACAGAATGGGCTTGGCCTTAAACAGATATGTGTGATTGTCGTCAAATCGGATTCTTCCTCTTATTATCAAAAGCGAACCTCGGAGATGCGATCCGCGCCGTCTCTCCCACATGCAGGATAAATATTGACGCTGCGGTTGCCGGCGCTGAACGGCCGTGACAGACGCGGCGAGCGGCAGAGTGTCAGCAGTGATGCTGGGCAGCAGATGTCTGCTGTAGGACGCGGCGCAGACAGCAGAGTGAAGACGGCCCCGTCTGTTCCTGCTACAGTCGTCTGTCAGGAGTCCCCACTTCCTGTCCTTCTCCTCGTCGTCTGCTTCGCTCTGGCCTTCTGCTCGATTATGATGGAGCTGGAAGATTAGCAAGAGACGATTAGTGCAAGCAAACACAATTGATGCCAAAGTGCCATCGTTTTTTTTTTTTTGTTTTGTTTTTTTAAATCCCATGCTGGATTGCGCTACAACTGAGCTCATATCCTCCCGGCTTGTGGACGAGGCCTGGTGGACTCTGTAGGACCTTCCGCCGATGCTGCTCGGAAGAGTGGTGTGATTTCATGACTCTCTCCGAGCTCCACAGTGAGTGTGTGGGAAAGGCTGGTGAGCATGAAGCAGCAGCTCGCAGCCTGTGGGTGAATCCACTCGAGCCCACGCAGTTCTCCCACTTACCGTAGCGGGAAGCAGAGCAGAGGAACCGTCGGCAGGGGGAGAGCTGCCGACGTGTCTGCAAACCTGAAATGATTTTAGTAATTTTTTTATATGATTGAAGTGTGTGTGTGTGTGTGTGTGTGTGTGTGTGTGTGTGTGTGTGTGTGTGTGTGTGTCTCAATTGTCTTTATCTGTTGCTGGATTTGCAATTGAGTGACACTTGGAACTTCTTCTAGCGACTCACCAAGGAGTTGTGTTCTGTTGTGTTACTCGTAAAATCTTGTAACCAATCAAATCAAAGTCGTCTTTTTCATGTTTTTATGTGGAGCATAGCAGTAAAATGTTATTATCATTTTGGGCGTCCAAATGATGAGCAAGTGAAAGTGAAATCACCAAAGACTTCTAATGGAATAATGACCTCATCCTGTCTCCACTCACTCTTTGATTGTTAAGTGCAGACAGCAGCAGTGCGCACCAGGATTCACATCATTTTCTTTTCTTTTTTTTTGTCAGCCCTTCTGTTATTTTTACATTGCATGTTTTTTTTCTTGATTGCTTGCGTGGGTTTTTTTTTATTATTATTATTTTTAGATCTAACAGTTTTTCTCTGTGAAACATCCAATATAAACACACAGCAGCCTGCAGGGGATTTCAGCTGGATGGGGGAGGCTAAACGGAGGAAGGGAGCAGGTGTTCATGTTCGATGGGGTGTGCGTGTGTGTGTGTGTGTGTGTGTCTTGAGGGGGGCAGTCTGAACAGGACGAGATACAAAGGAGTGGGGGGGAGTAAAATATGAAACAGAAGAAAGAGCGGGGGAAGGGAAGCGGGGGAAGATGCGACATGGTTTTAGGGCTTCTTAAACACACACACACTAATACACAAACACACACACATACTCACTCATACACAAACAGACACATAAACACACGTGAACTGTCCAAATATCTTACAAGGAATTATTTTTGCACAGCTGCTTAAAGCAGCCCTGGCCATTAAAAATATTTATTCCACCATGATGATTTATTTGTGTCCATGATCTTATTGTAGATTTATATTGTTTAAAAAAAAAATGACTTTTTTTTTATTTCTTTGTTTTAGGTTTTTTTGTTTTATGATATACAAAGCTTCTGAATTTTTAAATGATTGTATTGCATTGAAATTTCCTGCTGTTTTTCTTTCCTTTTATTTAACAGGCGTCATTTCTCTCCAAATCCTCACTGGCTCTTTTGGAAAATATACATAATATTCTCAATGTCATTCATGTGAACACCGCCACCCGTTCTAAAAGGAACCATTGAACCTCCTGGCCGGATGAATCTCTCGACCAGCCAGGCGGCTGGTTGAGTGTCTCTTAGCATAGGTTTGCATAGTGATGAGGCGATGAGTGATTGTAAGGTTGTGAGTGTGTGTTAATACCTCTCAGGTGCTGTGCAAAGACACGGTGCTGATTAAAGGGGTAGTTATCATAGCTAATGTGACTTTTATCCCGGGAGGTTAAGCACTGCTGGACGGTGATGCCGTTGTTTTGTGTGTCGCAGAAGTGATGACGTTTCAGGGACCTCAATTTTTTTTTTTTTTTTTCAAATGGAATTTGACATACATTTGACACACATCTCACCCGGTGCCCTTCCAGGAGGGCCAGCAGCTCATCCAGGAGAAGCCCGAGCTCAGCCCGGTGGTCCGGAAGAAGCTGGAGGAGATCAGGGAGTGCTGGCAGGACCTGGAGAGCACCACCCAGGCCAAGGCCCGCCAGCTCTTCGAGGCCAACAAGGCCGACCTGCTGGTGCAGAGCTACGAGAGCCTGGACCAGCGGCTGGGCCAGCTGGAGGGCCAGCTGGTCTACGTGGACCAGGGACAGGACTTGACCAGTGTCAACAAGCAACTGAAGAAGCTGCAGGTGGGAATGGCATTCTTTCATCCGCTTGTCTCTGCCTTTGGCTCATCAGCCGTCCTTCATTTTGTTTTCGGAGGTTCTCAAGAAAATCTCAAAATCACAGAAAACCTCCTGCAATGAAAGTGTTTGGCCATGATTTAAAAAGTGTCACTATAACTATATATTTCAGATTTAATATACGTTAATGCCTAATTTTTAATTTCCTGAAAGAAAAACATATCTTGGTTCTTTCCCCTTTTTTATTCATCTGTTCCTTTGATACCCATGTCAGATTTTACCAGAATGACACTGTTTACATTATAAATGCCACACTGATGGCTTTCCCTCATGAATATTTGAAGACGTCATATTGAAAAATCACATGATAGAAGATGTCTGCGCTGTTTGCACGCACTGCCTTCTGTCCATCGCTTTTTATTTTTGCTTTATTCTGTGCGTTTGCTCTCTTATTTTAACAGCGACATTCATCTTTCATTGAAGGAATCATTTCATTGCGACATTAAAAACCATCAGCGTCCGTAAGAGCCTGGACTGAGTGAGAGTTTTACCCAAGGAGTATTTTACCAACACAACAAAAACTAGTAGCTATTACAAACTATTATTAAACTAACTGGAATTACGGGGCGATTTTAATCTACTTTTACTAATTTTTACTTGTTTCTTTAGATTTTTTCAAATACCTCCTAAAATGATAAAGTAACAAGTAATAAGTATAAGTAATATAAGTAATATAGTCCTTGTTCAGACCAGATGGGCGTGCTGTATCAACCCATTACGAACCACTGACTCGTGAAAAATGGATATAAACAATTATATTGTAAGATAAAATATTTTAGATCAATGATTAATATTAATTAATGCCGCATTAGTTTTCTGAGCATTTGGACTACTGCCTGCTCCTCCCCTCAGGAGCTGTTTTCTTTGGAAAAGTCAGACTCATCCCTCCATTTCCTCATCCTTTCATCGGACATGTCTCACTCTCCTCTCCCACAGCATTCCGCTTTTAGAGCTTCCTTTCACAGGCCGCCATTAGCACTCCTTCACCACACCATCCTCACTCCAAACCAAACTCCACTACCCAGCATCCATCCTGCCAAGGGGTACAGTAAACTTCACTCCACTTCATGTATGTGTCTCATTCTTCCGGATGATTCTCACTCTCAGCTTTCCTTCAATGTCGAGTTTTAAGTACTTCTCAGTAAGGTTTTTATTTTATTGTGCTGCTTTTTTTTTAATGATATTCTGATTATTTTAGCTTTTATTTTCTGTTTCTGCTCTCTTTGCTTGTTGTTTTGTGTTACACCGTATACTGACTGAAGGTTAGGTTCTTCTTTTTCTTCTCCGATGTTTTCTCTCAGTGACCTCTGACCAATCAGCCCCTTTAATCTCTTGTCCACCTTTTTTCATCATTCTCTCCTCCGCAACTCGTGCTCCCATGCTTTGTCCCGCGCTGATAACTCCACCATGCTCACCTCCTCCTGGTCTTCCCTCAGTCCATGGAGACTCAGATGGAGGAGTGGTACAAGGAGGCTGGGCAGCTCCAGTCGCAGGTGGCCACCATCCCGCAGCAGACGCAGGTCAAGGATTCGGTGGCCGGTCGCCAGGCAGTGGTGGAGGCCAGGATGGTGCGTCTGATCGAGCCGCTGAAGGAGCGACGGCGGCTTCTCCTGGCGTCCAAAGAGGTTCACCAAGTCAGGCGAGACCTGGAGGATGAAATTGTGAGTGTGGTTGAAATTCGTCTTTCCCTTTTTTGGTTCCTATCGTGTGAGCTGGCGGGTTTAAGTGGAACATTTCGCTGTTGCTGTGGTTTACAGTTGTGGATTCAGGAGCGCCTCCCGATGGCCATGTGTCAAGAGCACGGCTCCACTCTTCAGGAAGTGCAGCAGCTAATGAAGAAAAACCAGGTAAAAGAAAAAAGTCTGTCAATTCCAAAATATATATATTTCTAACTTTTAATTAATTCCACGTAATTACTCTTATTTTTGTGCCTGCTGTGTTCGAAATAAATTAAAAAATATATATAAATTGGAATATATGTGCCGGATTCACCCCAAGTTGTTTTTGTTCTATATTTCTAAAGGCCTAAAAATTCCCTTGCAATTCCAATAATGTATATAAACACTTTACAAAAACAGCCGTGTCACCCTTTGCTCCGCCTGCAGACTCTCCAGCGGGAGCTTCAGGGCCACAAGAGCAGGATCGAGGACGTCCTGGAACGGGCCGCCATCGTGGCGTCCATACGCAGCCCTGAGGCCGACTACGTGCGGGCGGGCCATGACCAGCTGGCCCAGCTGTGGGGTCTCCTGTGGGCCGAGACGGAGAGGAGGCAGCTGATCCTGGACGCCATGTACCAGGCGCAGCAGTACTTCTTCGACACGGCGGAGGTGGAGGCCTGGCTGAGCGAGCAGGAGCTGCACATGATGAACGAGGAGAAGGGCAAGGTGTGTGTGTGGGTGTGCGTGCCGTATCGCCGTATTGGCCATTATGCACCAATACATTTTTACTGTAACCCAGAACATGGATGTGTTCAGGGTTTCCTGACTTTACACGTTCCCACATGGAGTTTTGCAGAGAGAGAAAAAGGTTTACAGAGTGACTCTGGCTGCGTTTCCGTGACAGTTTTTCGCTAAATAAAACCAATATTTCTAAAATTACGACAAAGTACAGTTGCAATTTGCAGGTGTTTCCGTTGAATGGTGTGAAGCGCATAAGCCGCAATTATCGTAAAATCTCGTCCTCGTTTTTTTCACTGGAAAAACAGCAAATTTCTTTGGTCATGAATACCGGGTAGTTATTGTTGTCATAGCGCCGTCAAGAGCCAGCATTTCTTTGGCGACCCATGCACTATTTTTAAAAGTGAAACTCGTCCCGGTTTGAGTCATGTCATCCTCCCACCAGGACGAGCCGAGCACACTGCAGCTGCTGAAGAAGCACCTGGTCCTGGAGCAGACCATCGAGGACTACGCCGACACCATCGGTCTGCTGTCGCAGCAGTGCCGACAGCTGCTGGAGATGGGACACCCAGACTAGTGAGAGTCCATCAACACAGCGATAAAATAATCAACCTTTTATTATTTCCCTTTTTTTCCTCTCCAACCACATCATTTTACTTTTTAGCACCCAGCAATTCAGGTTTTTCAGAAGCAGAATGCAAAAATCTCACTTTATACGCTCAAATTTTGGGGAATTTCACACGCTTTGTGACGATAGCCAGTATCAGTCATTAGCAGTACAGTTTGACGCAGCGTCTCTTCCTCTCTGGGCAGCGAGCTGATCAGCAAGCGGCAGTCGCAGATCGACCGGCTCTACGTGTCCCTGAAGGACCTGGTGGAGGAGAGGAAGAGCCGCCTGGAGCAGCAGTACTGGCTCTACCAGCTCAACAGGGAGGTGGACGAGCTGGAGCAGTGGATCGCCCAGAGGGAGGTGGTCGCCAGCTCGCCCGAACTGGGTCAAGACTTTGAGCACGTCACCGTAAGTGTGTCGGCAGATGGAGTTGACGCTTAAGATGCAACTTTTATGAGTGGCATACAGTCACCTGACCTTAGAGCAAAACAGGGTCTATGTATTTATTTATTGCAACTTACAACAAATCTTGGTTTTATTTAATTGCTTGCAGTTTCTTTTGTTTTTTACCTTTTGTCCCTACTGTGTTTTTCAGGTCCTGCAGGAGAAGTTCACCGAATTCGCGTCGGAGACGGGCAGCGTGGGGCAGGAGCGGGTGACAGCCGTCAACCAGATGGTGGACGAGCTGATCGACTACGGCCACTCGGAGGCGGCCACCATCGCCGAGTGGAAGGACGGCGTGAACGAAGCCTGGGCCGACCTGCTGGAGTTGATGGAGACTCGGGCGCAGATGCTGGCCGCCTCGCACCAGCTGCACAAGTTCTTCTTCGACTGCAGAGAGGTGACGCCAACACTCTGCCAAACACTGTTCTGTTTTTGTTTTTTGTTTTTTTGCAGATAAACACTGCATGCTGCATAAGCTATGGGTCAATAACAAAAAAAAAAAGCTGTTTTTTTATTAAGTATTTTTCAAATTATTTTGAAAATTAAAATGTATTAATTATAAATGAATTATGTTCTTGTCTTTGCCCAAGGGAATGCTTATTATATTTTGTCTGTGCATTGATTGAATAAAACACCGCTAATAAGGTTAGTTAGTTAGTTTTATATGTTTTCTAGTAAAAACAAACAGCGGACTGAATGTAGGAGAAAAAAAAAGACACACTTCTCACACACGTCATACTTCCTGACATCTTCTTGTTCTTTTTTTCAGGTTTTGGCCCAGATTGAGGACAAACATCGAAGGCTGCCAGAGGTTCGGGCTCGACAGGGCAACACTGCCAACACCAGCACCCTGCAGAGACTGCTGCACAGCTTTGAACAGGACATACAGCTGCTGGTTACGCAGGTACACTCACACCAATGCGTCGCCATCCGTCCACTAGGACTTCCAATGACTAATGTTTCCTCTTTTTTTTCGCAATTCATTGGTTTAGGTTTTTTGTTGTTTTTTTTTAATCCAAATGTAGAACATTTTTAGTATTTTTAGATTATTTTCTGAGTCTCAATCATTACATTTATTTACATTTTCTGCGTCATCGAATTTGTCTGTAAAGCATAGAAAAGTTTTTTTTTCTGAAAATGTTGCAAATCACACCAACTTTTTCTCACATCAGTGCAGCTGTTTGCTCGCCCTACTTCTTACTCAACAAATCCTTCCTACTCGGTTTTTGTCCTTGCCTTCCCTCCCTCCCTGCCCACCCGCCCGCCAGGTGCGTCAGCTGCAGGAGAGCGCGGCGCAGCTGAGGACGGTGTACGCTGGCGAGAAGGCAGAGGCCATCGCGTGCCGTGAGCACGAGGTGATGCAGTGCTGGAAGGAGCTGCTGACGTACTGCGAGGAGTGCCGGGTGCAGATCACCACGGAGACGGACAAGCTCAAGTTCTTCGGCATGGTGCGGGATCAGATCATGTGGATGGACTCGGTCATCTGTCAGATCGCCACAGGGGAGAAGCCCAGGTATCTGCAGCTGTATCTGCAATCTGCAGTTGGTTCTAGATAAAAATGTTTGCTCGATATTTGATATTGAGACTTTGTCCTTCTGTGATAAACCTCACACGTTGGATGAGATATAAGTTGATATGATGTGACTAGCCGGCAGTGTGAGAAAGTCTGATGCCGCTGCAGGGACGTGTCCTCGGTGGAGGTGCTGATGAACTACCACCAGAGCCTGAAGAGCGAGGTGGAGGCCCGCAGCCGCGGCACGCTGGAGTGCATCGAGATGGGCAAAACCCTGCTGGCGGTCAGGAACCCAGCAGCAGAGGAGGTGAGAGCAGAGATTTTATCGGGTCATTGCAAATATTTTACTGGAGCCTCGTCTCCGAGGGGAATGGAATCTCCGCAGCGTCTGTTGTATTATTGCAATGAAATGATTTTGCACATTCTTTCTTGCATCCTACATGTCTCGCGTTACTTTAGACGAGGCAGCTTTTTCATTAAAATGCCTAAGATTCATACTCGAGCCCAGCTCATTAATTTGACACCATTATATGATTTCTCACAATGCTGAGCAAAACCTTTGACCAAATGTGCCCCAAACTGCATAGCATCACTGCCATTGACACAGCTGAGCTACTTTGCTTTGAGTAGAGACCATTTCCACATCAAAGTAACTCATAAATAACTACTTTCTCTTGGCTTACGGTTTAAATCCCTCGTTATTTATTTTTTAATCCATTTATATAATCAGGCCCTGGGTTACCCTGGGCAGTTAGAACCATCCTTCATGTTAATGTAGGAAAACATATTAGAAATAATATAGTGTGTAATCTTATTTTTAAGAGACCCGGGCTATTGATTAAATCGTTGATGAATTAATAATGATTTGAAGAGTATTTGAATACGCATGCAGCATCATTCCAGACAGCTTTGATCAGCTCGTAGCAGTGCGGTTCTCACTGATTGGCTCTAGCACAGCACTGTGTGCAGTAAGCCCTGCCCTCTTCATGCAGCTGCAGACTGCATACAGTTTTAAGCGTCTTCTCCGCTGTTACACTAATGCCAACAGTTTTTGCTGCTGCGACTCACCTCTTCAATCTCCTTCTTATACTGAGTCCACTGTCAGCAAATTCAGTCTTTTGCTGACAAAATGTAAAAATATTCTTTCCTGGGCAAGAATGTGCACTGAATACATGATGTGCAAAATATGTCCTTTCCGCTGTGTTTGACCATTTCGTGTTGGTAAAGTTCAGTTTTGTAACACGAAAATGTATTTATTTGGCAAAACAATCGTCTCAATTATACGTTCAACTATAACTTTGATTTAAGGTCTTAAGAAATAACTATCAGACTTGACTTACAGTGTACATTGTGATGTATTTTAACAGGGATATTGGCTGTGCCCTGTATTATTCCGTAATCCTTATTTTCCTGAATTCCATTCTTAGATCAAGGAGAAGCTGGAAAAGGTTGTTGCCAAGCAACGTGAGTTGTCTGAAAAGTGGGACAAGCACTGGGAAGTCCTACAGCAGCGTGAGTGCACACACACATATAGATTACGTAATATACATAATTATCATAAACATGCATTATGATAAAGAGAGGAGGGTGAAATTAAAGCGCTGAAAGACATCTTCCTCCCCCACCTCCTTGGTCAGTGCTGGAGGTGCACCAGTTTGCGCAGGAGGCGGTGGTGGCGGAGGCGTGGCTGACGGCCCAGGAGCCGCTCATCAGCAGCAACGAGCTGGGCGGCAGCGTGGACGAGGTGGAGCAGCTCATCCGCAGGCACGAGGCCTTCCGCAAGGCCGCCGCCACCTGGGAGGAGAGATTCAGCTCGCTGCGACGGCTCACCACGGTAATCAATCAATCAATCAATCAATCAACTTTCATTTGCAATGTGCTCAATTGCAACCAAAGGTGTCCCGAAGCGCTTTGCACAATCAGGAGAAAACCAACTGAAAGCCTCCAGAGCAAGCAAGGTGCCACCACTGTAGGAAGAAACTAGAGCAGAACTGGACTCCAGATTGCAGTTATCTGCTTTGATCGGTTGGGATGGAAAGGAAATATTGTTTAAAAAAAAATTATAAAATAAATAGAACTGAGGAGAAAGCGGGAGATGGTTAGAGAAGTAGTCAGAGTGGCAGACAGACAGGCCAGAGTGAGTTACAGGGTGAACAGCAAATAATTACAAAGCTCTCTCACATAGATACAGATAAACATGTATGTAAATAAATAGATATAGAAAGACACACATAAGAGTATGTATATATATATACCGTATATATATATATATATATATATACGGTATATATAGATAGATAGATAGAAAGAGAATAGATAGAGAAATACATGTTCTAGTGTAATTATAGCTATGATTAATTTAGAAATTTAGAAATAATTTAGAGTTTCTATAGTTTTTATAGTGGACTGTTTTTGCTGCTGTCCATTTAGAAGTTATTCTTCCGTGATGGAAAAGGGGGCAGAATTGACATCATGGACGTCTCTCCATCATGCCATGGATACTGTGACTACTATGTAGCTCACATACGGGTTTTGGGTCTTGTTTTTTTGTTTTTTTTTTCTACAGGTGGAAAAGTTGAAAGCGGAGCAAAGCAAGCTCCCCCCGACCCCGCTGCTGGGTCGCAAAGTCTTCCTGGAGCCTCAAGATGCCTTACCCAGCCCGTCCACGCTGCCCCGCCTCCCCATCTCCCCAGTCACCAGACAGACCATCTACGAGCAGAACGAGGTCAGCTCGCCGCCGTCGCCCTCACCCGCCACGCCCACGCCCTCCCCGTCGTCCGTGGCCCGCCGGCTGGGCTCCACCGTCGCCAACTACACGCCCGTGATGAACGGCTCCAGCTACCGCCACACTCTCGAGTCGCGGCACGCCGGCGGCAGCGGCAGCGGCGCCGTAGTGGGCGTGGCTGCAGGCCTCGGTCAACCTTCCACTTCCTCCATCGCCTCCATCGCCACGGCTGCCATGCTGGTGTCGGCCAACCAGCTGCGGGAGAGCGCCAGCGCCGCCAAGGCCATGAGTCAGCAGCAGCAGCAGCAACAGCAGCAGCAGCAACAGCAGCAGCAGCAGCAACAGCAGCAGCAGCAGGCGGTGGCGGCAGCGGCGGCAGCAGCGGCCAGGACGGCGGAGAGCAAAGCGTCCCCTTACCTGCGCCAGCCCAAAATCAAACACCTGGATGACGCGGTGACGCCGCTGCTGGTGGCCAGCCGGCTGGAGAAGGCCCGGGAGAGGGGCAGGGAGCGGGAGAGGGAGGCCACCATGATGATGACGCCGGGGGAGCGGGCGGAGGTGGCCGTCATGGCCGAGGTGGTGCTCCAGGAGCCGGTGGGGCGGGAGCGGCTGCACAGCGAGCCCTCCCGACGGACGCAGGGGGCGGGGTCGTCCAGGGCGGACCACGGGGCCGAGCCCCAGACACACACCTACCCGCGCATCGAGAGGCAGCTCTCCAGCGAGCAGCTCATCCAGGCGCGGCGGGACGAGCTGCCGCAGGAGGTGTGGAGGGAACAGCGGGAGAGGCGCACGCTGGAGCGGCAGACGTCCAGCGAGCAGGAGGGGCCCGGCGCCCACGAGGGCCGGCGCAGGGAGAGGGACCGACACCGGCTGGACAGGCAGGAGTCCAGCGAGCACGACACGGGGAGGGAGCACTCTGACCGACGCTCGGCTGGAGGGTGAGTCAACGCAGCAGCAGGTTTCAGCACCACTGGAGAGGTTTTGGTTAATAGGTCCATTCAAACTCTAAGAACCAAGGATCAAAGTTGTATTTTTGTTTTGCTAAGCACTGATAGTGATGATTATTGATATTATTTATGAGAAGTAAAACACTGGCATTTTACAGGGAAAAGCCTGTTAAAAGATCAAGATTTCAATTTTTTTTTACTTGAATTTTCTCTCTCTAACTCGCGCCTTCTTCTATTCCATACAGAGAAAGGAGATCCACAATGGCAGAAATTGTGGAGCAGCTGCAAGAAAGAGAAGCAGCGCAGGTGCGTGCACAGTTTGCGGCTCAGCTTTCATACAAATCAAAACCTGTTTGCACATTCTGCATGATCGTCACTACTGCAAATGATAGAAGACCTGCTTTCACCCACAGTTCAGGTCAAAATATTTCAACAAATAGTTTGCTTCGATTTTTGGATGACATCTTTGATTTCTTTTATATTAAAAGTAACATTAACAATGCATGCTATACAATTTGGATCAACAGTCATAGATTAACATAGATTTAAATGCATCAGAAATATTGAACATGTAAAAAACACAATACAACACAAGCTAAATCAAAACGTGTGCACATTTGTCACTGTGTTCATCCACAGTATTCATAATAGTATTCACCGTCTTTTGAGAATGTCTGGTGTCAATGGTATGCTGTCGATGTCGAGACAGTTGAGGATAACAACAATAAACTCAAATAAGCAAATGTGATTGATAAAACTAATGAATAAGTAATTCTGGTTGTTCATTTGAAAAAAGTATCACTGGTGACGGGATGTTCAAACATTCATGCAATATTCATCCAGTAAGCGATGATGCGTCCAAGTGAACTGAAGTTTGTTACAAGCTGCACCACCTCCCTGCACCGCCAGGCCCGTGGAGAGGTGCCCCGCCTTCCCAACGGCCTTCCCGAGAAGTCTTCCCGTCTGGACCGGCCTCGGGCTCGTGACAGACCGAAGCCGCGGCGCCGGCCGCGACCCAAAGACGGTGGAGAGGTGACGACGACGAGGCGGTCCAGGTCGGCTCCGGCTCAGAGCAGCCCGGCGGTGGCCCCGCCCCCCACTCACACCACACACCACGAGGGCTTCCTTTTCCGCAAGCTGGACATCGAGAGCCTGAAGAAGAGCACCAATAGGTGGGTGTTCAGGGTCTTAATGGCGATCCAAGTTCTGGACCATCGAGTGAAAGAATGTCTGAGAGGACGGACACTGGTGTCATCAAGACTAAAGAATCTGAAAATTAAAATTTATCATCATTATTATCAAATCAATGGAAACATCAATCTAAATACATCTTTATTTATTTATTTGTTTCCTGCTGTGTGATTTCTTGTGACATCACTGCTCCCTCCATTAACTAATCCAGTCTTGATAGCAAGGGCATGTCTCCAGCATGCTAAGCTAATCACCCTCAGAAACATTGCCTGAGATGCTGAACGGATGCACGATCGCCACCACTGCAAATGATTTCACCCACAATTCAGGTGCAAATGTTCCAAGAAATACTTTGCTTAGGTTTTTGCATTACATCTTTCATTTCTCTTTTTTTATTATTTAAAGTACCTATTGCTACACAATTTGGATAAACTGTCGTACCGTGTAGTTAAACACAAGATTTAAATGCATCAGAAATATTGGGCATGTAAAAAATACAATAAATATACACATAAAGCTCGGAAAAACAACACAAAACATAGGATGCATTTACACGTTGGGAGAAAAATGATTCTGTTAAATTTGTTAAACCTTGTTAAAATCAATATTTAAAAAATATGAAAATTAAAAAATTAAAGATATGTTTTGGCCGTGGTAGATGATTATTTACAGGTCAGCTTTGAGACTTCAAGCTGCACAAATGTGTTCAGATTGAAGGTTGTATGTAGCCACGGTTGGTTGATTCTCTCTCTATCTCTCCTTCTCTCACATACACACACACACACTAACACACACAGAGTATTTTTTTTCCAGCTGTTTAATTTTAGATGCTAACATTTGCTTTGCAGAGAAACTTGCGATCTTGAATATTGCAGCAGTCAAATTCAGACGTTCAGGGTCCACCTTTAGCTTGCGTGAAACACCCACCGCCCGTCCACTGCAGACGACTGCACTGCCTCCCTCAGATAGGAAACCAATGACAAAGCCTCCCTCTGCACTGCCCTCTTGTGGCCGGGCTGACCGCACTCAGCCTGAGAGCTCATCCTTCTCCCAGCTTTGGATGAGTGGCACTCACACGTCCACCCGAGGCCACAGATGAATGTCTCGTATGTACATGCCCTGTAATGTACATGGCAAGGTAAAGCTTTACCACCCTGAATGGCTTAGAATGTGTGACATGTGTGAATCCTCAAACCGCTCCTTCTTGTATACTCTCTTTTTTTATTACGATGCCCATCAGATTGATTGGAGTAGAAATTATTTTTGGATGGCGTGATTTATGCTCTTCCATGCTGAAAAAGAGAGGATACAGAGCATCTGTAAAAAAAGAACTGGGATTCAGCCTGTCAGTGGAGTTTATGTGCACTTCCATATTCCGGAACACTTCAAGATTGCGAAGAGTAACAGATACAGTGCATGTGAATGGTTTGTTGTCATCATAGTATCGGTAGTGTATTCAGTCCTTCTGATATCATATGTATAAGAGTAGTTATTTATAATAAATGAAATCGAACATAGAATTATGTAAGTATAATAGCCTTGAGTGCCTTGACTAAAATCAAGAAAAAAAGTAATCCAGACTCATCTGATCTTGTCATCTTTTTGTGACATCACAAAGGGCTAATTTCCAAAATCAAATGTTTCGGCATAAACTTAAAAAAAAAAAAAGGTTTGTGTAATGAAGTGCACACTGGGTTTTGCCTGCCTCTGTGGAGTTTATTAACAGTCTACAGGCACAAATTGCTGATTTTGGCATAATATGTGTTGCATAGAAATGTTAAAACAGACAAAGGAACTCAAGTTTAGGTGTCGAGGTTTAGTTCCCTTCTTGAAAGATGGCATCACCTCTCCCGCTAGTCACAAGACATTCCTTATCACATGCTCTGTATTTCAGAGGACCAATTAAAACACACACGACTGGCTCTAAAACAGGCCTATATTTGCCTTTAAGCGTCATGTGCATGTAAACACACTCACAGGAGGAAACCAAAAGGCGCGACTGCGTGTTTAGTACCAAAATGTCATTTAACCAATCGCCTCCCGTCTCTTTCTGTCCTCTTCTTCTTCTTCCTGCCTCCGGCTGCTCCTCTCATCTCCTCCAAGGTAAGTCATATGTCGTCCTCACTCGCACACCCCTAAACTGTAAGTAGCCTCCCCCCGCACATCCCTCCATCCTCTTCCTGCTCCTCCTCTTCCGTCCATCTGTCCGTCTATCTGTCCGCTCATCCGTGTTTGTTCAGCGGTGTGTTTCCTCCTCCCTTCTTGGCGCCGGTTCATCTCGCCTATCTACCTGTCTGCTCTGGTCAGGTGAGTGAGGTGTTAGCTTAGTGACATCAACGATGCAGCTCGTTCTGACTCCTCCCACCTCCCCACCCCCCCCTCCACCCCTCCCTGACTACCACCACCTTCCCTCTACCTCTCTTCTCCACCTTCCCTCCCCACACGCCCCCTCCCCCACCTCCCGCACCACAGCAGGTCATGGGTCAACCTGTACTGCGTCCTGAACAAAGGCGAGATTGGCTTCTACAAGGACGCCAAGAACACCAGCGCGTCCTACAACAATGAGCCGCAGCTCAACCTGGGCTACTGCCACTGCGACGTCACCAATGGCTACAAGAAGAAGAAGAACGTCTTTACGCTAAAGTGAGGACCTGCTTCTTTTCTTGCCCTCTATGTTCAATTTTAACTTGCTCACTTGCTCTCACCAGTGAACCTTAAAATAAGCTTTAGTGCTTTTAGGTGTTGTCAGTCTTGGACTATCTTCATGAATTTGAATTTGAAGATTTGAGATTACCAGACCTCTTCAACCTTCTCTCCTTGTAGCATATACCACCAGTCAAAGGTTTGGACACAAAGCATATTTAGAGCTATTTAACATGTTTGTTTTCCTTTGCTGCATAATTACATGTATCTTTCTCATATGTTTGGTGTCTTCAGTATCTGTCTGAAGTGTGGAAAGTTGTAAAGATTAAAAAAAAGAATTGCATGAAAAGGCGTGTCCAAACTTTTGACTGGTAGTGTAGATCAAGTCAGTGCTAGCTTGAGCTACTAGTATCGTAGTGGGTGTTGCAGCTTTTTCGTTTCGTGTATTCTAAAACAAGATTGTGCTTTTCTTTTGGCGTCTTGCAATATCGAAGATGGACTACAGCACAGTTAGCATACCCTCTAGCTAGCTCCTTTCCATGACCACACCCCTAACCGTTTTCCTCTGCCCTCCTTCTACTCCCTTTGCAGGACGAAGGATGGAAGCGAATATTTGTTTCATGCAAAAGATGAGGTGAGATCCTTTAGTTTTCGTATCAAATTCAGTGTGACAAATCAGTCGGTTGAATACGCGACCAGTTGCAGTTGAAATTGAACTGAATTTGACTGAAATTGAAAATTAGCCTCTGGCTAACACCGGCACATTGACAGGATGGTAAATTAATGTGTGTTGTCCTCTTCAAATAAATGAAATAAAATAGAATAAAGTTAAAAACCAGTTCGATGACGATTGTGATCCCATCCGTCCTGGCAGGATGACCTCAAGTCGTGGGTGACAAACATTACCGCCAGCATTACGGAGCACGACGACATTGCCAAATGGGGTCAGCCCCAACCAACTACCTCATCCACCGACGAGGGCACACGGCGCGACGGCAGCAAGGCGGACAACAGGTCGGAGCGAGGCGGCGAGCGCTCGGACCGGGCCGAACGCATTGAGCGGGCGGACAAAGAGAAGGAGAAAGAAAAGGAGAAGAAGGAGGAGAAGGAGAAGGAGAGAGGCGAGAGGTCGGAGAGGTCAGAGCGAGGCGGGAAGCGCTCGGAGAAGTCGAGCAAGAAGAAGTGAGTCTGAGCTCTGACTGGTCGCCTTTTAAGGAGTGTGCGAACTCTGAATGGGAGGCGGGGCCACGGACTGCTAGTGGACGCCCCCCTCCCGCTACTCTCCGCCTCCAACACCGTCGAGATGAAAACGGCGGCACTCGGATGGAAAGTAACAGTGACAGGACAGAAGGACGGAGGAGGACGGACTTGGAGCAGGAGACATCATTCTCTCCGGCACTCTCTCTTCTTCTGTGTCTCTGTGAGAACACACAGCCACTGATACACTAGAGACCCCCCCACCCCCACCCCACCCCCTGGTGGCTGTTCAGAGCCCTGACGAGAGAGTGTCCGGCTGCTGAACCTCAGCCAGCGTTAATGATGTGTAAGAGATGAGACTCGCGTCATGTCAGGCTGTTACTGGTTGCCGATAGTTTGATGAAAACAACAACAACAAAAAAAGGATCGTAGCTCATTCTGTCACGTTTGTTTGTTTCTTTTCGAGATGAGATGAGTTGAATCTCTGTGTATTTCTCGTCCGTCTGTCCTACCTACTGTATTTATGTCTGTCTGTACGTCAAAGACATCCTGCACCACGTCTGATGACTTCCCAGAGATGGAAAGAGAATGAAATAATACCAAATGTTTCACAGACATTCAAACTCGGTGAACCTTTTAATTAACGCTGTCCTCCATTTCATTCAGTTTATGTTGGATCCTGGCCATAAGAAATGTGTGGAATTGTGAGTGGTTTGACTTTGTAATAAGCCAATTTATTGCCCATTGGAAATGATTGAACTTGAATTCAGAATAAAAGCCAGGCTCATCAAAACTCACCATGTATAAACACTGACTTGATCAACTGGGGAGGAAAAACTGGCAGACAGCCTGGTTCCTCCCCTTCAAAAATAGAGATTTAGAATTCACCTTTTTGTTTTTGGATGGTACTTTAAGACGATTGGTCAAAAGATGTCCAGCCTTTATTGGGCTGTGAGCCACAGCCGCCACTTCTGTTCTAGATTGTTGTTTGGGTGGACAAAATTTGTGTTAGTGACCATAAATCGATATGTTAACAAGTTTACTTTAGGTAACAAAGGGAAGTCAACATAACGTTTTGATATCTCAAAGGGAATTTATAAAAATTGATTGTAGCCTTCTGATTTTAGCATTGGGTTGTGTTTTTAATAAATTCCATGTTTGGCTTGGGTCATAAGCACAAAATCTGCGCGTTGCATGTTTTCAACGACCGAGGCCCCCAGGGGGCCGACAAAACAGGCCTCATCTACTCTTTTATTCTCTTACAGCATCAAAGCGTCTCATTTGATATTCTCTTTAATTAGTTCACACAAATTTGTTGCATCCTTTTTTTTAACAGAGAATTCAGAATATCTTGTTGGGGTGGGTGTGTGTGTATATATGTGTGTGCGTACGCTCGCGCGCGCGCGTGTGTGTGTGTGCGCCGCTGCTGCTCTCTGCGCCCAGGGTCTCCATAGCTCTCAGGTTCTTTATGTTGGTGTGCGCTTTCAGTCAAATGTGTGCCTCACATGTCCGTATGTTCGTCCCATCTCAGTCTTCCAGACTTGTGTGATCAACAACACTTTCCCACACAGACAACACACACACACGCACATATACACACACACACACGCTCACACAAACAGTCTAAAAGTTGTCAGGTTTAAGATGTCAGAGCCATCAGCCTGCTACAGAGTCCCATCAAACCACCCCCAACCATCCAATAGCTGTCCGATGAGATGAGTGAGTGAGTTATGAGTAAGAATGTTTGGGAGAGGCCGGATGTTAGCTAACCAAATACTTTAGCAAAGGGTGAATAAAATATATGTTGTTAAGATTGCATGTTGTTATATGGAGAGAGATAATTGTTTGTCACGAGAAACATTGTCTTTGCAGCCCACTGACTCAGAATCCACACATTTGTTTCTGTTAAAAAAAAATAAAAAAAAATCACCACAAAGCCATAAACCACAGGGACACTAAATCAATTTTGATACACGTGAATGCAGTCGAAAGTTCTTGGGGGCGGGGACAGCCACAGAGATTGTTAGTTTCCTCCACTGATTGACGTTAGCTGGTCAGATAGCATTTAAAATCCTTTTCAAACTCTTTTCATGTTTGCACGTTTTTTTCTGTCTTGTCTATGTAAACCATTTATTTCAGAAACAGTTAAAAGTCCAGCTGAAATTTCTGCTGCACTTTCAATTTTATTTCACAAACCCGTTTCCACACAGACAATAAAATTGGCTTTAGCAGTATCTTGTCAAATCAGTAGCATTAAGTGAATAGCGGATTAAACCGCCTTTTTTCATTAAGTAAATTGTTCAATTATGTAGATAAAACACACTTTCTACTGTTTCCCAACAGAGACTTTTCTTTTCTCTTTCCATACAGAGCAACTGATAATAGTGGTTTCAGCTTGACTTTTTAAATTGGTTGTTCAGAATCTTCGTCTATGATTCGGAAATAACAAGGGTTGTTAGTCCTAAGAATTTCATCCAGACTTTAAGTATTTTTTGAATATCTGTATTTACCATTTTAATGATTTCTCCTTTTTTTTAAAAATGCATAGTGTGAGTTTTGGCAGTTTTTAGTACTTTATCAAGCTAAGGATTTTAAACTCTGTCCTGACCTGCTGGTCTGGTGAATTGTAACACCGGTCTTGAGAACTGAAAGTTTTCTTATTTTTTTAAACACACTTTATGCATCTGAGTTTGGTGTGAATGCCTGATCAATGCAATCATTCCCATGCATGTTGGACACGACAACAAACAAGGCCAGAGTTAAAGGAGGTGAATAGTGAATGAGCAAACTCCTCCACATGTGGAGTATGATGGTCTGCTGTCGCATTATGAATCTATCAGCATATTAAACTGACACACTTTGTTAGCACGGACACGCACAGGCCAAACCATGCAGGGTTCAGCCAACTGGCATACAGTATCCAGTGGGCTCTCTGCCCAAACATGATGGCATTTGATTTATGGCATCGAAACATTTATAGTTGGAGCTTGTTGGTTCCTGCCTACCTGTGTGTGTCTGTGCTGTTCTGTTCACATCAGCCACAGTCTGTCAGCCGCGAAGAAATGACAAATAAACTTCCTTTTGGTTGATCAATCCTGCATTTACTGTATGGTTCTTTTCTCATTCAAAGTGTTACATTTTGGAAATATATACAGTGAATCATAACAGGAACATCTAAGTTACGCAGAGACGGTGATGTGTTTACGGTTGTATTTCAAAAGAACAAACATTTAATGCTCCCTGCTTTCGGCTGAAGACAGCTGGGATTGGTTCCAGCACCCCCGCTAGCCTAAGTACAGAAAGAAAGCGATTTAATTTAATTTTAATACCTGCGTATCAGAGTGGAATTTACTAATTTCACGGATTCAGTCAGTATCATCACACCACTGTAATTTGACGGAATAGATAGTGTTGTATACAGATTTATTCTTTCACTATTTTTTTTTTTTTTTTTTTTTTTTTTTTTTAACATTCTAACAGAAATAAATATTTCAATGAAAATGAACAGAGGTATATAAAGAGAAAGGCGAGGGTGCGGAGAAGTACGTGGTACAGGATGATGATGGAGCCTTATTTTGAAATATAGACGTGACACCGGAAGCGGATGTGGCGGACGGGACGCTTTCGGTGACGCACACAGTCCGCCATGTACCATAGTTTACGGTAAGAGCAACAAATGTAACTGTTTAGCCATCGCCGAGTCATGGAAGAAGCTCAAATTGCGTAATGAAATTGAAGGTGCAGGCTGCTAAACTTCAAATCCAATTCAAATTCAAACCGAGTCAAAAATGGAGGCCAAGTTCGGCGGCGAAGTGGCGTCAATTGTGGAAGTCGCCATTCAGGCGACCGTGTCCGTCTTTCGGGACGTCTGGGCGAAACAAGCGCCAAACTCCGAATGGGAGGAGGCGAAATTTGGCGAAATTCGCGAGATAGAGAAGTGTCTGGTGGCGCAGATACGCAAGGTGTTCGCGGAGGTGTGCGAGGAGAACGAGGCTCTGCGGGCGAAGGTGGAGCAGCTGGAGGATGTCCTCCAGAAGAAAGCCGAGCTGCTGGAGCAGGAGCTGGAGGCCAGAGTGGGTCAGTTGGGCCGAGAGATGGAGCAGCTCGAGAAGGAGCTCAAGAGCTTCAGCGAGGGCGGCAGCAAAGTTCAGGAAGGCCAGACAAGCACAGTCACTGTGCAGGAGGACTCTCAGGTGATAGGTGAGTTTGTGCACAAGTATCTGTATCGTCTGCTCCTTACTTCAGATAACCATGCTCGTTACTCTGGTGTGTGAAAGTGTGAAGTGATACACATTTTGTTAAAAGTAATTTGCTTATTACTGTAGTTGTTGTTGCTTGAAGTGTTGCTATTTGAACTATGCTGTTGTGCAGTTAAATATTAAGCCGCATCATATTTAAGAGATTATTTTAGAGTAGCATGGCTTATCAACAAATGTATTGTTTAAATAATTACAAAAAACTGAAGTACATTTCAAAACCCCACATCTACGGAAGGAGTTGAGCCAGTACTTTCTCATACCCAGGGTATTTTTGTTTGTGCCTTTCACCCCACTCCTGTTTGTATGATGCTGATTGGCTGTCCTGTCTCCCTCTCTTTGGGAACTGCACAGAAACTCCACTGGGACCTGCCGCCTCCCAGGGAGCAGCGAAGGATCCGACAAACTCAAACTCTCCTCCGCTGACGGTGCTACCGTTGACGGTTCCCCAACCTGCAATAACCCCGGTGGTTTTTATCAGCACCGTCAGTTCTACTGCCACGGTGCTTCTGGTGGATGCCAACAAAATAGTCACACAGACCCCCACACTGTCAGCAGCTGCTTCTGAAACATCAGAAATTACACAGCTCATCGTTAAACCAGCTGCGTCCCCTGGCTCCGTGCTGCAAGAGGTCCCCGTTCCAGACCTCAGTGTTGTCAGCGGTGTCAAAACCACACAGGTAAAACCTTTCAGTACTGATGTCCACTTTATGATTCAGCATTATGTCCAGTGTTTCCTCAATAGTGAATTTCCCCTAGGGATAATAAAGTACCTTTATTATATTATAAGTTTGTTTGAAATTTTAAGTAATTGTATTGTCTTTTTTTTTTTTTTTTTTTGTCATTAAATTCTTGCGCTTTGTGTCACAGAGTCCAGTGAAGGAGGTTCATTCAGGAAGACCAAAAAGGATCAGAAGAGCAACTTATAAAGTGGCAGAAGGTACATTCAGCTCTCTATTTTTCTTTTATCAGAATGAGCGTCGCTTGAGTTGTATTCAAATATGCCTTTATGGAAACAAAAGATGCTTTATTTTCTTCTCTCCCACTTTCAGTTTCTGCACTCAACAACGCTGAAGAGAAAAATATCAAAGAGAAACATGTTGAGTCCCAGACAGCAGAGCTGCTGTCTTGTGAAGAATGCGACGCAATTTTTCACTTGAAAAGTGAATTGAAGAGCCACGCGAAATCGCACAAGAAGCTTTTCCCCTGTGAGCAGTGTGATAAAGTTTTCACGGAAAAGAAATCTCTTGAAACTCACCTCCTTTGTCACGACAAAGGCAAATCAGCCTTGCCGTTCCCTTGTCCTCATTGTAAGAGGTCGTATCGGAAAGAAAAGTCCCTCCAGAATCACCTCAAGCACCATCAGCAGTCCAAGCCACCCAAGCCCTTCTCCTGCGACCAGTGCAGGAAAACCTTCCGAATCAAACCGTCTCTAGAGAACCACCTCTTGCGCCACGAGAAGCAGAAGGAAATGCTCAAGTGCCAGCTGTGCGACAAGACGTTCAAGACGGCGGTCCACCTGAAAGGTCACATGACCGTGCACTCGGAAGAGAGGCCGTTCAGCTGTGCGACGTGCGGCAAGGACTTCAAGAGCAAAGACACCCTGCGCTTCCATCAGATGGTCCACACCAACACCAAAAAGTACAAATGCTCGATGTGCGAGGAGTCTTTCAAGTACGCCCACTCGCTGACGGTGCACAAAAGGAAGCACACGGGCGTCACGCCGTTTGTCTGCAACGTGTGCAACAGGTCGTATCGGACGGGAACTGCTCTGAAGAGACACAGCCTCGTCCACACGGGGGAGAAACCCTTCACCTGCCACATATGTGGGGCCAGGTTCAGTCTGAACAACAACCTCAAGAGGCACCTTCGCATCCACACGGGCGAGAAGCCGTTCACCTGCCAGGATTGCGGGAAGAGCTTCTCGGACAACACCAAACTCAAGTCTCACATGCTCATCCACGGCGCCCGCAAGCCGTTCATGTGCGACCTGTGCGGAAAGACCTTCCTCTTCAACTGCAGGCTCTTGATCCATCAGAAGTACGTGCACGCCGACCGGGGCGAGGAGGCGGAGGGAGCGCAGAGATCTCTCGAGACGAGGAGGCGAAACAAGTCTAATGTGAAACCTTTCAGCTGCAAGATATGTCTGAAGGGCTTCAGCGCGGCGTACTCGCTCAAGCTCCACGAAAAGGGCCACAGTGACCACAAGGAGTTCAACTGCAGCGTCTGCGGCAAGTCTTTCCACAACAAATACTCATTCAGCTATCACCAGAGGAGCCACTCGGGGGAGAAGCCGTTTGTTTGCGACGTGTGCGGCAAGAGGTTTTTTCACGCGGGCAGCCTCAAGCAGCACGAGCGCATCCACACCGGCGAGAAACCCTACAAGTGCGACCAGTGTGGCAAGGCCTTCAGGACAGACGGTAATTTCTACCGGCACCTTCGGATTCACACCGGCGAGAAGCCGTTCGAGTGTATGTACTGCCATCGGAAATTCCACCAGTCGAACCAGCTCAAGTCCCACATGCAGATCCACACCGGGCAGAAGCTCTACTCGTGCCAGCAGTGTGGCAGAGGCTTCTCTGATTCCAGACAGTACAAGAAGCACAGCTGTGACGGCTCATAGCTGGTCCTGCGCCAGCTGGTACGTCAAGGAAAGTCCGTCTAATAGAATGAACTGAAGCAGCAGCTTTGTGCCTTTGTGTGTTGATTAACGTGCTGATTTTGAAGAGTTGGTTTGTATGACCATTTGTCAGCATATGGGAGTGTAAAATAGTTACATTACAAATGAAGGGAAATTGTAAATTAGGTTCCTGCAACCCAAAGTGCAGGAGAAGCAGCGACAGAGAATGAATGGACTGGAGTTATAGATCTAAAGCTCTTCAACGGGCTGTTCAGGGCTTTAGTAATGTGGATGTTCACAGTGATTTGGTCGCGTGAAGGGATTTATCAAAAAACAAATTATGCAAGGTTCTCTGTTTTTAGTTATCCAAGCTCCTCTGAATTAATGGTAGTCGGTAGCAGCACTGGTAGTGGCATTTTCCCCCTTATTTTACCTTTTGAAAATGGTTTGCCTTAACTGTAGCTTAAGGCCATGTAAGAATCTTGGTTTATACAATAGAGGGTAAGATCATATAAACAGCTGACCATTTAAAATGCTTCAAATACAAGAGGTTATGGACCCATGTTCAGTTAGCAGTTTTTTTTTTTTTTATTTCTGTCCAGTATAATTGATTTAAGATGTAATTGTTTTCAAGTTAAAGTTGAGAATGCATAACACAGGTCAAGTAACATTGTATATTTTGTTTATTTCTGCTTCATCTCAATAAAAAAAAATACGGTAAAAGAATCCATGAGTTTTATTTTGAAAGATTATTTTAATCTCCGTCCTGGTTCGGGTTTCCGGAAACAGCAGCGCTAACCATTGATATGCTCAGGACCTTTAACTTTAATATGGCTGATTTAACAGTATTTTACAGTGAGGCGGGGACTGTAGTGAAGATAGCGATTATGACTGCCCTTGATGTCGTCGGAAAAATAAATAAAGATGACTCAACAAAGGAGCCAGATTCAACAACTCGGGTGAGTTACTGGCCTGCTAAACGGGAAATGAATCGTTCACATGTGGACAACGACCAGAGACTGTTGTGAGAGCATCCGAAATGCTATAGTTGGGGGAGACTGAACCGACGGAATCGAGGCGAGGCGGCGAGTCTAAACAAAGATGGCGGCCGGCGTCCTTCAAAAAAATCTTTATTAGAGAGTAGTTTGCTTCAATTTTGACGAAGCGTATCTCAGTAATTTTTATTAGTACACGCGGTAGATGAACATCTCCCCAAGTAGATGTTTTGAGTTTTTGGTCGTTGTCCGGCAACACGATACGACTTACCTTTTAAAGTGGTAAGAACGTGTCATTAATGGTTTGTTGTTATAGTGCAGTCATTGACTTTTACCCTTTTCCCTAAATTCTGTGTGTTGCGGGTGAATTAAACACCGCCAATAAGAACATTGCTACTGACATTAATCTTCAATTCTAAAGTACTGACAGTTGGACTTTCAACCCCACTTAGTCAAGTGTTGACATTTGTGTTTAAATATTAACTTTACATTATTAAGGACCAAAGGCCTGCTTTCTTATAATTACACAGCTCTTTGAAATTTAATGTTTAAGGTTGTTGTTTTTTTTTTTGTTTGTTTTTTTTACCTTTGTTTCTTACAATTTTACCAATTCATTTTTTTTTTTTTTTTTGTAAAATTTTCATCCATATTTGAAAGAATAGTATTGAAATGTTAGTCTTTGGGGATGAAAAATGTGCTAAGATTTAGAGGTAGGATCCAGCTCAGTTTAGTAATTTGCTCAGTAGAGATCTAGAATGAGTTTCATATGTTTAAAACTATTTTTTAGGGTTATCTTGTATCTTTAAATCCCCCATAACAACCCCTGCTCTCACCCCTACAGGCAGGCATTGTGCAAGTGTTGGCTGGTGAGGCATCAAGGAAGATCAATGCCATATATACCAACCTATCCTCAGTACTGCAGAGGGAAAACCAGAACTTGAAGGCCAAAGCTGGAAAGCTTGAGAGTGAGCTGCAAGATATCACTAAAGACTGTGAAAAAGCCCAACTTTGGAGAGAAAACGTTCTGAACGGCTGCCCAGTTCTATTTGAGGAGACCGGAATGATCTTCACCCTGAAGCTATTCGGACAGTTAATAAAAAACACAGACAAATTAATGGAGGAAGTGTCTGGGTCGTTGTCCACTGCTGAAGTGCAAAGTGGAAATGATGCTGGTATGTTTCTTTATATATATATAAAATAATAATAATGATAATAATCAAGCCTATTGGTAGAAATGAACAAAGGATACCAATTGTTTCATTACTCCAACTTCTTCCACTTCTACTTACTTCTGATAATAATATAAATGCACATAACATTGTGCAAATACTCCAAATGTGAACCGCCATGCAGGCACAAGGTACGGTTGTCACATTGGACTGTAAGGGAGACGTCACAGACAGGAAAAGTTGTTAGACTCAAGAAAGACAGTGTGGTATATTCCCTGAACAATTAGACCCAAACGGTGTTTAAACTTGCGTTGTCTTTCTCATTTTGTTTGTACTCTCTGAAAACAAATTCCTTGCACAGGTGATGGAGGGGCAGCAAAGGATGTGGCTGCAGATACTGAGAACTCCCCCATAGAAGGACCAGGTGAGATTATGAATGACAGGGTGGCAGTAAAATAAGACTTTATCGCCTAAGCTGTAGTTTCATGTTAACGTTGGAATTTCAGTTTCTACGATAAATGTGTTCACCGATGTGCCTTTTATCTCCTCTGTTCTTATTTGTCGAGGTATCACACAGGAGAAGAACCCTGCAGAACCCCCAAAAACATTTGACGGCCAAAACACGCTTCGAGCAGAAGCCAAGAAGCCAAAAAAGCTCTTTGAATGTGAAGTGTGCAACAAGAGCTTCAGCAGGCAGTTCCACCTGCTGAAACACACCAACACTCACAAAGAAAAGAGGTTTTTCACCTGCGCCCAGTGTCCGAGGAAATTTAGAACTACGGCGTCTTTTGAGCGCCACCTGCTGCGACACGAGGAGAAGAAAAACACAATGCACAAGTGTCAGCTTTGTGACAAGGCGTTCAAAACAAAAATGCACCTAAAAACGCATCAGGCTGTCCACACGGACTCAAGGCCATTTGTGTGCTCCACCTGTGGGAAGGGCTTCAAGACTAGACAGAACCTGAGGGCTCACCAAACTGTGCACAGCGTGGAGAAGCCGCACGTGTGCTCAGAGTGCGGGGAGGGTTTCCGATACGCGTTCACGCTCCACTGCCACCGAAGCGTTCACACCGGGGAGCATCCGTACAAGTGCGCCGTGTGCAGCAAAGCTTTCACAAAGAGGAGGTCGCTCAGGGCGCACCAAGCAGTCCACAAAGGCAAAACCTTCACATGCGAGACGTGCGGGGCAGGATTCACCCTCCAGCAAAACCTGAAGAGGCACATGCGCATTCACACTGGGGAGAAACCCTTCGAGTGCAAGGTGTGCGGCCAGAGCTTCATCCAGGACACCAAGCTGAAGGCCCACATGCTTCTTCACGGTGCCTCAAAGTCCTTCATGTGCGACAAGTGTGGCAAGACGTTCCTGTACAACTTCCAGCTGCAGAAACACCAGAAGTTGACTCACGACGAAAGATGCGGCAGAGTGCTGAGGAGGCGGACCAGGGAGCGGAGGGAGCGCAGGGTCATCTACCGGCAGGACCAGACGACGGTGGACGTGACGCCGTTTAGTTGCAGGACGTGCAGAAAAGCCTTCGACTCGGCCTCGTTGCTGAAAAGGCACGAGCTCGTTCACACCGGTCGGATGCATTACAACTGCGAAACGTGTGGCAGGTCGTTCTTCTACAAAGCCACCTACGACTACCACCGGCGGACCCACTCGGGGGAGAGGCCGTTCGCGTGCGAGGTGTGCGGGAAGAGGTTCATCATCCTTCAGGCTCTAAAGTCCCACAAACTGCAGCACTCTGGGGAGAAGCCCTATCAATGCGAGCAGTGCAGCAAGGCCTTCAGGATCTACACAAACTACCGCAGACACTTGCGGATCCACACTGGGGAGAAGCCGTACGAGTGCGAAGTTTGCGGAGTGAGGTTCCGACAGCTGGGCCACGTCAAGTTTCACATGCAGGTCCACACAGGAGAGAGACCCTACACCTGCAGCAGCTGTGGACTCGGCTTTTCAGACTCAAGGCTTCTGAAAAGACACTGTTGTGAGGAGCAGAAAACCTAGAACATATACCATAGTATATCCTTTAATTATCAAACACTTTTCACCTGTCTAGTATTTGCAAGAGAGTCTTTGCAATAACCTAAATTTCGTTCTTTATTCCTACAAACAAATAAAGAATATGTCTGACATAAAAATCTATTTATTTATGGCTTCATATATTGTGTGAAAAAGTATGTTGATGCAGTTTGTGCCGTTAAGCCCCGCCCACCTGTAAACTTTAATTCAAATTCCATAGACAAAATTTTGGAATTAAATTTCCAGCATGTTCCTTAAAGTTTTTAGGAATCTGGTCCAGTCTATTGTAAGATCTACAATTTCTAGGAAATTGATTTTATAATAACATAAACTGAATGATAAATAATAATGTTTATTTTATTCCTCTATTGAATTGATTTGTGTTTTTTTGTGGTTGCGTTTCTTTTTGTTTGCTTTTATATTTTAGTACCGGTCTGTTTAGAATGTGTATGCAAAGACGTGTACTTCAAAAGCATCAAGGGAAAGAAACAAAATAATGCGGATGTGTTCGTCAGCCCTTCATTAACAGATACAGAGGGATGGCTGCGCAGTTTACTTTGACAGACTTGCAGAGAAGTTGAGAGGAAGTTCTAGTAATTTGCAAACAACTAATGGAGAACATAGCGATCCGAAAGCAATACTCACCTTTGTATCTATTAACGCTCAGATTGATATGCCACGCCCTACCGGAACCGGATGCTTCTCTAACCGATGTTGCGCGACCTGAATTGAACAGGTTGTGTTTGCTGCCAGAGCGCGTGAGCTGCCTTTTCCTTTTTCCAGAAAGGGTTTCTGTATCTTCGGAGCCATGGGTGTTGAGATCGAGACAACATCTCCCGGTGATGGTAAGAGGAAATGTATCCTTTAATGTGTGTGCATTCATGTTTGGGTGGCGATATTACCTGTGTGGCGCATGTAGTGAGTTTCCCCCCCTATCTTACCAACTTTGCTATTGCTATGCAATCTTGTGCACTCGGGATTTACAGGACAGTCTGTACTATTTTTACTATTGCTCTCACTTAAACCCTAAATAAACAGGAAAAACTCAGCAATCAGCCAGTTTAAGTTGATGTGCACGACTGGTCAGGTAGATGTGTGCTAATGAGGAATTTATGAGAAAGGATTTGTACAACCGGCTAGGAGGAAACTTGTGCATATAGCTGAGAAACCTTTAACATTAATTTCACCGTTCAGCTCCATATACACGTTTCTCGTTTATCTGTGAGTATGTGCTGTGTGATTACCGGTAGATCATGCTATATAGACCAATTTTGCACGATGCTAGTTAAGTTATTAGGTATCACGTGTCATTTGCACAAACCTTCGTTAACCCATTATTCTGTCTTTTTCTAACAGGTAAAACATTTCCCAAGAAGGGCCAGTTGTGTACGGTTCATTACACAGGTAAGAAGCCTTTTTTTTTCTTTTTTCTGTCTAATAGTCAAGCGAGGAAATCTCACACACACACACACACACACACACACACACACACACACACACACACACACACACCACTCTCTCTCTCTCTGTTCGCTCACTCACGTGTGTGTTTGCGTGACTGTTGACAGTATTTTCAGTGACTCATGGCTCAGTGTGCAGCCAAATACAAATACTGTCTGTGGCGCATATATGCACCTTCCAGATAGTTTTGAAAGATAGGGCGGGGCCGCCGCCAACACCCTCAGAAAATATGATGGACTGTGTTAAAATCCAATCTTGTAACTGTAAATAAGAATAATCAAGCACCTACACCTCTGTAAACAAAAAACAAATAGTTTTTGTTTGTTTGGGGGAATCATCTTCTGAAAGTATTCCCAAACCGCACTCTCTAAATGTCACTTCTTTGTGAAAGGTAATCTACAGGACGGGACAAAGTTTGACTCTTCCCGGGACAGGTCCAAGCCCTTTAAGTTCAAAGTGGGATGTGGTGAGGTCATTAAGGCCTGGGATGAAGCAGTAGCACAGGTAAGAGGGAGGTAACTTGAGGAGAAGTCTCTTGACACTTGATGTTAAACCTGAAAGGGATGTTTCTCGATGATCTAAAGAAAATGTTGTTTGTGATTGTTTGCTGACTGTGACGGTTTGCCTGCATGTAAGGATGCTGCAAGAGAAAGGGTTAATTAACAGTGTAAAGCTGCTCTGCATCTTTAAACGCAGAGCAGCTTTACACTTTTAATTAACCCTGACCACGTTGTAGATCTCCTGATATCATTTTATTTTGATATGGTGCTATACAACAAAGCAAATTTGATTCAGTTTAGTTGTCTCGCTGCATTTAACCTCACAATCACCCTTTAGAGCATATTAATTGAAAAAGGCGGGAAACGCTGCATCAAAAAGATTCAAATGACTTTCTTGTTCTTTTTCTGCGCTTCAGATGAGCGTGGGCCAGAGGGCAATACTCACCTGCTCACCAGATATGGCATACGGAGCAAGCGGATTCCCACCATGCATCCCTGCAAATGCAACACTCATATTTGACGTGGAACTTCTGTCTGTTAAATGAGACAAAAGTAGTGGCTGGGTTGTTCATGAGGCTGCTGTGGCCAAAATCTCCCACTATCTATGTTTAAAACAAAGCAAAAATTTCTACAGTCATCTTTAGTTCAGTGTTTAAACAGTCTACTGTTACTTTGTTGTCGAAATGGATCCAGGTATCTCATACACGCTAAATTAATTTCTGTTTCTTAAAGTGACAAATCTCAATTCAATTTCAGAGTTTTGTCATTCCACAAGGTGATTGCTCATCTGATTTGCTATTTCCCTTTTCAATCAAAAAATAAACAATGCCTTCTGATATCAACACCACCATAGGGTGGGTAAATATGTTGGTTGCATATGAACAACTGTCTGCATTGCCACTTTAATAAACTGTCCTGCTGAACAATTGTCCTGCTAATTTTTGGTATATTAATTGTATTTCATGTTCCTTATGGAATGCTGACAGCCAGTGTACCCCAGTCCTTTACCAGTTTTGTACAGCATGCTAAAAACACTGTTTTTTTAAAACAGTGTTTTACATACATTTGATTTGAATTGAATAGGCATCAATGTCTTGGAAAAGACACTCAACTTAATTAACATCTTAAAATATGAGTCAAGCAGACATCTATGTCTCAATATTTTTATTTCTTTATTTGAAAAATTATTATTTTTTATTTATTTATTATTAGATCTGTCTAACGTAACACTTTAGTACCTGTATGACGAGGACGTTTACGCTGAAATGTTTCATTCATACACACCAAGGGAAACAAAATAATGCTGAACGGATGGTTACATGTAGTTCCGGTGTAACAACTTAACAGACAGGCTTAAGGGAGCAGAAGCACACAAAACTGCGGTCTGCTTTCTAAAAAGCTCAATTAAGAAAGGTGACACCGTTCGTCAGTCTAACATAATAAGTTTCTTAACATTCAAGCACGCTTAAAATATTTCGAGTGTTCACGTTTAGATTACAATATAGCCGAAGGCGAACACGCTTTTATTTTGAAGAACTTGTACATACATGGTAACACATGGTGTTCCAGTCGCGAGTATTCCTAATCATCAACAAAGCAGCGCCGAAGAATCGAACGTGACCAGATACAATTGTCAAACACTTGCAATGACACAAAATTCACTGCCGTTGTTGTGATCCGTAACAATGTCCGATTTGGAAGCGCAGGTGGGCGCCATTTTTGAGAAAATGGTCGAAGCAACTATTTCAGAAATGTCTAAAGTTATTGGCGTGTCAAACTCTGCACAGCCTTCGTGTACTACAGAGAACCCACAGGTGCCCTCGGCCAAGACGGTATGTTGTTGAAGTCTGGCTGTCTGTTGTCTTCTCAGTCGTTACACTGTAGTTAGTGTTGTAGCTTGCAACTTCCCGTCATGTTTTGGTGCTGCCTCCTTGATCATAGAACTAGATGGGCTAGCTAGCTAGCTAGCTTCCTGTGTGCATTAACTTTCATCATATGTACCCAACTAAATGTTCGGTGCTGAGTTTTGTTGTGCCGTTAGATAACTTATCGTTCCAAAACAATATTTTAATTGGTTTGTAACCGAAATAACCTGACAGTGAGAAACCGTTTAAAGCTGTTAGTCACCATATTGAACCGAGATCCGGCTTTTCAGTCTATCTGTTGTTTGTCTAGAGTGCTTTCAGCTGCCGCACGTTGCGCGAATATACTGTGTTTACAGTTTTTACAGTTACCAGGCATGCGTGAGGCAGCTACCTATGAACATATACGTGATATATGTTGTTAGTGGTGTTTTGCGTTTGCAGATTAGTAACATCATCCTCCAGTTTTTAACATGATTAAGGGGCGCGGTTCTCTTCAGTCACCACTGTATTATTGCGTTCACTACAGAATGATGGAACGATTCATTACATCCAATTATTATACTATTTATATGATTACCAGAAAATGTGAACTATATTAAAGATAATGTGTCACTTCCTTGACTCTATCATGATTAGAGGTTCAATTGATCTCTTTTCTGTTTTTGTCTGTCATCAGGTGATGCACCTCAGCGACTTCATGACTTCTCTTGCCCAGGAAGCTGTGGTGAAGATTTGCCAGCTCTTCCACAACAGTTCCAGTCTGTTGCAGTTAGCTGTAAGTCACTTCTACTTATGACATGTCATACTTAGCCTGACAGACATAATACAGACATAAAAGATTTGTCAAAGCCTCTGTTTCTCATAAAACGTGTTGTGACCTTGTCGGTAACTCAGTGTGCTGCAGAGGACCCTAGTAAAAGGCTGGAGGTCACAGAGACAGAACTGAAGCTGATGCTGGAGGTCGATGCTGGACAGACAGACAAAGAGAGGCCGCTGGAACGAAATTGCCAGTTGGAAGAAGACAGAGATTCAGAGGGAGAGACCCTCCAGAGGCAGCGCTCGGGAAGAAAGAATTGCAGAGGTGACCAATTCATCACGTTTGTCCTGTTTCTTCTGAAATGTTGCTGAAACAGAATCTGAATCATCAATATTCAGTCACGCAATACATTTGGAATAGGCAGTGACTACTTTTCAAGAGATAAATCTACAGTACTGTACTAAGTACTAAGTACAGGTTTCGTGTTGTTTCTTCAAAGACTGCTGTTAATCAAATCAAACACAAATTGCTACAAATTTTTTTTATAATAGCTTTGTTATTGTTCCTAGTTGGTGCTACTGATGGCATAGGAGTGAAGAGATCACCTGTAGTCCGCCTTTGGAAAGGCAAACACCGTGAGGTATCAAGTTTTTGTCTTCAGTATACATCCTTTCACTGGACAAACATGATTCTTGTCAGAGTTTCTATGACCTGTTCCCAAGTTAAATGTTTGTCTTTATAATAACAAAAACCATAAGTACATTAATGGAAAGTGCCCTGTGCAGCTGTTTCACATTGCATCAAAAAACAAAATGTACTCTCTTTGGCAATCAAAGCCACAGAGGCAGACTTAAATGCTGACCCTATGTAATATTACATAAAATTATGTTGACTGTTTCCAGCCAGGCAACATGCCTATTTTATAGCTTACCACAACCCTCCTTAACTTTCAGGACAGTTTCCATCCTGTGAAAGTAAAAGAGGAAGGACTGGAGGCTTCAGCTGAGCCTGTGCCCTTTGGCTCTACAGATGATCCTGACCAACACGATTGTGACAACCCAGGTGACAAGGTAAAAAATCTATTTGTTATTTCTATTATTGTCTCTTTAAAACAAAAAAGGTTCTATTTTCTATATGTGGTTGTGAGGATGTGAGTACCAGATTGTATTAAGCAGTGAAAAAAAGAAGAAGAAAGAAACGTGACAAACAGCATTTTATCCCATCATGTTCCTCAGCAGGACCTGGGGGATCCTGACGACCCTGACCCAGATTTTACTGCCAGACCAAAACATTCAGTAAAGCTCAAGTGTCCTCGGGGCAAAAGCAATAAAGGCAGTGGCAGCAGTAAGCAGCATCCTCTGAGCTGCAGACACTGCAGGAAGACCTTCACCAAGCTGCTGCAGCTCAGAGCCCACCTGGCTGTCCATGGAGCGAGTACAGAGAAGCCCTTCCATTGTTCCCAATGTGGCAGAGGGTTTTCATTTGAGCACAGCCTCAGTGCACACATGATGCTTCACACAGGTGAATGTTTAGCCAAGTTTGAGTCAAGTCTTGATTTAAAGTGTGGTTGCTCTACTAATATTTTTGTCTTTATCATATAATCTTTCTTAACTTATGTGATACTCATTGCTCCAACGTGCAGGCGAGAGACCACATACCTGTGACGTCTGTGGGAAGGGCTTCACCCTGAAGCAGCTCCTGAGGAGCCACCAACTTCTCCACTCCCAGGTTCGCTCATTTCAATGTGAGCTGTGTGGCAAGAGCTTCCATCGAGCGTACTGTCTCAAAAAGCATCAGAGGGTGCACACTGGGGAGAGAACATACAGCTGCCAGTACTGCAGCAAGAGCTTCTCATTACCGGGCAACCTGAAGCGCCACATCCGCATACACACAGGAGAGAAGCCGTTCAGGTGTGAGATTTGTGGGAAGAGCTTCAACCAAAGCGACACCCTCAAGAACCACCAGCGGATGCACACCGGTGAGCGGCCCTTCAGCTGTGACACCTGCGGCAAGCGCTTCATCCAGAAGAGCGCCCTCAAGCTGCACCAGAAGACGCTGCACCAGCGCGACAACTCCCTGGCGTGCGTCGCATGCGACGCCACCGAGTCCTGCGTGGAGTCACTCCGCAAGCACCTCCAGACGCACGCGTCGGCCTTTCCGCGAGCGTGCACGCTCTGCGGCCAGCAGATCTGCTCCATCACCGACCTGCGCTCGCACCAGCAGCACCACACGGTCGAGCGGCCTCACTGCTGCGGCCTGTGCGGCAAGGGCTTCAAGTCGGCCAGTTACCTCAAGATCCACCTCAAGACGCACAGCGGCGAGAGGCCCTTCGCCTGCGACACCTGCGGCCGCACGTTCACGCAGCACAGCAGCCTGAAAACACACCAGGTGGGTTTGTGTTTACAGCTGTTTTTCATTGGGATACAGTCAGTGAGCTTTCACAACATCCATGTTCAAATGCGTATAACCTTGCCTGGTAGCTGGTCACTTTGGTTGGCATCTTGCCAAGCTCAAAAAAGAAAACTCTTTCATTTAGGACACCAATTCTCTTCCAGAGATACTGCTGAAGACTGCAAGGAATGGAAGTTAATAAGAAAAAAAGACATTCTAGTTGCCTTAACTCCCAATACTACACTTGTAGGAAAAGTGAGCTGGAATATTTTCCTCCAATCACCTATAGGCTCTTCGCTATTTTTATGAATCATAGGATTTAAGAAACATTCTATCTAGCAGAACAACACGACTAACAGTGTGTGATTAGAAAGGCGCTGATTGGAGAAAATGCCTCGATTAAGCAGTGATGGCTGCTAATATTTTCCTCTACATTTGTTTCATCAGTTTGTTCACACAGGAGAGAAACCGTACAGCTGCAACACATGCGGGAAGTCCTTCAACAACATGGGGAACCTGAACAGACACCAGCGCATCCACACCGGAGAGAAACCGTTCACCTGCAGCATTTGCAAACGCAGTTTCAATCAGGGCAACAGCCTGAAAGCCCATCAGCAGATACACACCGGCGAGAAACCCTTCATGTGCGACAAGTGCGGGAAGAGTTTCTCCAACATGAGGAACTTGAGGGATCACAAGTGTTTCTATGTCTGAGGCGACGGTGAGAGTGTTTTCTCAAACAGACATCGACGTCTCGCCGAATACACTGGACTGAATAAATATCTGAAAATATGACTCAAGCGGACCTACATCACAAAATTTTTATTTTTCATTTGAATACATAAATCATCAGCAATATCAGCAATTCTTCTCATCTGTTTTCACCATCTACAATTACAAACTTTATTTTATAATTGTTTGTTATTCAAATACAACCTAATGTCCGAGACAAGTTGGATTGTTTACTCTTTTGGTTTGTAAAACTGATGATTGCCCAAACTAACCTTAAGATTGACACTACGATTATACTATCTTTCAGTTTTTTCACATTTTATCATCTGAACCTTGCATGATAACAAAATACAACTGAGTCGTTTTTGTTTATTTTAACAAAACTGCCTTTCTGCTGTGCATTATTACATCTAAAAGAAACAGATTTATTTATTAACTCATTTTGAGTTTGAATTTAGAATTTTTATTTTGTTTGTATTTTTGAGTGCAACTTTGGAATTCACAAACACACTCAGAAATCTGTCAGACCATGTTGTCACCGTTATGTACAGATGTGTAACCTGTATATTTGGCCTTTTACTCAAATGTTGAATTAGAAAACCAAACTTGAGAAAACAGTTTCAGTGGCATTCATTCATCCATCCATCTTTTTTTTTTTTAATTGTGTGAACTTAATTCCACCTGTCCTTCAGTTGTTAAAAGTATATTCAGGGAGTCAAACTTGTTGTGTGTTCAGTTAGTACAAACAAAAATAAAGAGTGAGCCTGAAAAGCAAAGCAAAGCAAAGCGGAAAAAGTTAGAGGGAAACCACAGCAAGGGATGTCAGCTGACCGACAGACGCGAGACACAGCACAATCAGCAGTTCCACAGGAAACGAGAGTAATGAGCTACTTGCAGCACTTCTGATGCAATGATCCCGCAGCAACACAGGGGGCCGAGCTGCCTGGGACAGTGGTATGTTGTGGGCATAGTGAGGGGTTGACATCGTTGGAGATGCTGTGTCTGACATCAGAGAAAAGAAGCACTTTGGCTGGTCTTTGAGCTTATCGCTGTGCATGTTGACCCAGCCGCTGATGTATGCAATACGTGTACAAGTGCAGTCCCACAAATTGCCCGACAGATAGACGGCGCTTAATTTACTCAAGAGATCCAGAGTCCCGTTCTCCACTGCTCTAAGCTGGTTGGATTTCAAACACAACATCTTGAGGTGTGCAAGTCCCCTGAAGACATCAGGCTGTAGCTGTCCCAGCTGGTTGCCATCTAGGTTAAGCTCTGTTAAATTTGTAAGCTTGGAAAGAAGCTGAGGATGTAAACTTGTCAGACTGTTGTTCCTCAGTACAAGGCGGTGGAGGTTGTGGAGCAAATGGAACGTCTCGATGGGGATGTCATGGAGCTGATTAACTCCCAGTTTAAGCTCTCTGAGGCGAGTCAAGCCTGCAAAGGCTTCAGGAGCCAACTCTGAGATAGAGTTTTTTTCTAGATTCAGCATCAGGAGATTACTTAGATTCATAAACAGGCCCGGGGAAAGGTGACCTATGTGGTTTTGATCTAGCTTTAACTCTTTCAAGTGAACCAGGTCTCTGAAGTGCTCTGCCTGTAAGTTGGTGATGCGGTTGCGGGAAAGCCGAAGCATACCCAATCTGGACAAACCATGGAAGAGTGAGGGATGTACCGCCTTGATGCAGTTGTCACTGAGATCAATCTTTTTCAGGTGCCTCGTCTTGTGAAAGCAGCCATTGTGAAGGTGTGTCAGAGCGTTCTGTTCCAGGTACAGGTTCTGAAGGGACTTGAGCATCTTGAACAGAGCAGGGTGGATCTCCTGGATGCTGTTGTTGGACAATTGGAGCTCCTTGAGTCTGGACAGTGAATCGAATACACCAACCGGCATGGTGGCGATACGGTTGCCGTCTAGATGCAGCTCTTCCAGGTCTTTCAGTTTTCCAAACACGTCCCGGGAAAGTGACGTCAACTCGTTTCCGTACAAGTCAAGTAACTTGAGATGACTTGCATCGCTGAAGACTTTTGGGTGAAGGGAATTAATGAGGTTCAGACTGAGGTCTAGCTCACTTAGATTGTACAGACCTCGCAGAGATCGCTCGGGCAGAATGGTCAGCTCATTATGGCTCAGGTCGAGGTGTGTCAACGATCTCAGTGAGGAGAAGGAGTTCTCTGGAACACTGGTGAGACAGTTCATCTGTAGATGCAGCTGTTGGAGCCTGTTGACACTCTGCAGCGCCTCCCATGGAGCGGTCACCAACATGTTGCCACGAAGGTCAAGTTGCTTGAGACCCGAGGCTCCTCTGAACGCGGCCTTTTCCAAACGTGCAATTTTGTTGATGAACAGAAAAAGATTCTCCAACATGGTTGAGTTTTGGAACACATCTTCTTCTATCTCGGTTATATTATTATGTCCTAGGTGGAGGTCAACGAGAGCCAAAGCTCCTTCCAGTCCGCCAACCTGCAATGTCTGAATCTTGTTTGAATTCAAATACAGGGTCCTCAAATTAACAAGTCCACGTAGTAACCCAGCAGGGATATGTTTGATTTGGTTCTGACTCAGGTCCAGTAAGGTGAGGGCTGGGCAGGTTACAAACTGACTGGGGTGAAGAGTCTCAAGGTTGTTGTCACACAGAAAGAGCTTAGACAGCTGTGTCATGTTGGGCCAGACAGAGTTGAGAGACACGAAGACATTTAGCTGGTTCTTGGTCAAGTCCAAAACCTAGATGGGTTTCCAGACAGAAGAAACATATATTGCATCATTACAGACAAAACCCCTAGGATATATTCAAGTGTTGCATCTAGCTTTCAAAAGACATAAGAGAAGTACATTTGATTCAATAGTAATTGGGTAAAACAGAAAATATCCATTTGTCAATTTCCAATTACATTATTTTTATATGAATGTGTAATGAAAATATATTTTTAAAAGTTGTAGTTGAAGCTATGGTTTTTGATACCTGCAACCCTTCCAAGCCCTGCTCAGGGATTTCCTGTATTTGATTGTAAGACACGTACAGCTCCTCTGTGCTGTCTGGCAGCGTGGGCATGTGCTGCAGTGTCTTTTCCTTGCACACCAGAGTTGTTAGATTACCAAGACACTGGCAGGTCGGAGGGCAGATATTAGTTGCCCACACCGTGAGGATGAAGGGAAACAAAGTCAAGACTGCCAGCATGGTTACCTGTCTGAAGAAACAATAGAACATCAAGTGAGTATGTCATCACCATATTGAAAGTGTTTATGTTTCATATTCTGAGTTAAAATATCAGTTTGTTTCTGATTGACGTATACTTCAATGAGTTATCTCGACAAGACTATCCAAATGTTTTAAAGTGTCTTTCAAATGAAGCTTACCTCTGACACTTAGTCCGTGAAGAAGTCTTCTGCCGCTGCAGGATGTCAGAAGACTTACAGGATGCTTAGACTGAGGGCAAAAGTGTGTGAGTGTGAGATGTATATGTATTGCAAAGGAAGATGTGGTTACATAAAGACTTTCCCCAGAATAACTAAATATGGTCAAAGCACTGTGGTTTTAAATAAGCGTGTCTGACTAAAGAATTGCACATATGCATCTCAATAGACAAAAAGACTTTCCATTGCATGTAAACAAAAGCACATCAGTAGACTAACTACTAAAAGCTGCTTTAAAATTTGTGGAACACGCCTGAAGGCGTTCACACAAATAAATCTATGGACAATTTGTCCATTCATTGTAGACAGCCTCATATCTTATCTTAGTTACTCAAATTGTATCTTTAGTTATGAATATCTAATGATCTTCCTCTATTGAGTTACATTAGAAATTTATGGAGATTATTTGGAACATTATAAACTCAGGATAACATCAATATGATATCAGTATATCTTAACCCACTCTTAAACGCGGGTTTAAAGTTATAAAAACATACTTAAAAAGATGGATGTTGACCTTATGTGTTTGGATTCAAAGTTAAAATCAGGCTAAGGTTTGTTTTTGGGAGGCCATGATTACGATGGTGATGTTCTACAAATAAAACCTTTTGATGATGTTTCTGGCAGCTATCAAAGTGCACATATGTGTTTGCCTCTATGCTGATGGTATCTGGTTTGGCACATTGCAGCGGCCTGATCAATCCCTGCTGACGTGCTTGGAGCATCACAAATCACTAGTTGGGCCACACAAATGCACTCCATGTAGAGAACAACTGAAGCAGACTCGCACCTCCTGCTTTTCCATAACCCATTAAGTGTATTGACGATTCCACATCCAGTGTTTTTTTTTTTTTCTTCATCTAATTGGTTTAGACATGGTTGACTGGGCTGAGATGTATGCCAGTGTACTCTGTAACATGCTGTTCAGAACAGGCTCCGCAGTACATGGAAACATGGACCACTGCTTTCATCGTCCTCTCTGGCATTGATTCCCCTGCCATTTCAGCGACAGCACTCTACTGTGCTCTGCTGTCGCAACTTTCATCTTTTGCTTGTTCCAGTCAGCCACTGTATTGCTGACTAACTTTCTCTTGCAGTGTTTTTTTTTGTACTCTACATTGGTTCAAGTTGCTGTGAGGAAGGATGAGGCCGTGGGTTCGATCACACAGGTCCAGATCAGTTCAGGTAAGACCTGCAGAATATATACTTTATATATTGGGAACAAACGTTAAGAGAAATTCAGTTAATGTAATTATCCATAACAATGTATTGCAAATTACTTGAATAAGCCAGAAGATGATTAATAAGGAAACATTTGTTCAAAACTTTGGTCAGTACATTTTGTTCAAATGAGTTCAATGAGTTAAACGCTGGGATCAGCTGCACTTCCACTCAATTATATTCATTTATTTGTTTGTTTATTTGTTTTACTTTTATTTTCTTGTCCTTGTAAGCATCGCATATTCAGATGCCCCAACCCCTTTATTTAGAAGCAGCACCTCAAGGAAAATTACTATGTTGAATGAAAACTATAGATAACATAATAAAAAATAAAAAAAAATAGGGTAGTACTTCTACGCGCCACTCTCGGCGTTTAAAGAGCCATTATCATCCACAATATTGTTGTCAGTTGTACTAATTCTAATACTAGTTATACTAGTATCGGTTTAGGTTTATACATATTTTTTCCCCTTTGGTAATAATTCCAGCCACCAGAGGGCGCCCTCTGGTCGCTCTTTTTTTAAAAGAGCGTTTTGGTATAATGCCATACTATTATACTGCTCTTGAATTGTCAATTTTCTTTTTTCTATAGAATTATCACTCTACAACGTTGAGTTAATGGTACCGACCACCGTGCGGTGATGAGAAGCTTTTAAAGTGAAACTTGAACTCGTTTGCTAGTCGGATAGATTGACTTGACGAGCCACTTGTGTGTACAATGGGTGCTTGGATGAGATGTGACTTGATGCGAGGTGCCTTAAAAAGTGAGAGGTCCGAATTTCACGTGGAACACAGCGCCGGCAGCACGAGGAGGGGTTCGGGAGGGGGATAGCGTCGCGGTAGGCCAGAAATGTGCACGTGAGTGCGCGTGCGCAGGGGCCGACGCAGCGGCAGCAGCAGCAGCGGCCCCAGCCCTGACGTGACGTCGGCTGACGCTCGCCTCTGTCTCCTGCTGGCTGCCTGGCCGCTGTCTGAACACCCGGAGCTCCCGGTTCCTCTTTCTTGGTTTGTTTGCCCCGGTTTTGTTTTGTGTTTCCCCCCCCAAGATTCTACGAACGCACCGTTCCCCTCTCGCGCAACATCTCCGAACTCTTCAACAGCTTCTTCTTTTTTTCACCCGGAACCGGAGCGAAGGAGAAGAGCCAAAGAGGAGGAGTGGGGAGAACATGACTTGAGAGGAGGAAGGAACGGAGGGCGACCGTGAGGCTCCAACATCCGTCGCTTTCTCTCACTCCGGCTCCCCAATTTGGCCTCTATTTAATCTCGTCCCAGGATCCGGCGGTCACCTGCCTCACTTCACCGCGTTTCCTCGTTCTGGGATCGGTTTCCTCGAGCGTTTCCGCGAGGGGGAGCCCCGTTTTTTTTTTTTTTGACGTGTGTCAAGCCCCAGGAACGCGGTGGCTGGCTGGCTAGCAAAAAGCGAAACTCCCTCTTTTCTCTCCACTGTGGCAAGGGACACACACGGAGACCAAGTCTCTTTTCTCTTGTTGTTTGCCTTAAGATTTGGGGCTCGTGATATCACCAGAGGACAATGGTGCTGAAAGTGAAACGGTGACCTCCATTTGTTCTTATTTTTTTTCTTTCTACGTTGAGGGGCGAGTCCGACGAGCTCAACGAAATGGTACGATAGCGTCTGAGAAGGATCGGGGGGACGTGAGAATCGAAGTGGGTGGGTGGAAGGGAGGTAGCGGGGCTCAGACTGGCTTGTTTTCCCCCCTAGCCCTTCTTTACATGAGGTGGATGTAGCCCAGCCGGTTTTGTTCTCCTTTTTTTTTTTTTTTTTTTTTTACGTTATCAGTTAAAGACCAGCTCAGTTGGCGAGCTGCTATGCTGCCTTCACGGACTACGACACCGACGATTGTATGAAAAAGTGCGGCGGTGTTGTTGTTTTATTTCGTTTTCCCCTGGTGTGACTGACAACCAGGCTGTGAAACAAACCCCCATAGCCCACCACCACCACCACCACCACCCCCCATTCATTTCTCCTCCTGGACGACAAAGCGCACTTGAGGAAGCAAAATGTCTTTACGCACGGCACTGCCTGGGAACGAACGGAACCCGGAGCATGTAAGTAGCAGAAATCAGTTACTACACGGTGTTTACTTTCTTGTGAATGGAAAATAATAGCATTCGCACAACCTTCTGTGCCCGGGAGTTTGTTTTTTTGTTTTGTTTTGTTTTGTTCTTCTCTCTCTCTCTCTCTCTCTCTCTCTCTCTCTCTCTCTCTCTCTCTCTCTCTCTCTCTCTCTCTCGCTCTCTTTTTTTTTTTTTTTTTTTTTTTTTGGTGACATGCTAATTTCACTCCAGGCCCATTAGGGACAGGTCTGCACAGGATGGGAATGGATAGGATAATGTAAAAGAAAAACAAATAAGCAACAAAAAATATATAAGGTGCGCTTGTAGTTTGGTGTGTTCAGGTTGCTACACACCATGCACGTGCAGCAAAACGTTTCACAGTGAAAAAGAAACAGATCAGCAGACGGTCACCTCCGCGTCTTTTATCCCCCATTTCCTCTAGTGCGCATGTTTGTTTTCCCTCAGCTGATCAATAATGAATGTGTCTGATGCAAGGCCACCCTGCCCTGTCCTGCACACACCCCACCCCACCCTCTCTCCCTTCCTCAAATCTTTATGAGCCGACACATCGTCACCCATCGCCTCGGCTCTTTGCACCCGGGCATCGAGTGTCTCGTCAGTGGATGCGACTGTGTAAATAGCAGCTACACTGTGGGCTACACAACATTGTGAAATCTGCTGTGTCAGGCTAGCTCACCTTGTCTGGTGATGTGTTTGCTGGAGTGTGCAGATTTTTATTCAGGTTTATCTTAAGGATGAGTTCCTTATTTAGAAACATTTTATTTGACCTTTATTTGCAGAGCACTTCAATTTTTTTTTTTAGAAACCCCAGACAACTGAATTATCAATCACTCCTTTTGGAATTTTGTTTTTTGTGAACATTATTTGTGTAAATCTACTGAGGGTATAAGTTGCTGACACCCATGCAGTCATTTGTAACTTGTTTGTTACAAATCAAGTGGACTTGTTTTCCCTTTTCTTTATTTGCAGAATTTGAAGAAACTCTCTTTGCATTTTTGACAGATTAATGACAATGTGACTGAAGGTCAGACGAGTTTCAAACATAATGTTTTTATTAATGGCAACCAGAGCTGTGGAAAACACAATGACCGATCCATGATGGGTGAATCATGACACAAATGTTTATTTCCAGTGGATGGAAAAGTTTCTGCTGCATGTGCTCACTTATAAGTCATTCTTCTTGAAGACTTTCTTCAGATATTTGCTCATTCTTCATTTTCTGTGCACCGCACTGTAAGGTAAAAGGCCAATATTCGTTTTATATTGTTTCAGTTCAGCGTCTTGCCAGGTTGAGGCTGTGTGGCCTTTAAATGATGACTCACGCTCACTACTTGTGCGCTCGGATGTCTTGCATAATTTAATAATTGTAGATGGCTTAATAATAATGCTGCTTGCCAGTTTGAACGTTCACTATCCATGTATCCAAATTAGTTGCTCGGGTAACCAATGCTTTGTGCATTTGTCCTGGCAATAGGTAATCTGTGTGTTTGGCATCATTAAGAAAACAAATGAGGTTCTTGTCATCTCAGAGAATGGTGAGGACAACAAAGCCCACAGTAGAAATACTGATTTTGCTTTGTCATCATCAGATAATGTTCCATATTCCTTTTTTTTCTAGAAAAAAAAAATCCTTGGCTGCCTGTAGAACGTATCCCCTGTTACTTGAAGTTCCATAATACGACTTAGTTGATTTGTTTTGAAATTCTGCTGAATTTAAAATTCTTGGTGTTGAAATGTAAACCTACGTCATTCTACTTTTTGTTCCTTCATTTTCTGTTTGTTCAACTCACTGGAAACTAGACTAGGTTTTATCTTATCGTTCGAGCGAGAATTTTGTCAACGTATTTTCACACCTGCGCTTATAGAGTAGGGTTTATGGTTTTTACAGTTAAAGTGAAGCCAGTGTGGCCGACACTTTAAGTTCCTTGTTGCCTTATAGTAGTCAAAGTCCTCCCATAACTCCCAGGTATGCACATAGGTTTGTGCGATCTGATGTTGCACTGTGGGAATGAACAACTATTTTGCCCAGGGCGAGTCATGAGGTTTTCTCTGCGTGTGTGTGAAAGAAAGGTCCTACACTATGAGCGAGTGTGATATTCTGCTCCTGTGCTCACATGTACAGCTGTGTGTTCATGAAAAAAGCCGACGAGTCTTTCTGACATCTCCCACACAATTGAAAGACTCGTGAGCTTGTTGTTGTGACTTGTTAGCCCAAAGTTGGCAGGCACCTCGATGGACTTGATCAAACCCGATGCACCCTTTTAGTGATTGGCTCTCAACAGGAAAACTTGATTGATTGGATCAACTGTGTTGGATGTTTGGTTTATTCAAAAGTATCTTTTGGAAGTTCACATTTAGTCCAACTAAAACGTTTTCAATCATGTTTGCTGATATTTACTGTTGCACATGAATTTAAGTTCAAAACATCCGACTGAAACCAAACACCACAGACCACACACAGAATGCAGCAAATTATGTGGCTTGAAAATGAAAACAAGACATCCGAGACAAAGAAAATAACTTTAAAAAAATACATGAGCTAGTTGTTCTGTGTTGTCTGCAGCTGCAGTTGTGACTTGCCTTTCAGAGACTACCAGCTGATCACTGACTCCGTAGGCTAATGATCAGTAGCAGTATTTCCAACCAATATACGTAAGAGGGTTCTTTTTTGTACAGTCTCATGGCTTGTTTTCTTCTGCATTGTGTGTTCTGCCTCGTTTGTTTACGCTGAGCTGTTGGTGCAAAGGTCGTATTGTATTATCTATTTATGCGTCCCATTGTTCCTGCTCCGCAGAGGAAATGTAGCTTTTGACTGATGTCACAGGTTCTCGCCGCTGGCAGCTGTGTGAGGAGTTTTTTTTTGTTTTTTTTTACTTGGGGGGTAAACACAGGCAATGATATGGCTGCAATACAAGCACTCTTACATCCATTCCTTTTTCTATATAATTTAATGTGTGCTATCAGATGCTTTGGCACAACTTTCCCCAACTTTTTCTTTTTTTTTTATTTTAATACTAGTTTTCCAGAGGGGGAATATTAATGCATAATTTTGATTTCCCCCCTCCTATGTGGGATGTTTGGTTTATGGATGAAAACTAGTACTGTTCTAGATTCTGAGTATATATAATTCTGAGTATATATATAATTATGAAGAAGGAAGAATTGGTCTGCACAGCCAGAAACTGCAAGTCTAGCCAAGGAGTGACTCAGCTTTTTCATCCTCTGCTGTTGGTCCAGACAGAATAAGTCTGACCCTCATTCAGCCTGCTGTGATCATCGCAGCCATGAATTCTGTGAATGGTTTGCTGTGTGATGTCGCAAATCACGGGAGGCGCTCAGGAATCATGGATGTTTTGGGTGTGCGGTCGCTGCAGCTTCCAAACTGCGGCGTCCAATTGCACTTTGCATTTGGAAGCCTGATGACGTCAGGCTTGAAGAGACAGACTGCCTCCAGCCCACAGTTCTGGATTGAATCTCTTAGCTGTTTTTTGTGCTCATATTCATTTTTTAAATCTCAATGTTCTTCGACAAAGTGGCAGTAATGGCAACAATCTGTTCGTGCCCTATTTGTTCGTTGCCTTTTTGTTCGGACAAAGAGCCTATTTTTCAAAACAGTAGATTTTTTTTTTAGTCAGGACATATTCTAAAAAACTTTAATTCATTATAGCTTTTTGATTATTTTTTTTTCCTGGAAGTACTCAAGAAAGCAATCATCGTTTGGTCACAGCAGTGTAGTTGTGACTGCATGTGTCAGTCTGCCTTAGGGAAAGCAGAGCGCTTCAAACAGTACATATCTATATATATAGTTTGTGAAACGGGGCCCTGGTGCCAAGCTTGTCTTGACTCAGTCTGACAGATGGTTATTGGTGGGAATATAAATGAGTCTGGTGAAAGCAGAGGAATGTATATCCACCGTGTCTTTGCTATAATCAACAACATGTGCCCCTTAATGGAAATTACGAGGCACAACTGTAATTTGATTGTTAGTTTAGTTTGTAAGAAGCAAGATCAGTGGTGCAGAAGGTTTTTTAGAAGGTTTTTGAAGGTTCATCAAAACAGTAATAAATAATTCATAGCTGCTGTTGACTAACTGGATTCAACCCCAAAAGCTCATCAGCATCAGACAGCAAGTCTGTCGCGGTCACGGACGTCTTTCTGAGAGGCTCTTCCTCGTTGGCCGTGCCAGGAAGAACTTGGCGTTGCAACACATGATATGACACTTCTGCCGTCACCGTCGTGACACCAGGCTCTGCTCTGCAGCACAGGAAGTTACGCAGGCTGAGTGCAAGCGGCTTCCTCCCATCAGTGACACACCTTCCTGGTGGATGAGCGCAATGCCAGAGATTTGACGTAGACGTGTTGAAATACGGGCAATTAAAATGACTGATGAGATTTAACAAATATCCCTCAGCGTCACACTCCTTTTTTTTTTTAGGCGAAAGCTGCTCAGTACTTGACAGTTTTTATCAAATAAAGCTTTTTTTTTTTATGTTTCAAGAAATGCAAAAGTTCAGCACGGTGTTATAGACTAGAAGTCTCCTTGTAGTTCTTTAAACATAATGCATCATTACTGCTCATCAGGCCAACAATGATGAATTGTTGAGTTGTTGTTTGTCTATTTTTATCACTTTATCGTGTTCAAGTAGAGACATTTTTTTTTCTTGTTTGTCACAACTGGGAAGGTGTGGCAGCAGGCGACCAGTCTGAGGCCACTAGGCTGAGACCCACACCAGGAGGAAATTGGCCTGTGTGTGTGTGTGTTTTTGTGCGCGTTCACGCTCAGACTCCGAGGATAGATCAAGGTCACGTCGCTCTTTGTGCTTGTGACCGACGTCACGCATCCTACCGCACACTCTAAGAACCGCGGCCCGTCTTCTCCGCAGCGGCCCAACGCCTCCCTCAGGGTGTGAGCCTTTTTGCAGAGAAACATGTTTGTGTTGTTGTAGCGCCGAGTAGCGGCGTGGCCATTGTCTCTTTCTCACAACACTCCCGCAGCTAAATTTAAAAAGCACAGGAAATGGATCGCCGCATGAACCTGTCATTCAAGAAGGTGATGCACAGAAAAGGTCACAGTCAGTTAGGTAACATTGTTTTCTTTACTTCAAACTTTTTTTTTAACCGACGTGATAACTCTTTTATGTGTATATATATATATATATTATATATATATATATATATATATATATATATATATATATATATATATATATATATATATATATATATATATATATATATATACATAGATAGATATAGATGTGCCTCTTTAATCGCCTCATCTATTTTTTTTTAGGCAAGCAGTGCACTCTCTGTAAAACTGAGCAAGAATATCGTTAGAATTTTTTCCTCACCCACGGCGATGGCGCAACAAACAGAGATCAAGAGGAGAGACAGGAGCAGCTTGCAACACTTTCTCATTGAAAGTATGTTGTTATCTCAATGTTAAAGCTATACTGTAAGAAGGCTCTTTAATATTTAACCAGAAGGCCAACATGGGGTATTTAGTGACTTAATTAAATACACATGAATGCTCGAAAGAGGCAGGGTACAGTCAGACTTGGAAGGATGGAATGCGTTTTATCTGCTGAATGTGCAGATTGCGTCACAGAGGCCCTAATTACTCACATATACACATACACACATATACGCACATGGACTTGTACAAACTCCCTCTGCATAAAACGCATGTGATCAACACCAGAATGGCTGCGTGGACGGCCAGCAGGTCTCTTGAGGGGAAGTACGTGGTGTTTGGGGGAGGGGACACTCGGGGGGCGTTGCGCTATATGGAGGGCAGCAGCCCTGAACCTAAAGTGATGGGAGGTCGCTGAAAATGAAGATCACGACACAAGACAAAAGAGAGGGAGGGAGGGAGGGAGAATGGTGGGGTGTCGGCGCGGCGGGAAGAATGGAGGGCAAGGCAGGAAAATTGATTTGTCTGGGGGATGGGATGAGCCGGCGAAGGGAGGGGAAAGGGGTGACTGGATGGGGGAAGGGTGAGGGGAAGGTGAAAATGACTGCACTGGAATAAATTGTGTCCCGTCGTACGGGCGACGTCGGCGCCACACTCATCCGTAATCCTCTTAACCTCCCGTTTCGCTAGTGCAGGGTTCGCAGCGAACGTCCTTGTGTGTTTTTCTAAAATCTTCGACGTGATATTAACACATCTGGCATTACAGGCACTTCCCTGTTATTACACGTGCGCTAAAACAACCATCGAGTCGTGTTCATCTCCCCACCGGCCCGACCACAATAAACACTCCTGAGGCTAACGAGGGTTGGCCGGGCTCGCAGTGCGTTTGCGTGCGGTTCTCAAAGTGTACTAAACACGCTGATGTTGTTAGCTGTTTAATCAAGATCTCTTCATTTCCTTCCTCACAAAGTGTCGCTCTCTTTTCGTTCAAGTCCTCGTCAGCTGGTCTGCACACTCTGCTCTGGATTTCCAGTCTGTGTTAAATCATTAGTTATTAATTAGCCGTTCTCGGCCATACTTGAATTTCTTTGTGCTCTCTCTGCTCTTTCTTAGCATGTTGTTCCATCGCACCAGGCCTCGGCACCAGGCCACATAAAGACGGAGACAGACCTCTTTGAGTTCCATTGAGACGAGGATTGGGGAAAAAAAAAAAAATGCCGAAGCTTAAGATTGATGTGTAGATGCCTTCTGCTTATTCAAGCGTGACCGATACGCCGACGTCGCCTGATGCCGCCAAAGGCCGGCAGTCTGACAGCGGTGACCTCATGAATGCGAGGAATTCAGACTGCGGACGGTTCTGTGAGGTTTAAGTGCGTGTGCACTCCGGCGTCATTTAGGTCTCAGTCCGTCAAACTCGGGGCCGCGGGTGAAGTTTGTCTGGGGTCAGCATGAATGTAGCAGCGGCGTCCGGGTGCACATGTGAGAGCCGAGGACACCCTGCTGCAGCTCCCGGTCAATTCTGTCTCCATCTATTTTGTAGTGTCAACAGTCCCAGCCTTGATATGTTTTATCTACCAAGTAGGATTTCCTTCAGGTTTGAATGAACAGTTGCATCTAGTGCAAGGAGGCTTTACTCAGGGGTGGGCAAACTTTTTGACTGGTGGGGCCATAATGGGTTGTAAAATGTGACAGAGGGGCCAGAGCAGCAGCAGCAGCAGCAGCAGCAGCAGCAGCAGCAGCAGCAGCAGATGGATGGAGTGTTTTGGTGAGCCACCTCAGAGGAGGAAAAAAGCTATCATGGGATATTTAGAAAACAAGTCGCTTTCATGTCAATTGAAAATGAACAAAAGCATCTCAACAAAATGTGTCTTTTAAGTCCTGCAGTATTTAGCTTTTTGTTGAGATGACTCTGAAAACACTGAAAAAGTTGATAAAATACAGCTATTTTATGACTTATTTACTATTAATATGATGTCTTCAAGTTCGGCGGGCCGCATTAAAAAGCTTTGCGGGCCGCATTTGGCCTCCAGGCCATAGTTTTCCCATGCCTGCTCTAACTTTATACGTTTAAAACAATATTATATCTCACAAACATTTCAAGGGGGAACCATGGCATCTCGAGTGCATCAACGCGTTTTCCATTATTGCAATCATTTGCCTTCAGTGCGCTCACTTAGCTCACTTTACTTCTCTGTACTCTGTTCGGGTTCGGGGTGTGAAAACATAACGCACTGCGGGTTCCCTTTTCAAGGGGGAGTTGTGAAACTGTGAAGAGTGCGCATCAAAACAGTGTGAACGCAAACAGCACTCGGTGTAAAAGGCAGCAATGTTTCATTCAATCTTTCACACGCAACGTCTTGGTCAACTTAGACGTGAACAGTTTTTGCGTGTGAGCAAACACTGAATGCATTTTTCTTCTTGAATCGATGCAAAGGTCGGGGTAGACTGTGCACACTGTGCGTTCGCCTCTGCTTCCTCTCTAGCATTGTATTCTCCAAAAGAAGGCCTCTACGTGTCCTGCGCTCATGTGTTCTGCTGCTTTATCTCTTTGTCTCGTCTTTTTCACAGCATACCTCTTTGTCAGCCAGCCGCACAGACAAGGGCACCGGTTGGTCAAGCCGCTCGCTGGGCGCCCGATGTCGCAATTCCATCGCGTTGTGCTCGGACGAGCAGCCGCACATCGGAAACTACCGCCTACTCAAGACCATCGGCAAGGGAAACTTCGCCAAGGTCAAGCTGGCGCGACACATACTGACCGGCAGAGAGGTGAGTAACAGATCCGCCCCGAGACCGCGCGCGCATACACACACACCAACTGTCCGCGGCTGCGCCCGTGGTACCTTGGAGCCGCCGTGCATGCTGGGATGGATGTGGCGGAAGGAGGAGAACTCCCACCCTGCTCCCCCCCTGGGTGAACGCTGCGGGTTTCAGGAGCCAAAATAAAATGCCACCTTGTGACTCAGCCCGCGGAAGGAGGTTTAAAAGGCTGTTTCACACGGTCCAGAGCACCTTGTGGTCATAGCTTTTACAGCCAAAGGTGCCGCACCTCACAGAGAGACGATTTTCCTTTGTGCGGGGCAAATAAATACACTGCCGTCTTTCTTCTCGTTAAACCCTGACCCACATTGGTTGGGTTGATAAACCATGAGGCTCCCATTTAAAAAAAAAAGGAAAAAAAGAAAAAAACCCTGTTGGTCTGCCACTGGTTTGGTCGTGTGACAGCCGTTATGTTCCTCCCAATAAAAGCAGAAGAAGTTCATGTGCAGGTTTACTGGGTATGTCGGACTTGGTCCTGACCGGGTCACCAAACCTCCTATAAAGCCCTGTTTGTTTGTTGACTGCGTCTCTGCTTTTGAGTTCTTCACACACTAAAACACAGCCAGTCCACAATGTTTTCACTGTCGAGTGCGTTCATCTAAATGTTTCACTTTTCACAATGAACAAAGTGGTGTTTTTCCCCCCTCACAGGTCGCCATAAAGATCATTGATAAAACTCAGCTCAACCCGACCAGTCTACAGAAGGTGAGTTACAGGCTTGTGTGGCTTGTGTGCTCTGTCTCAGCTGCTTTCTTTACGCCCATCACCTCAAAGGGCTTGTGACAGGTTTTGAGACACCAACGTGCTCGTCCAGCGGCAGTGGAAAAACAAACAGACTGTGAACATCTGCAAACTCCTCTCAGTCGCTCACAGACAAACGAGGAGCTGGACGGCCGAGCGCTGCGCCGCGTCGTTACCGCATAACTACCGTTTGGTCAATACGTCTCTCAGAGCCAACTGGGTTACAGACGTCCAGTGATGTGCGTCACCGCATGCTCATCTGCGGTCATGTGTTACATTCATAGCCCTAATGAGATTAAGCTCTCGCCTGGTTGAACTTGACCTTCAGCGGCTTTTTGCAAGCATGCCGTGTGCTCGTGTGTGTGTGTGTGTGTGTACGTGAGTGTGACTGGCATGTTTTTGTGAGTTGTTGTAGGTTTGACGTCGTCATCAAGGTGCAGCAAGCGTGTTGTTTTGCATCGCACGCATCAAGACATTGTAGTCGATGTTGCCAGCAGACCAAAATATGCGTAGATACACAATAGATTGCAGCAAGTATGAGCATATTTATACACCCAGGGTTGACAGTAGCTGTGGTTCCACTTTAGTTCATTTGTTTTGACTTTTGGAGCTTCGAGTGAGAACTTCTCACAGATTGTCACAGTTACAGACAACCCGGGCTTTGTTCTGCCGCGGCTCTGCTGACCCGACTGTGGCCTTGATAGGTTCTGGGTCTTCCTTATCAGGAGGACCGACAACGTAACAAAGTCTCTCACATGGAGTGATCGATACCCTGCCGCATAGACACGTACGGACAACAGCTATTGACGGTGACTCAGTGTGATCGCTAACCAGTTCAGGCCTGGGTTTGACCGTATTGATAATACGTGGTTGGATTATTGACGATGTCTGGCTCTGTGCTATAGTTTGTTCACGTAGGCGAGATACTAGCCAGAAGCTCGTCATCTCAGGCATCTACATCGATTGAAAAATAAAATTTACATATAACTTATGAAACTCTGAAGCTTTTGCACTATGGTTCACCCCTGTGTGGTTGATTAGATTCAAATCACCCTTCAAATCAGGTGTGATCCCACAGCCTTTGAAGTTATTTGGGAATCGCCCTGTGCCAGAAAAACACCCGCTGTGACTTTGTAATGAGAAGGCACACAAACAGTATTTTAAAAGTATCTTTAAGAAAAAGAAAAAAGAAAAAAAAGATTTAAATAATTAATTTTCTGTATTGAGTCTTTTTCCCGCAGTGGAAATCTTTCCCCTGCTTGTCAAAACACAGCTCCACATGCAGATGCGTGTGGGCACTTCTAATCTGTGTGGCAGTGGCCAGTCCCCATCTCGTGCACTCCCATGGTAGACTTTGGAAGCTGTCAGCCTCAATTTAGTTAATATAGGTAACCGTGCACGCTGCCACTAGACACTGTCTGTCTCTATCCCTCCATTTGTCTCAGCTTCCTGCAGCCCACAACTTCTTATTTCACTTCTTTCTTTTTTTATATAAGTTCTTCTTTTCCCCCCCAAATTTTGTCTTTTGTTTTAAAGACAAAAATTGTTTTTGTTTTACTTTGGAGCAATGATAGCATGTGTTTTGTGGTGATTCAGAAAGAGCAATTAATCAAATCAAACAATTAGAAAAATTAATCCTATTTAAGAAATTGCTGTTTGGTTTTAAGCAATGACCAATTTATTGATTGCAGATACTATGATTTTCACTCAAGCCATGATGTGTTGAAACACTGCAGTCTCCTTGTGCCTCTGTGGTCTCGTGACCTTCAGCTGTTTCATCCCTTTCAACTTTCATCCTGAGTCGGCGCCAAATAAATTGCCTTCAACTTTGCCTCTGCGCAAAACCCTAAATACCTGCAACCGCAGCAGACGCTGTTAATACAAAACGACTCACACTAATCTCATTTTTCATCATTTGTGGAGGATAGATTAATGTGCTTGAGTTGTTTAGCTTCTTGGAAATGCACATCATTTGCATTTTAATTTCAAACGCCTTAATATTCCGAAGGTGTAGTTTTCACAGTGATGTTGTGACAGAATGGCGTGGTTGCAATAGTCCACCATCGGATGGTCAATTGTGTCGGCAGCCTTATTATCTGCTCTCTCAGTCCCCCCGCTGCCTTTCTCTCATTTCTCAACGTCGTGCTGTTGTCGTCCATGTTGCCGTGTGTTCCACTGCTCCACCTTCTGTCCGGCCACAGTGGTTCTCTGCACAAGTGACTCCGCACATGTGGGCAACGGCCTCGTGTTGTAAAACGGAATGCATGTGCATGTGGGCCAGTGTTTGGGGGGCACCGTCTAATGCTGTGAAGTGGGTTTTGTCCCTCGCACAAGGCCCCCTCAGCCAGGAGCCAAATTCCCCACAGGCGAACAAAAGGAGTAGCCGCGGTGGAGGGGGGGGGGCTTAGTGGGGCCTTGGCACAGGAGCAGGGTCCCTGTTGATAAAGACGAGATACACAGCAGAACCAAAGAGAGAAGACAGTGTGTGTGCTGAGGCCGCGGCGGTGCGCGATAAACAGTGGCCGGCCCTGCAGCCCGTCACGCTGTAATGCCATTATCTGCAGCGCTATTGTACGCAGCATATTGTCCCTCCGTGGGTGGGTGTCTGTGCATAATTACATTGTTGCTGTCGTTTGCATTGTTGTTATTGTGCCAGTGTGTAAGGAGAGTCATTAGACAATAAGTAGACAAGAGGGCGGACAGACCGAGAGCAGAAGGTTTCCAGCAGCGGCTCATCTTCTCCGCCTCATGAATATACAACAGCAAAAGAAGTTTTAACGCGCTCTGTCTGCTCTTCATCTCACGCTCTTTGATTTTTTTATTTTTTTTTTCTTGACCCCTTCACGCTTATTATTATTGGCCAAAATATGTCTACGAGAAGGCGCTGGGAATATCTCAAACACAAAGGTATTTGGTTGGCGTTGAGGGATTAGAGCTGGGATGTTTGATGCAGTGGGAATTTTCAAACTTATATTCAAACATTTCATTCTTTATCTTTCTGCTTTTTGCATGAGACACCATTACAAATGAATAAGCCCGGCGGCATAGTTGTATTGAGGTCAAGGTGCTTTACGTTTTGGCCGTGGTGAGAAGTAGCCTCTGTCACACTTTAACGCCTCTTTAGGTTTCATCCAGGCTGGGACGTCAGTGAACAGCCTCACACAAAGTGTGCACGACGCTGGGAGTCTCAAGTGTTTTTCTCACTGATTTACATTAAGCTTTGCATTGCCAGGGTGCGATGGCAGTAAGTCACCACTAATTACAGTATGTGAGAAGGGGGCTTATTGACTAAAGCTGCTGTGATTTGAGAGAAATGAGACCTGGGTTCAGTCATCTGTCAAATTCACTCTTGGCTTTCTTTTCTTTCGTTTTATGGTCTAAAAGTTGCCTGAACTCATGTTCGGCTTTGGCTGCTATCAGAAAATGTCTTTCACACTGTGTCTGCCTGGCACTGGTGTGTAGCAGCGGTGTGTCCTCGTCAGCTCCCTCGCGGTGACAGCGGGACGACGCTTCCTCATTTCTCCATTGCGACATCTTGGTTTTTGTCAGATCCCTCCGTCTTTGTGTGTTCCTGCGAGCACACTTGTGTGTCAAGTGGTCTAAGGGGCTTGGACAAACAGGTCAAAGGTCGACAGGCTGGCAGGCCAGACACATGAATCACCTGAGCACAGAATTACTCGTGGAATGAAGAAGAGTGAATTTGGGTCTGAGAGGGGGGGGGGGGGGGACTTGACATTTAATGGTTTGGCTGCTTTGTGTAAATCCTGGAAGAAAAGCGTTGAAAGCTTCGACTTAGCATTTGATTATTTATTCTTGGTGAGAACAGAGCGACGCATGATCCTAATGCCTGCAAGCTGATTAATGCTGCCTGAGAAGGGGGAAGACACGGGGAACTGTGAGGATGGTAGAAAGTATTATTTTACTGTTGGTTGCTTAAAAATGCCTCTGATTGGGGTACATTGGTAGCAGTTAGGGCTGTGCGATTAATCGATTTTGAATTGAAATTGGATTCAAGACGATGTTATTAAAAAAAAAGGAAAATCTTAAAATTGATTTTCCTCTTGCATGCTTCCGTGTTCCGGGTTTGGTCACAAAGACTGTAAATGTTGTCACTTTACTAAGACCAAGGAGGATTTAGAGTATTTTTCAGTTGCGCTTCATTCCCAATAGGGAAATTTGTTTGCTATTTTTCTTTAAAAAATAAAGTATAAATATTTAAAATAGTTTATTCCATTGTATTTAGTAGTTTTACCAAAAAATTGAAAATCAAGTTTTCAGAGAAAAAAAAAATCTGTATTTTATTTTTGTCCAAAATCGTCCAGCCCTTGTAGTAAGTATTGAAAACAGTTTACTAGTTTACAATGAACAACTTGGAAACCCTGAAGGCATTGACATCATTCAATATATTTTAAAGGGCTCCTTCTTCAGGATACAGTTGTGTGTGTGATAAGGTGTGTGTGAGTTCTTATGTTTACCGTCTTCCACTTGCTTGACGGTCCATGACTTCCCAGAAGCCCCCCCGGCCCTGCGGATTATTGCTAGTGTTGGCCAGGCAACCGTGAGGCTGGAGCATCAGCACAGCAGAGTTTGGGGTTAGAGTGCGGGAGCGCTGCTACCTTGTTAGGCAAATGATGCTTCAAAGTTGTGTTTTTCTTTAACCACTTGTGGTAATGTTGCGATAAAGATCGCGTTGTCGCTCCCTAACAGACGCCACCACCGCGTTCTGAGGATTTTCAGACTCCTGATTGATATCAGTGACTCAACAATATCCTGCCGTTTGCCGAGGCCTCTGGTGAAAAGGCAGCGACAGCAACCAAGGTGAATTTGCGAAAGGATAAAGTGAAGAAAGTGGCAGCGAAAAGAAAGGTGAATGAATTGAAAGGAGGTGGGGAGAGAAAGAGAGAGAGAGAAAAAGAGGGGAGAGAGAGAGAGAGAGAGAGAGAGGAAAGGCTTAGCTGATAAATCCTTCTAAAGCCCCGATGAGCAGCTGAGGCACCGTGCACTTAATTCAATTCCGCATGCTCCCGGTGGGACTCTGTGTGTGCGTCTTAGCTGGTGCATGCACACGTTATCTTGTGTCTCATTATCATTAATCAGAGTCTATCTGTTGGTCCTTTGCGGCGTTTTGCCGACGCCACACTGGGATGATGCCCATTTTGAGAGTACGCAACAGCAAAGTAGATTTTTCAGTCATAATGTACATACATGGGGGCCAAGGTTAGTCTTTTAAAAGAAATTCCCAAATTAGGACAAGTTCCCACAAACCAAACAAAGTCATCGAGATCATATTTGGGACATACAAATGAGGAACCTCTTGAATTGAACAGCATTGCAGCATGAAGATGAAGGCAGATATGAGGGAGGAGCGTCTCTCAGGCAGGCATCAACACAAATGTTTGCATTCCTTCCTTTTGTCAACAACTTCTGCCTTTCCTGTTTGACTCCAACTCAAACGCCACTGTGATACAAAACTGACAAGTTCACATGTTGCGAGTTGGACTTTTTATCAGTGTTGACTTAAATCTGGAAATGTACCTGGCGAAGAGATTTGCCTCGTGACCGGCCTTCAGCCTGTGATTCATTTGGCCCGACACTATCACTCTGTAATCTTTTAAAATGAGTGCACGGAAAAGTGCATTACTTTAATTAGACAGGAGGGGGAAGGCGGGGGGAGGAGGACTGCATCCGGATGGTGGAATGAGGCAGCAGTTTGCAACTTGGTGATGGATGCATAGAAGAGGTGGGGGTGGTGGTACTTTGGAAAGAAAGAAAGAAAAAAAAAGAACACCCGCGAGAGAAAGCTGAAGCCCTGCTGACATCTTTGCACCAGCAACACATCCCCCCACGGCTGGCCCCGCATCCTGAGGGAGCCATAAATCTGAGGCCGTGTGTGTGTGTGTGTGTGTGTGTGTGTGTGTGTGTGTGTGTGTGTGTGTGTGTGTGTGTGTGTGTGTGTGGATGGATGGATGGATGGATGGATAATGGGGTGTGGCCACCAGCTGTAGTCTGTTTGAATTGGTAACAACAATTATTACCACTGGATCACAATAAAGAACGCTCAAAATAAATCACAAAGCAATATATAAAATAATTTGTTTATCTTGTTATTGTTTGTTGCCATGTATTTTATCAGTGCAGTGCAGGGGTGTCAAACTCAAAAAAAATCAAAACTTGGACAAAGTCTCGCGCCAACGTTGATATTTATTGAAAATAAAAAATCTTCCTCCTGATGAAACAGAGAACCTTTACATATGGACCCAAACAAGTTTTGCGTCAACACTGACTGAAACTAGCAACACTAAATACATATTGCAGCCTTCTCATTTAAATTTCAACAGTAGCCGTTTTCTAATAATATATTTAAGAATAAAATGATTAGAAACAAATTGGAGTAACAAGAAAATGTTAATTATAGTCTCTTAAAGTAAATAGTCTGCCAGAATACTGGCAGAGCATTCTGGGATTTGTAGTATTAGCAGTACATGTGCTGTATAATGGCGGCTCTAGCCAGCTCTAGTAGTCATTTTGTATTGCCTCGTGGGCCAAATATGATTACACTGCGGGCCAATCTTTGGCCCACGGGCCAAAAAAGGGAATGAAATAACAGCACTTGATGTTTTGATGACAATTCTTTTTCTCTTTGCACAATTTTCCAGTTATACCGAGAGGTACGCATCATGAAAACACTCAACCATCCCAACATAGGTGAGTTTCCCCGCAGAGAGAGATATTTTTGTGTGTGTGTGTGCGCCTGCAGTGGTGGATTTCTATTGTCTACATGGCCTTTGTGTTGACGTCCCTTCCGCTGTGTGTTACAGTCCACTTGTTCGAGGTGATTGAGACTGAAAAGACTTTGTACCTGATCATGGAGTATGCCAGCGGAGGTGAGTGCAAAACCTCGTCCCCCTTGTCAGTACGCAGTTTGATGAACCTCAGACTTTTAATCATTTGATAAGTGTTCCTTTTTTTTTATTAATTCATGTTGTGGTGTTTGTGCTTTTGTAAAAAAAAAAAAAAAAAGTCAAATAGTTCAGTGCTGCCATCTCTCCCCTGCCCTTCTCCGAGCCAAGCAGTCACATGTTTCCCATCATCTCTTCCAGCTTTTTTGAGTTTTTTTTTGTTCTTCCTTTCATTTAATCTCTCTCTCTCTTTCTTTCTTTCCCTCCCTCTCTCTTTATGTGTGATCTCATGCTTTTAATACCTTATAAGGCGGAAGCGGCTCAGTAGCTGACACGCTGCTGTGTCCCACTAAGCCCGCTTTACTATTTAGGGGTTTCTAGTCTTAAAGTTTGGCTTCCAAAATCAACATCGTGTCTGGAGATTTGCCAAAAAAGAGAAAGAACAACACCAGGAAAACATGCTGGATGATGATGTGAAATTAGTGTTGGGAAGACGGCGCACGCGAAGTGTGTTGGGAACATTCTGCTTCTGTGAAAACAAGTTGGTGCTGGCGCTAAGCACCTTTAGCGCTCCGACGCTGTGCAACAACACGTGACCATGCTCTCTCTTTTTTTTTTCAGGTGAAGTGTTTGACTACCTCGTGGCTCATGGCAGAATGAAGGAAAAGGAGGCCAGGGCCAAGTTCAGACAGGTCAGCAGCTCCTCGCTCATGACGTAAACTGTGCCTGTCATTCAGTATTACCTCCCTGCAGTTCTTACAATATTGTCGCGTTGTCATGGTGCTGTTTTATCCCATGTATCATTTTGCACACAGTTGGAGAGTTTTATGAAGGAATGACGGCCTGCTGTGTTTTGAATGCACAGTCAAACAGCAGTTAAGGTTTCTGTTTTGTTTTGTGTTTATTTACTTACTTCACTTTTTCCCCACAGATCGTGTCAGCGGTGCACTATTGTCATCAGAAGAACATTGTTCACAGAGACTTGAAGGTGAAGCTGAAATGCACAGTTGTAGCTGCATGCAAGTTTGAAGATTTATTTTTTGAAGAAATATGTTGTCTTTTTACATCTGCCATTGCAAAGGTTAAACACTCCTGTGTGTTGCTCCTGTGATGTGTTGTGCAGGCAGAGAACCTGCTCCTCGACGCCGACTCCAACATCAAGATAGCCGACTTTGGATTCAGCAACGAGTTTTCTGCGGGCAGTAAACTGGACACCTTCTGCGGCTCCCCGCCGTACGCAGCGCCAGAGCTCTTTCAGGGGAAGAAGTACGACGGCCCTGAGGTAGACATCTGGAGTCTGGGGGTCATCTTGTACACCCTGGTCAGTGGATCCTTGCCCTTTGATGGACAGAACCTCAAGGTGAGTGGCTGATTGGCGTTGATAAAACAGTGAGGCCTGACTCAGGTAGATAATAGATCCTGTTTTGTTTTTTTGGCTATATAAATCCGCCCTTTGGGTTATATAACAAAAGGCGCTGATGCATCACTAATACCAGAGCAAATACCTGAATGACCGTGTTTGTTTTGCCCTCTGACACTGACTCACTACTTTCTTGTTTCTATACCCTAAAATCAAATGTTTTGCAAGAGGCTTTTTCCTGGAGCTCTATTATAGTATTTTGGGATATAGAATAGAAAATATGTAACAATGCCTGATAAATTAGTATTCCAGATATGACATTGTGTGCTTCAGAGATGCAACACATTCGTGAATCTTTAAATGCATCACAAACTCCACAACATCCAACATGGTGCTGTGCCTGTCCTCTTTCCTGACAGTGCTGGCACTAGAGCACCTGTTGTTGTTTGCAGATTAGTGTGAAACTATTAGCAGGGATGTGGACTGACTCACCCATGTGCATGCACTTGAGAGGTGCCCTCGTGCACAAGATTAATTAGAGCAGGGACAGTTGACTCCACAGCGCCACTAAGGGTCCAAAACACAGTAGGGATTCTTTAAACATTATCAGGCCGTGTTGCAAGTGAAACTGTTTGAACTGCTTGGACCTGTGTTGATGATCATTTCTGTGTTGTAGGAGCTGCGTGAGCGAGTTCTGCGGGGGAAATACAGGGTTCCCTTCTACATGTCGACAGACTGCGAGGGAATACTGCGCCGCTTCCTGGTCCTCAACCCGACCAAGCGCTGCTCACTGGAGGTGAGGAAGCAGCAGCAAGTCAGCGACATGCTGACAAGGAGTGTTAAAACCTTCAACTTGAGAAAAGATAACAAAACAACTCAGGATCAATGTGTTTTTGCAAAGATACAGTTTCTGTTTATTCTGTGCCTTCTTTTTTTTTTTTTCTTAACTCTTCATTCATTCATACGTTTTTGCCCTCAGCAAATCATGAGAGATAAGTGGATAAATTCTGGTTACGATGGCAAAGAGCTGAAGCCCTTTTTGGAGCCTGTGGAGGACTTGAATGATACCAGCCGCATCGGTAGGAACAAGCCGCTTTTTAACTGGTGTCTTTCTTTGGTGCAGAACAAAAAAGAAAAAAAAGAAACTTGTTTTCAATATTCATCTAAATTCATTTTAAAGTTCTCCTGTTGAATGCCCTGTGGCATTTTTATGATAAATCAACCAAAAAAAGTAGACATTTTGTATTGGCATCATGCAGCTCGCAGGTGCCTTCAAACCCAAACCCTCAAGATTCCTGTGCAGTTTGTCAGTGTGGAATTTCGGCAGGACTCATTTACATGTCATTTGTTTCAGACGTGATGGTTGGGATGGGCTTCACCAGAGAAGAGGTCAAAGAGTCGCTGAATAACCAAAAGTACAATGAGGTGACTGCTACATACCTGCTGCTGGCACGGAAAAATGAGGTGAGTAGAATCACAAAGAGAGCAGACGTGATCAACACGCACCACTAGGACTCTTTAACCTGCTATAGCTATGTTATTCTGATGCCATTAACGTGTCCCTCAGCTGGAGACCACTGTCACTCGGTCCGGCAGCAGTCTCAGTCTGGCCAGAGTCCGGCCTGGCACCATCACCAACGGAACAAGCAAACACTCCTCCTCCTCCACTTCCTCCTCCGGCGCAACTTCCTCCTCCGCCCACAAGCCACAGCGCAGTGCGTCCACCTACCACCGCCAGCGACGGCACTCTGACTTCTGTGAGGCAAAATACTAAATACGTCGATGTTTGCGTGTCGATTCCCGTGGCAGGGATAATCACCGTCGTTGTGCCCTTATTTTATATTCCCAAGGTGGTCCGGGGGTCGCCGGGGCCGCACAGCCCAAGCGGAGCCCCAGTGGCGTGGGCGATGGCGTGGGGCTCAAAGAGGAGCGGTTATCAATTCGCAAGCCGAGCACCTCCACCATTGGCTCGCGCAGCATCCCGACTCCCTCCAGTCCCATGGTGAGCTCGGCTCACAACCCCAACAAGGCAGAGATACCCGACCGAAGGAAGGACGTCGCTTCAGCCGCGGTAAGGATGAAGGAGATGTGATATTGGTGTGGTGACTCGGCCCGAGCAAATATGTCACTTTTCATGTCTGGTAAATACAACAGCTCCAGATGACGCAATCCCAACAGTCCTCCCAAAGCCGCATCCTGTAATTGGATTTTTTTTTCTTTGCAGCGGTTTAAAGGATGGCTGCACCCAAACCATTTTATTTTAACAATATAAATCATGCATGTATAGCCGTCAACTATAAAGAGAAAATTAATTTGCACTGGACTGCATCCTCAGATAACAGACCAACATCATGTGACCTAAGCATCTGTCTGGTATGATTGCATTATGCCTGGAAAGATAAAAACATGAGCTCCATGCATCAAGAGCTAAACAGATTTCACTTCGAGGGAGCTCCGTCACTTAAACATATTGAGTATTGCTCTGTGATGCACCTGACGTGCTTTATTTTCGTCAAATTTACGTCAATACTTGGCTTCATGGCTCTTTGTTTTTGGTCTCCAGAATAACCTCCCCGCCAGTACCATGACCCGAAGGAACACGTACGTGTGCACAGACCGTTCCAACGCTGACAGACACTCGCTGCTGCAGAATGGCAAGGAAAACAGGTAAGAACAGCAAGTCTCCATGTACGCATTCATGTCTGTCTGTCTGTCTGTCTGTCTGTCTGTCTGTTACTTGCGATATCACCCACACTGGTGCACGTTTGAATCAAGTACCAGGCAAAAAATAGACAGACAAATGAATACACAGGGATTTCATACTTAAATTAGGGATATTGTCAAACGTAAATTAAGAGAATATTTTCCTAGCAGAGAGTCTGGTTGCAGCTTTTCTGTTTTGTTTGTTTTGTTTTGTTTTCCACGGCACTTAGCGAGTGTTTGGTTCTGGGTGTTTGTCTCACATTTTGTTAAGAGAGGATAAAGAGCTTAAACCATGCATGAGTGGGTTTTGTGTGTGTGTGTGTGCGCGCGCGTATGTGTGTATGCGTGCGTGCCTGCGTGCGTGCGCACGTGTGCGCCCACCCAATATGAACTGTCTGCTGTTGTGACAGATGGTTGTCTGCCTGTCAGTGTCAGACCGCGGCGCGCACACGGTCCTCCCTCTTTCAACTTTCACACTTTATTCCGGTTGACCTGTTTCCACCTTTTCAGTCTCTTTATCGCTCTCAATTACCCCCCCCCTACCCCCAGCTACAGTGTTTCAATTTGTTGTTATCTCCAGTAAAAGAAAAATAATTCTGCTCAGATGGACTGTGGAAAAGGATGTGGAATATGTTAATATGTATTCCATAGTGTCATTTTGAATGAAAAAAAATAAATAAAAAACAAAATTTTCAATTTAAAATGGAAAGAACTGGCTAAGCCAGACCTGGCTGAAGCCTAGGCTTTTTCTTTGGAGGCAGCTCCGATTTTTGTCACATAACAGGCCACAGGTAAATGGATAATAGGCTGAGCAGAGTGAAGAGAGCGGGACAGCAGCAGCGGCGGTGGCGGTGGTGGAGGGCGGAGGGGAGCGAGGCTCAACCGGAGCGACCGGCAGGGTGAAGTGAACACGGGGCCCTGCGCCAACACCACTCTCCAAATGCCTCGCAGGCCTCGTCAATGTGATGCCGTGCAGGAGCGACTGACGGGACAAACTCACGCACGGCCGCCACACTGTTGCCTCAGTCCTCACACCACCCCCAACACCCGCCCCCCAAAAAATAGTGCATCATGTTAAAACATGTACATCAATTATATTTGAATATAGTTGTGAAATAGCGTTAAGCGTTTAAGTACAATTGCCATTTGCAGGCGTTTCCATCGAATGGTGTGAAGCGCATAAGCCGTAATTCTCGTAAAATCTCATCCCACAGCATTTACAAAAATCACGTTTGCATTTGTTTGCTGTCAAGAATTTCTCTTTGACTACTTGTAAAAATGAATCCGTCTTCTCCTCCGTCCAAACCTAACGTGCGATTTTCACGTGAAGTTAACTGGTCATGTGACGCCCGAAAACGTGTTTCCATGACACTTTTGCAATATACCTCTATTTTGATACGTCTGAAAAACCATTACCAGGTTTTTTATTGCGATATTCAGGTTTTGCGCAATTCAAGGGGTGATGGAAAACGCAGCTACAGAAGAACTTCATTTAGAACTCCTGTCTATGTGGTTTATGTGCTTATTCATCATCCTTTCTGTCTCTCAAACCTCTTCAGCCTCTTTCTTCCCTTTTCCAAAACCCCCCCCCCCCCAACATACCCGCCGGACGCAAGCCGCAGCTAGTGGGCAGCAAGTTCACATTGACGTTAAATGATTTTGCTTTGCACCGGCTGCTCTTTAACTCTGCGCCGTGTGTAGGTGTTTTCTGGAGCGTTATGAAAAGCAGCCCGAGGCCACCAGCCGGCCGGAGCGTGTGCGTTTGTGTTTGGGTGCGTGCGTGCGTGTGAGAGTGGGACGCTCTAAATGGTTTTAAAGGGAATCAGATGAAAGGTCGGGGCCAAAATGTTCCAATGTTCCCCCTCAGTAAGAAGAAGAAAGAGCATTTTGGGGTCACTGAAATAGAATTGGTCTTTGTCTCCTGCTCCTTTATGCTGGAGTTTGGACTTAATTGACACCATGAGAATAAACACCAATTTTTTTATTTTTTTATTTTGCAAACGATCTCAGGGATATCGTTTAAAAAGGGGCTAACAGTTTAACATGAACATTTGTCTTTATTGAATCATCCTCTTGTCTCCCGTCTCTTCCAGCTCCCTATCCCACCGCCTCCCCCCCGCCTCGCCCTCCACCCACAGCATCGCCGGTGCCTCCGGAGTCTCCTCCTCGTCTTCCACGCCCTCCTCCCGCCTGTCCCGGGGCTCCACGGTGAGGAGCACCTTCCACGGCGGGCAGATTAGAGACCGCAGGACCCCCTCCCACGTGCCGCCGGGCTCCCCGACGCCGTCGCACGACGCCAGCCCGCTGCCCCACGCCAGGACCCGGGCCACGAGCAACCTGCTCAGCAAAATCACCTCCAAGCTGACTCGCAGGTAAGGGGAGAAGCCGGTGAAGAGGGAGGGATGGAGGAGAGGGAAAGAGTTGAACCGAAAGAGATCTGCAACTGTTTTGGGGGTCTTTCTGGATAAATACAAGACATAGCGAAGCTATAGCCGGCTTTCTGTCCTGGCCTCAGTGAGCTTGTTCTTAACAGCATAATGTTTTTCATTGAGCTAACCTCTCTGCCTTTCACGGCGCTCCATTTCTAGTACTAACCTACCAGCCTCCCCTTCCTTGTAGTGACTCTTTGCAGGCTTCCGGACTTGTTCACTTTAATCTCAGACCTTGGTCTAAAGGTTATTTCTAACAGATATATTTATACTGTATATCTGTTGGAGGACTTCCTCTTTATGGACATGAACAAGGATCTGGTTTACTGGGTTGCAGTTGACCCACAGGGACAAACTAGTACTAGGACCCCCGTTTTGCAGCAAAGCCCAGCAAACGTCCAAGCTTGTAAAAACAAGAGATGAACTTTAAGACCGAGGTCTGCAGGTTAGTTGTCTCTCACAGTTCTTCTGCTGCTTATTGTTGCTTTATCTGTTTGTTTGTTTGGTTTATTGACATCTTATGCTTCTCCTTGCCAGTCAGCCGCCAGTCTGTTCTCCTCCTCTTTTTTTTTTCCTCTCCCTCAGTTCTACCAAGTCGATTTTCTTCGTCTCTCCCCTCCTCTTCTCTCTGCGCTTCCTCCTCCTCTCTCGCCTGTCCTCCTCATTCGATGTCTCTCGGACGCTGCCGTTAATTTTTTTCCTTTTTCCATTCCTCTCACCCTCTCTTCACCTCCCCTCTCTTCTTCCTCCCTTTCTCCTAGGGTCACTCTTGACCCTTCTAAACGTCAGAGCTCAAACAAGTCCGTGTCGGGCTGCACCCTTCCGCAGGGAACAAAAACAGTTAGTAAGTCTTCCTTTCCCATGTTTTCTGGCTGCTTCTGTCTGTCTGCCTGACTGACTGACTGACTGTCTGCCTGCTTCCCGGTGCCTTGCCATCCACCTCTCCCCTCATCCACTGTCTGTCGCTGGTCAGAGTTTACTTCTTTCAGGACCCATCTAGGATAATAGTAATCTGCAGTCAGGAGTTCAAACTGTAAGCCTGCCGCAACTAATATGAACTGAAAAAAAGCAAACGCAAGGGATTCAGGATTTTGTTTTGTTTCATTACATTTTTTAAATGTCTCTGGTTAAAGTGCAGTTCTCAGTCAACTAATCCTACTCAAATGTAACAGCCATGAACAAATGGATGTTCTCCTGTGATGCAATCTTGTTTCTTATATCACAGTAATGAGTTTTAATACATGTAATTTAATGTAAGCAAACCTCTGGCAATGAACCTGCCTTCACAGGCTGGATTTAAGTCAATAAAATAATGAATAATTCAACAGTTTTTTGTTAGCGTTGTGTAAATCTAAAATCTTGATAAATAAAATGTTTAGCGTATATTTTATGTGAGATAAATGTTTTGATATTATTAGTGTGATGGTATTATGAGGGTTCGGTTGATGAAACCAAATCTTTAAACTTTATCCATACTTGACATCACATGCGTTCAGTGGATGCGTTCTAATACAACATTACCACAACTAATGTTCATCTAATCAAGGCATCGTTCTTGATAGGCATTCTAAATATCAAATGGTAAATATTATTTGGATTTATGGGAAATTCCACGATATATTTTCCCTCTGTGAATATCACACAGTTTACATGCAAAGTGAAGTAAACTTTATGCCTTTGGCCGCTTAATTATTGACCATGTTTGTGGCAAAAAGGGCGACTCCAGCTCAAAATGTTACCTTTACAACTCTTAAAGTGTAGCCGTGTAAAAGTCCGTCTGGACTGTTTTGTGTTTCCTCCGGCTTGTTGCTTTACTGCCTTACCCCCTTACAAGCGCTGTAGGTGGTGCTGCACCAATTTCTACTTCCAACCAACAAGATTGGTAGCAGAAGTGTGTTTTTGTTTTGTTGTTTTGCTGGACTGGAATGGCAAGAGAATGTTTGGTTTTTTGAGTTTTAGAAGTGGTGAAGGGAATGAATCAAGTGGCATCTTGAAGATGTTTGTGTCTTTGCGTGTCTGTAGCGCCTGAGTTTATCTCAAGTACGTGAACTAGTTTCACGTAATCAACACCATATGTTGTTAACAAGTAAGCAGGCATCCACAAAAGAGGGGAAATGACAGCGTAGTGGATTATTGGTTTAACTCTGGCCAGAGTGTTTAAAAAAACATCACAAAGCAAACTCGACCTGGTTCTGTTTTTAAAAATATATTTCCAAGGAAAAATGTACTCATGGTGAAAGCCGTACACATTCAGAGAAAATCAGGTTGGGCTTTACTGAAAATGTTGCTGCTCTGTGTGTGTTTAGTTGCCATCATGTGTTTTTCTGCACAAAGCGTCCACTGTTTCACTGTTTGAGTTTAGACGCAGAATGCGGTGAGTGTTTTGGCATTTGGAGAGATAGTTGCCGAGGTTCGGTCAGGAAATGTTGAAAAACATTAGCAGAGCAGGAGTGGAAAAGGTGGACATGCCAAGGTTGGAAGTGTTGATTCGCTCACGTTGCCTCTTGGCCTGCGATACTGGAAGGAGAAGGAGAGCGAGCCGTCCAAGTCCTCCTGCACGAGCAGATGCTTGGAAGAAGCAGCTTGGGCCAGTCATTCTGACTGACTGACCCGGCGCTGCTGCCGCTTCAAATCAGGATTAGTTACGTAACCCGGATTTATCTCTCTCTTAAACAGGGATCTTGCACAGCTCTTCCTTAAGATACAAGCAGATTGTCCTGTTATACTGCTGCTAACTTCCCTGCCTCTCTCTCTTTCACACTGCTTCTATTTTTTATCCTCTTTCTTATATCCCTTTCTCTACACTCTCACACTTCTGGCTCTTTCCCCTCATTTTGGGCCTTCTCTCTTTCTCACTCTCTCTTTCTGCCTTGATACCAATTGCACAATAAACTCTGCATGCGATGCTGACGACACTTGAAAGCCTAAATCACAAGAATTTCTCTGTTATCCAAAAACATTTCTGAAAGCTTTATTCTGTAGCCATTTTTTGTCAAATCTTCTAAAGGAATTGACACAGTGCTTTGATGTGAGGCGCCTTAAATCCAGTTCTGAGGGAGCAGCAAATCAGAGCCTTGTCACTTCAGCGCAAACAAGAAAGACAGGGTAATAATTCTTCTACAGTCCAAGACAGGTCATTGTTTATCCAGCAGGCGCACCTTGAGTCTCCTGTCATAAAATATTTTAGTGTTTACCAATGAAGTTGCCGTCTTTCCTGACCAGTGAGACTGGGTTTTGTTGAAGCAGCAGGCACTACTAACCTTCCAATATCTTCTGGATAAATAAAAGATGACAATCGCTCATAAATGTCGGGCTGGATCATTGTTATTACCGGTGCAGATTAGAGGGCAGCGCTGCATTTGAAAGGGTGCAAGAGCAGCTGTTAGAATGTTGACTGCTGTGGTGGCACATGTTGTATTTACCTTGAAAGAACTCGGGTTCGGCGAGAACGTAGCCCTCGGCCGGTCCACTGGAAACTGCAACAGCAGCCCCTGGTGGCCGTGGGGTAGAAGTGCAAAGTACGTGCTTGCGCTGTACTGCTCAGCTTATTGGTCCATGAAACCCGGAAGCTCCGCCCTGGTTCTGTGTTTAACGTGACACGAGGAAGAAGATAAAGCGCGCACTCCGTTGTAAAAAAATAACAGCTGTGTAATAACACAATTTAAGATCAATCTTCTTTAAAAGCGACCTCTTAGAGGGAGAAGACGTGAACCAAACTAGATCAATGTGCATTTCTTTTGAAAACTAAATATGCAGTTCTTTAGCTCTTGTGTTTCTACGCACTTTACAATACCAGCTTACTAAATTATACTATCCAAATATTTAATAACAAAAATAAATATGTGCCAAATAAAACAGACTGAGATAAAGTCATTAAACAGCATGTGGAATCAGATACAAATAAAGGATAAAGGATGCAGTTTAATCTCCCCTTTACATTTGTCTGTTCTCGTCATTTGTTCTGTCAGTTATTCAGACATGATGTTGCCGTACATCCATGCAGTCTAGTGAGTGTATGTGTGTCGTTTCCAAGACAAGGGAGTGAGTTGTGTTCAGTGTTGTTTGTACTGTGACCAGTGTAGCTAGCGACGCCATTCCAGATAGGACGGGTGGTTTAGCGTTAGCATCTGAGGCACCGCGTGGACCCATCGATTGCTAACATGTGCATTTGTCTTTTTCTTGAGGGTCACAGACGAACCTGAGAGAATCAGCAGATCTCCGGTCACAAGGTGAGTGCGCGTTTGCATTTTTATTCCGAGCGAATACATCAAGAAACATATTATTACAATCTTTTTTTCTGCAAAAAAACAATATTTTTTAAATTCTATTTCTCATACATGTTAAAGTTATTATTTCAAAGTCTCTAGATTCAGTCTTACAGTCATGCTAGTTGAATACCAAGACTTTGTTGACATTGATTGCTTGCAATGTCATCGGATGAATTCTGTATTTTTCTTTCATGATTTCTTAAAAATTCATGTTGTTGGTAATCTGCCCATTTAAGTTGCTGTTCACTTTCTCTCAGCCTTGACTGCTTCATCCCAAGAGTCAGCTGCTCAGTCTCAGGTTAACAGCAGCAGGTAAAATAGAAGCAGCGGGAAACGTTAGGCAGCAGTGTGTGCTGTGCTTCCTGGTGGTAGATGATCTCTGTGGCTCCAGCCTCAATCCCAAAGAAGAAGAAGACATATTTTTAGCTGTGATTTTAAACAAGGTTTTAGTCGTAGAGACGTTAACAGCCCCGCAGCAGCAGTGGTGGCCGTGGTGCTGTTTTAATCCACTGTGTGTGTAAGTCTAGTAGTTAAAGTGTCTGTGACATTAATCTCTGTGCTCCCTCTCTCTATTTCACCACCTTACACATCCATCATCACATCATGTTCTCAACTGAAATACTCATTAATTCTAACTTCTATCATCTGTGCCTCTTCATTCTTTCTGCTCTGCTGCCCTAACGCCTCTCCCTCCACCATCCTCCGCTTATGCCACCCCGCCACCCCTTCGCAGTCGCCATCTATCTGGGCATCAGAAAGCGGCCGAGCCCCGGACCCCCCGATGCGGCTGGGATGTGAGGGTGCGGAGCCCCCGCGACCCGGCCGAGGTGGTGCTGGCCCTGCGCGAGGCGGCGCAGGGCTGCGGCTGCCAGGTCCACCTGGCGGGGCCCTTCCTGCTGTCCTGCACGCACGGCGCCGCCGGCGCCCGCGTGGCCTTCGAGGCGGAGGTCTGCCAGCTGCCCAGCGGGCTGGGCCAGAGCAGCGGGGTGAGGTTCAAGCGCCTGTGGGGGGCGCCCTTGGCCTTCAGAGACATTGCCACCAAAGTGTCGAAGGAGCTCGAGCTCTGAGGGGGGGAAAGACATTGGAGGCGGGACGGGACAAGAGGAGGTGGTTTGAGGAGAGGGAGGAGGAGGAGCTATGAGGATGACCCCACCCCCTTTTCCTCCTCCTCCTCCTCCTCCTCTCCCCTGTCTGATTTGAATGGCACGTCCCGCCTCCGCCAGAGACCCTCCTCTTCTGATACCACCAATCACAGATGTACAGACACGGATGGATCGACCGGCGACCGCTGACCTTGGAAGGACCCACAACTCGTGCTTAAGACATGGCAACCACCACCACCGCCACCACCACATTATGTCAGCACACGGAGTCGGCCATTCTTTTCAGGATTTAATATTTGGTAATGATAAGAATGTTTTTTCCACCCTGAAAATGGTGGAGAATACTTTCCTTTCTCTCTTTTTTTAAATTGTTGACATTGTTCTCCCTGTTGTGTTGTTTTTTTTTTGTTTTTCCTCTTAAAGAGCTGCTATTTAAGACACATTTAAAAAGTTTTTGTAGTAAGTTTTTTTTCTTGTTTTCACTGCTTTAGACGTATGACAGCCGTTGTCCCGTCAGGGAGCAGACGTCACTTATTTAAAGAAGTGCAGGCGCAGTCCGACCTCCGACCTCCAGAGGGAGACATGCAGAAATGCAGATACTTGCGACGAGTTGAATGAAGCGTTTCAGCATGTTTTCACACCCTTTATAACATCTGTTTCATTGCTCATTTTAGATTTTAGTTGTTTGTGGGAAGCATTTAGGGATAAAAGCTGCCTCCGGTTTGTCATTTGCGCCGATTTCGTGTATCTTCTTCGCAGGAAAGCTGAAACACAGGAGCTACTTAGTACTGTCTTCAAAAAAGGACTGTCCAATATTGACATGTGAAATCACATTGTGCTATATAAACAGATTATCATTTAATGTTTCCTGCTAGACTAAAAGAAAATTATTCAATCTTCCGGTAAATGTCTTTTTTAGATATTGTTTTTCCAGGACTGTAAAAGATGATATGGTAGCAAAGGTAACAAAATATTCAGCATTATTTTTAAATAACTTTAACTTTTAGTTGAGTATTTTTGAGCACATATCATTTTTTTCAATGGGGCCCCAGACAATTAATACGGTCACATCTTTCTCACAAAGGTGAAAGTTGCAGTGGCACTGGGTCTCAATGAGGAGTAAAAAAATGTAACACGATACTCTGTAACAGTCATCTTCTCAAAACACAAATGTTATAATTATACAATCTAATCTGAGCTTCAGATTTAACTCTGAACACTGAAGGCAGTGAATCCATGTACGATTACTTTCAATATATTATTTTTTTCACAATTCTCCACACGGTGGCCACAGTTCATACTTGCTTAGAGTAGCCTCAATGTAGGAGTAGGTAGTTTCTGACACAAAGTAGTCTGTCTGGTAGCACTCGCCATCACTTTCCTTCAATGTAGTAGTGCAATACAGCCACAAAGCCAAGAATCAAGACTTGAAGAAGCGTTGATTGAAACTTAATAGGGCTCTTTGTTTATTTTTTTATTTTTTTTATACACATTGTTAGATTGTCACTATAAATTATTGAGCACTTTTTTTGTTGCTTTGCCAAGATTGAATCTAACTGGTCTGGCTGTTGTTTTGTCTTGTTTTTCCAATTGAATCAGTGTTTTTCTTTTGTAAATTGTTCAAATTTGTCTCGTCTCACACCTTTAGAGTTGCTCTTATTGGCACACGACGGCTTTTCCAGTGAACTGGACCAACTGGAGTTATGACTACAGGTTTCCAGGGGCAAGTGCTGTCCATAAAGTTGTGATTCAAGTAAAAGAAACAGTTATCATGATGATGTTCTGTTGGAGCTCACGTTTTGTTTGTTTCACTGGTCACGTTTCACTTTCTTGACCTCTTTGTTTTGTTTTATTTTTTTCCATTAAAAACTGTAGACTTTACCCTGCAGCACTGCTAACACAAGACTGTTAACCAATCAGACGCGTCCCCTTACGCCCCTGTATACTTTTTAAAGCCTACAGCGAGTCTGTGATGGGGCAGTGTTCTCTGTTGGGGAGTGGTCCTGAATGGCCTTTTGGACGCACGCACTTCTTGTATGTCTTGTATGGTTGGCATTGTGGCACATACCTGCGAGCGATACGTCTGAAGCGACGCATCGATCACGAATTGATGCCAACAATTTTGAGATCTAAAGGTTGGCTGCCTTGGTCCAACAACAAACAGGAACAGAATTCCCAGATGGGCTGAGGAGAAGCGTGATCCTAAACACTATCAGGGCCACAGGAATGTGTTCAACGGGACTCGATGAAAATGTGAAGCTGTGATTTAGGGCTATTTTGTGTGTGTGTGTGTGTGTGTTTGTGCGCGTGCGTGCGTGTCAGCTTGTACGTGTGCTTAACTGGGCCTCGCACCCTCAACCTATTCTGTACATATGGCTTTACGGCTGCAGATCTCTTGCACAGTGTGTCTGAAGTCGCCGCTTCCTGTTATCGACATAACTTATGGGCTGAAACGACAGAAATGGCCGACCTGCAATCCTGCATGTCTCCTTGGAAATAAAGTGTGACGCAAGAATAAAGACCTTTTTTTTTCTTCTCTCTATTCCTGTCCTGTTCGTTTGTTCACCTGGTGGAAGGTGTTTGTTTTTCAAGAAGAAAGACAAGACATGATGTTTGATTGTTACATGGGGCATCATTTAATTGTCCTGTTATAATTTACAATCAAAAAAATAATATATCTTCATTTGTGTACAGCCATGACCAGAGTGGACATGGATTGATCCCAGGATGTTACACAGAAAGTTGGGTGTATAGGGAGGATGAAGAAAGTGATGGTGTGCAGTGGGTTAAAGGTGAAGATGAGAAGAGGAACCAAAAGGTAAAGGAAGGAAAAGGTGAGGTTGGTGGAAGTAAGAAAGGAGGGAGGAGAAGAGGAAGAGTGGAGTGTCTAGTTTAAGCGGAGAGAGTGACTTTACAAGGCAACTCGTTCATTTTCTTTTTTGTAGAATATAAAAAAAAGACCAAACACAGACAGTCAATGGGGTCATGTGGTGTCTGTCCGCTTTACTTCTGGGCGGGGATCATGCCGTCGATGGACTCGCCCTTCTCCAGCTTCTTCTCCATCTCCACCATCAGCTTGACACCGTCGACCACCAGCTGCACCTGGTACACCTCGGAGGAGCCCAGACGGTCAGCGTTGGAGATGTCGAACACGCCGCCAACAGAGGCTGTGTCGACGCCACCTGGTGGAGGAAAGGAGGGACGACAAGAATGAGGGCGATGCATCGAGACGGCGTCGCAACAACAACAACAACAAAAAGAGGCTCTCTGTGCTTCCCGTACCGGTTCCACGCTTCTGCAGACGCAGCCTGGTCAGGATCTCCTCGAACTTGGCGTGTGTGCTCAGCTTGGGCAGCTTGACGTGCACGCCACCGCGCAGGCCGGTTCCCAGGTTGGAGGGGCAGGTCAGGATGTAGCCCAGATGCTCGTTCCACATGAAGCCGTGGTTGTGCTTCTTGAAGATCTCCTCAATCTGAGCAGCAGGACAGTGAGGTGAATATTCACAGCGTTTTATGTCGGTCCCTGTTTCCTGACGTTCCAGTTGGTCTGACACCTGAGTCAATTCATCCACTTTCTGGGCTCCTCCAGATACAAAGTAGATTTGTTTTTTGTGTAATTTAAATGAAAGTAAAATTACACTTGTACTTTTTGTCCCCATTCATTTTAATCCCAAATTGATGCCTTTGCATGTTGCACAATGAGACTGCGTGGGTGTGACGAGGCGCTGTTACCTTCTGCAGGCCAACGCAGAAGCGCCTGAAGACCTCCTTCATGTTGCCACCCTTCTGCATGGAGATGACACGCAGGTGATCCTCCTCGTTCACCCAGACCAGGAAGCTCTTGCTGTCGTTGTGCCTGGAGAGACACAGTCAACTCAGCATTAATCTCTTTACCCTGGCGTTGCACGCTGCTCAGTATGAAGTGCTTCAGTCACAGCCTGACCCTTACTTCACATCTCTTAAAATCATATAATGGTGATTGGCGAGTCTAAAGGTACAATACACTGTTTTGTATAAGCATTACTTTCTAACAATGATTACATCTCTTGTCCAACTTCCTGGTAAAAATGGGGAAAAAAATCCCTCCATCTTTCACTTGCTCCTCTTTACAGAAAGTGTGAGTTCTAAAATTAAGAAATTAGCCCATTTGTGATGTCACAAAAGATACTAATATCTCACTTTCGGCTGTAAACATGGAGCTAAAAAAGCTCTTTTCTGAAGACCTTTATGGATTCTAACTCAAGTGAGGCTCCTTCACTGTAGGAAAATAACTATCTCCACCTGTAAGGATCTGAATCTGGATTCCCGTCTGTGTCTCTCACCAGATGCCTCTGCCGTCGGGCCAGTCACGGGCCATGCCGGCGCAGGTCAGCAGGGGGGACACGGGCTTGTCGAACAGGAAGTGATCAGCGATCAGCTGCTCCTGCTCGGCGTCGGTCATGCCTTCCAGGGGGTAGTACTTTCCCTTGAACTCACCCTCCAGGCTGGCCAGGGCTGTCACACAGGAGAGGAGTCGATCTCTTGGTTAAAACCTTCCACATCCCGTCAAAAAAAAAAAAAGAGTTGCGCCAAAAATGTGGAGATACTTACCCTCGATGGACAGCTTCTCAATGCCTCTGCGCTCTCCACGGCTGTTGTGGGGGGGCAGGGTGAATCCCTTGATGGAGCGTCCAGTACGGACACGGCTGGACAGCACGTAGTTGGGGTCCAGGTCGTCACCACCCTGGAGACACAAAAAGACACGGGACACTTTGTTAAATCCAACAGTGAACATTGTTTTTAGATATCCTTTCAGGTGAGGGAAAGGAAAATGTAAAGAACATTTGCAATTATTCAGATGAATTTCGTCTTCTTCAAAAAAACTAGATTCCCTTCTCACCTTCAGGTTCTCGAAGTTCAGGTCGGTCTTGTGCTTGTCGGTGGGCTTGTATCCACCGTGACGGTCGGAGATGACGGGGTCCAGCAGATCCTTGAAGACCTCGTAGGACTCCTCATCACCAGCAACGCAGCCCACGGTCATGATGAAGGGGTGACCTTGGAGACAAGACAGGAAGACCGTGGAAGTGAGCGACATTGTGAGTGAGGCGTGTCACAGTTTTCTGTCACTTCAGATCTAGAGTCTTGCACATCCATCTTGCCAGGCTCCCAAAAGTCAAAGGTGTTTAGTCGGTCGACAAGGCTGGAACTACAGGCGCACGGTGCCATTTATACCACCGAAGAAGAAATACATGAAGCAAATGCAAACCTAGCTGGTGCTACAAAAAGATGGATGAATTAAAAAATTGATGGAATTTTGATTGTGACAGAACGTAGAACAACAGTGAAGTTTGGGGGCTGAAGTGTGGGGGATGGTAAATGTTACTCCAATAGATACTGTTTTGAATGAATGTGTAGAACATAAACAGTTGCAAGATTTTTTTCGTTGCAGTGATCTTTGAGAATTAACAGCGAGCTCCTGGTTGGTTGTTGGCGTCCTTACCAGGGTTGTCAACACCGGTCTGGATGATGTCATCCACGGTGAAGCCACTGGGGGTGGACTTGCCCCTCAGCTTGCCGTAGATCTCCTTGTTCAGCACCTACACGGCCGGATGGACAGGTCGGTGACTATACGCTCACACGACACCCTCAAGTCTTTCCCACAGGTGAAAGATTAAAAACATGCATGGTATTTTTCTTTCTATTTGACGGAAGGAGCACCTTGGCCATGTGGTTGTTGTGCAGGGAGAGGTCGGGGAACTCCTCGTCCACGGAGAACTTCATCTTGTAGTCGTTGTGACAGTTCTTTGCCATGGTTGCGATTCTTACTCCGTCTGGGGGAAGCACAAAGAGAGTGGAGGTGTTCATCAGAATCAATCACAAAAAAAAAAAAAAAAAAATCACAAAATCTCTTTCTGCGTCCACGTTATCATTGTTGGTATGATTGTAATATTGCGCGTCCGTTGGGTACCGGTTTTACTTTCGGGTATTTCACCAAGTTTTTCGAGCGCCTTGTCTACGAGTCTCCTGGTGGCCAGGAGACACCTTCTCATGCTGTCAGCCTGTCTGTCAGCCTGTCTGTCAGCTGTGCTCCCAGCAGGCCTGTCTGTCAGATCGTCTCGCCACCTGCCAGCCTCCAACACCCTCCGCTTCAGCAGAGGTTATTAATAGAGCAGCTGTGGCGCCTCGCTACCATTGCCACCTCCTCCGTCCCCCACCTCTGAAGGACGGCTACTGTTTTCTGCACACGCCAGTGAATAATTTTCTCCGTCTCTGCCTCTTAGTGTCAGACTGAGAGAAGTTTTGACTCCAGATGGAAAGAAAGTGCACAAGAAATGTCTCATGCCGTTTACTGGATTGCTCAAATTTAAAAGGAAAAATTAAAAAATGTTAAATTATTGATTTAACCTGTGTGAAATAAGAGGTTAAAAAATCAGAAAGATAAAAATGTCAAATCAGCAAAGTCAAAGAATCAGTCAGCGCTGACATGCAGTTTGTGAGATTATTTTTCAACTCTTTTCACTGCGTCACTGCGTTTAAAATAAAATAAAAATAAAAACCCTCAAGCGGTCGGTGACACCTGGAGCACTTAAAGGTCAAAGCACTGCATGTGTCTCAAGTCACAGCAGCTGATCGTCGCAACTGTTCCACTGACCCTGTTTTCTTTCCCAAAAGACCCCATGTGGGCCAAAGTTTAGAGGCTTTAAACCGTGCAAACTTCACAAACTGCGAAACCTTAAAGGAAAATAAAAATGAATCGCATCTCCAAATGTTGCCAGCAGAGATTTTCCCTGCAGATAAATGGTTTCAAAACTTTTCGGCAGGCAAACATCCAACATTGTCCAATAAAACAACTTCACTGCATTCTCATTCCTGGAATTTTAAACAAAGTTTGAATAAAATGGCCAGTTTGCCTTTTACCTGCTAAGGAGAAAAGAAAGAGGTAACAGATCCCGGGATCAGGTACTGTCCACCAAATGTAGGGGTTGCCCAACTCTGTCAGGTGATGGACTTAAGCATTTATACCCAGACCTCTGCCCTCATTGGCTAATGGGTGGCGTGGTCCTTCCCTTTGATTGGTCGCTGGACGTTTTCTGTGTCGGGGCGGCTTTGGAAAAGGAAAGAACCCGACGTCGCACAACACTCGAGACGAGAGGCGAGGCAACAGCTGCAGCCGCAGCCTTTTCACCTCACAGCTGCCCTGCTGCAGTCTGCAGGACTGCCAGTGTGCTGGAATCGACGCAGTACTAAACTTATATATATTATTCCTTGCATATACATAATTCCTCAAAAAGAAATCCTCTGTCTAAAATGGCTAAATTATTTAGACTGACAAAATGTTTTTCATACAAGTAAAATGTAATATCTGCAGTTTCAAGCATTATAGATTATATAAATATATTTTTTCTGAAGCTTAATTAATTTGTTTATTTAAAAAAAAAAAAAAGAAACACTGTAGTATTTAATCTCCACTTCTTAAATGAATTTGCAGGGACAGTATGTGTGCGTGTATATGTAGCGCTGGATGTCACGGCCGTGTTGAATAAGTTGGGAACAAGCGAGCGCAACCACGTAATCGCCAGATTCAATTACAGGGAGCCCTGATGAGTGGAGATCCTTGTGTCAGAATTAGACCAAGTGCTGAACTTCGATTGGGGGTAATTGTTAAGCCACCTCAGTGAAACACCGGGTACTTTAATTTCCTCTGCCAGTGTTCAACCTGCAGCCTCACGCTGTGTTCTGCATAAATATCAGAGTGTCTCTCCTGTACGACCGCCAGTGTCATTATCGCCCTGCACCTGTAACGTGACGGACCTGGCTAATCTACCCGCCGACAGATACTAAAACTCACACACACCATGTGACAGAGTCAGAACTGTGCGGGTGGAAGCCGGGGGGGGGGGGGGGGGGGGCAAGCTGTGACGCAGGCCGCTCCCATGGAACTCAGAGGCTCATATCCAGGCAACCAATCACATAAATAATAGGAAGATATTTATAAATAGAGGGAGAGATTTTTTTGCATTAGTGGAACAATGTGGGTGACACTGTGGTTAGCAGTGCCGCTTCACAGCAAGTTACAGGTTGTGGGTTCAATTCTGGGTCTGCGATCTTTGTTTGTGGAGTTTGCATGTTCTCCCTGTGTCTGTGTAGGTTCTCTCCACGTTCTCCAGCTTCCTCCCACAGTCCAAAACCATGCATGTGAGGTGGATTGGAAACGCTAAATCGTCCATTGGTGTGAGTGTGTAAGTGTGAATGATCGTATGTCTTTCCATGTCCTTCTATGTGGCTCTGCGATGAACTGGCGACTTGTCCAGGGTGTCACCCTGCCTTCACCCCATGACAGCTGGGATTGGCTCCAGCAGACCCCCACAACCCTGAGTGGAGGAAGTAGTGGATATGGAAAGTGGGTGGATGGAGCAATGTGATTTTCTTTTTGCATCACGAAGCTTTGCTCATTATTGGAGGGTACCAAAAAATACCCAAAAAAATGTGGTATTTGCTGGTATTTGTGCTTTTCTGGCTTTGCTGATTGACTGTTTCCCCGTGGAAGACCACCTGAAGGGCCAATGAAAATTTCCCCTTAGTTGCAAACACAGAGACCTAAACCCTCCTGGCTGCTGCTGAAAGATTCAGTACTGTGAGCTTATGTGCAATTGTGATAAAGAAAAAAATATATACACATGCATAAATAAATACATGCTCGCTAATTACCGCTAATTGCCTGCGTTCATGCCGTCCTGATTTTATAACTACAAATTTGCAGAGGACGGCTGTGGTTGAAGGGTGCGGCTGTTCAGGTCGTCGATCCGAGCCTCTGCACCTTTGCTCTAAATCAAAACCCCGTGTAGAGTTTCACTGCTAGCAGCTCCGCCATTTGGACGTGACTGTCCAAATTAGTCTTCCTCCGTGCCGCTGCGTGCTCCTCCGACCAGCACCAGCCTCAACACGTACTCATGGCTGCAGCCAGAGGTCACTCAGTGGCAATGTTGTGCACAATGTACCTTAAACTAAAACCACCATATGGGACAGTGACAGGACTTTTGCCCAGCAGACGTTATTTTGAAGAGAGCTCCAGTTCTGCTCCAACTGTCGCAGCTGTCCACAAAGTGAACAGGTGAATGAATAATGCAGCAGCGCAGGCTGAAAAGTCACACAGTTTGTGCCAGACGGATCTTTCACTCATTCAGTCCAGTTGTTCGTATGAAACTCTGGCACAGGATCCACCCTCCTAATTTAGACGGTCATTCCATCTGCCAGCACAAACCACCACACACACACACACTCACACACACTCACACCCTCCCACAGTCGCCTGAACCCAGCAGCTGCCCTGGGGCTGTGGGCACAAGAGGACAGTTATGTAACCAGAACACTGCACCTACCATTCATGATAATTCATTCTCATGAGAGCCGTGTGAAAATACATATTTATATGTATGTATATATGTATATTTTTTCAACAGTACTCTGTTCAATCAAAGAGATGAAGGCCTCCGTCTGTTTCATTTTTCTGTGAATTTTTTGCTGCCCAATAACGGTGTTCAACCATATATTGTGCTGGATGTAAAAATGCAAATGGGCTCTTTTATTAATTGAAAAAAAATCATACATCTGAAGAAACTAAAGGAATTGCTGCTTCTTGTTCATCGCCCCACCTTCCAAGTAGCATCTCTGATTTGAATTTTAGTACTGATTTTATTTTCAGTGAAGACACTTTTCTTTTTTCAACCTCAAACAGTCATTCTTGACTTACGTGTGGAGTCAAAGTGAAAAACAACTCATCTTCTGCTTTGCAGGAGAATCTTCTTGAGTCGTTATGTGTGAGCCCGGCCCCTCTGAGGAGGGAGAACATAACTTCTCAGCCTCGTTTGAGCTGGCGAGCCGTCTCCCAGCGGATTCACAGTGCGGGCCTGAGGGATCGCTGGTGGGTTATATTCACACATTCACACGTTTGTGCTGCCAGGAACAAGAGGCAGCGTCGAACAGTGACGCCCTCCACTGACGCAAAGCCGACTAGCTGCTATGAGCGTTTCGGAGCAACTGACTGCTCCACGGATTGTTCCTGGGAATTCATGGGGGCGGAAAGACACCTGGTTCGCAGGTTTTTCTTGACAACAGATGAAAACGAATGAATTTTCACTTTGTTGAGTTTTTGTGTGTTTTTGTTTTTGAGTTTTGTCATTGCTGACAGAGACGGCAGCCCTCATGCCGTCCACCAACTGCCTCAGATTGAAGTTAGGTCAAATGTTTCAGGCAGCTGAGTCCTGAACGAGAGCAGGGAAGGAAAAAAAAAATCTTGTTCACAGTTTGAGGAGGCCCCCAAAATAGATGGAGGCATTTTGTAAGATGACTCTGTCGCCTTGTGCATGTTCACGGGGGAAGAATGTTGGAGTGGGAAGGAGGGACAGTGTTTTTGTCTAGTTTGCTCCGGTTGTACACAACACACACGGCACTTGACTGGCTGCTAGATGAGTGTGCTAGTGCTTCCTTTGTTTGACAGTGCACTGTTAATGATGGAGGTGTCTGCAAAGGGTGTCTCTGCAATGGCTTTGCGATGTGAAGTGTGTAATGTTTCATTTCTCTTATTTTGCATGTTTGTGCATCTGTCAAAGATGCCGTGAACAGTGAAGAGTGAAATGTGATCATCACAGCGAGTTATGAGGGAGACGGTGAATCCGGGCCTGAACTTTGAGTCTATCTTTAGTGGTGCCTCTGCAGGTCTTCCCATCTCCAGTACCAGCCCTCCTGATTGAATTGCTTTGACTCAGCAGCAAAAGTGTTTGTGCTCCTCCTTCTCATCCCTTCATCCATCCCACTCACCCAGCCTCACTTATGCAACTTGGATTTTTTGCAAAGTCTCATACATAAATTGGAAAAAGTGTGCGTGTAGGTGTTGGTGTGCGCACGCACCTCCAATTCAGCGACAGCTGCCACTAAGATTTTTACATCATCCTTCAATAAATTGGAACTTATTGAATAAATTGTTCGATAAATATCTGTATATCCTATTATTTGAAATGTGAATTGATGTGAAACTAGATAGTAAGTTAATTATTAACATTTTTAAAGTTTATAATTAATTATTTCCTGTGACAAAATAAATGTAACTAACGAGAAGGCTTGTGTGTTTCTTGCAGTATATTTTCTTTCCTTTAAATGACAGTAAACATTAACAACAAAATGTAGTCATGCACACACTATAGAGTTGACCTGCCAACTAGCTATTTCCCATTATTGACAACTGTGTACACACACACAGTGTGTGAGTGAGTGTGTGTCAGTGAGAGAGAGGGGGAGAGGGTGAAAGGGAGAGAGAGAGACAATGTTTATTTTACCTCTTTGCCACCACAGCACGGTGGCAGAGAGGATCAGCCATGCTTAGCAGTTCTTATGAAGGTTGTTGTTCTTTATGAGAAGATTTGAAGGGCCTAAAGCGATTTAGCCTGGCTTAGTTTTTCACCCTGTGGATTCCAAGTGAAATTTTACATGGAAAGGTGCAAGAAAACATTTTTTTTTTTATCACAACTCAAGATCGCCAACAGAATGCATGGTAGAATGTTGATTTCCACTCTTCTTCCCCACACCTTCCGTCATCACCTGGTGTTTTTCTTCCACAGCTGGTGTCCAATTCTAGCTTCTGGTTTTGTATGTGGGACTCTTCCATGCCTGACCTATGGCACCTGATGTCAGCTGTTGTCCCCAGTAGGTGCTGCTGGCGTGAACATCAGGTATTGGTGGGCTGCCAGGAGGTGTGTCCCCGGAGACCTGTGACCTTACATGGCCAGGCTACGCCTGTACGCCGCCTCTGCTGGTCAATCCCGCCTCTCCTCACAGCTGAGCCATCTGTCTGCACCATCATATAACTGTCAGGCACATATAACAGACAGAAACACACGCACACGCACACACACACACACGCGCGCGCACACACACACACACACACACACACACGTATCTACGTATACACACATACACTCTCGTGGCAGTGTGGGTTTCTCCTTTCTTATGAATTTTTGTTTGGTGAGATTTTTAAAAGAACCCCTGAAGTGTTCAGTGTCAAGAAGTGGAGACAGGAACAGTAGCTCCCTCAAGTGGTAAAAAGGTGCGTTGCACGATTGACCTACTCACTTTGCTGTACGATTGAATGGAGGAAGTGGAGTGCGCCATCTGCAGGAACTCTGATCATCCAAAACTGCATGAATGAATGAAGAAGAGAACAAAGTAATTGATATATCCGCCGTGTGACGTAAACATACATTTCCGGCAAAAACCCCTCTCTTCTTTCGTCCTCTCTTTGTTTTGAGCTCCCTGCTGAGACCATGGATTCCTTTTAAAAAGATTAAATTTATGTTGTCACTGATATGACTATTTGTGTGTAATTAGTGTATGCTAAACTGCTCTGCTGTTGTCCCTCTGACTTAAATCTTCACCCTTAAAATGATTTGGCCCTGGCCTTGTCACTCTCCATTGGATTAGATTAGCCACTGTGACATTAATAAATCTGAAACACACACACACACACACACACACACACACGGACCACCCAGTTCATCTGACTGATTAAACACGCACCATCTGTGAGATAAGCTGCAGAACCTGACTCTTTCAAAACACACAGAGCTCTGTTGTTACTGACTATATTTGGCCAATGCTCCATGCCATACATACATAATTTTATCATGTTAAGTGTACATTTACACATCATAATATTTTTTTTAAAGGTAAAGCTTGAAACAGAAATACTTAAGTGACAACATCAAGTGCTATTTACGAATCTGTTTCAACGGTAGGTTGGTAAACATCCAGTAATCTGTCATAATAATCTGTCTTCTCCTGTTGACAATTCGTTTTCCCACACAGACGGGTTGCGTTGTCCCAGGCTGGGCCGCGACGGCGCGGTGTATGGTGGGAAATACGATATCAGGTAAGCTCCTCGGCAGCGTCAAGTCAGTCGGATATAGTTATACCAGCGCGGGAAACTCTTATATTTTACCTTCAGAATAAAACAGCGGCGGTTATCGGTGTGCCGGAACGATGTGACAGCAGAGTGGTTTGTCCACGACGGACCTCTTACGTTGGAGGGCAATACCGGAAAAGGACTGAGTGTGTGGTATTAGCCAAAATGCTAATGATGAGGAGGAGCTGAGAGCACCGATGAGGTAGCAGGTGAATCACCCGGAGTCCCTAGTGTTTCACTGTCCAACCTGTTTCGTTTGAAGCGTGTAAAACTTTTAGAAGAAATGCACAATATCAATAGGGCGTTATTGTACAAATTAAAACAACCGTTTTGATTCCGCTGACAAATTGCTGGAAGCACATCGCCAACAGCCGGGCTTAGCAGGTAAGCTATAAATAACTTTAGTGGATGTGACAAGGCGGCTACTTGTTTGTCTGGGGGTTTATGCTGCTGTTTAGCAAAACAACGAAACGCGGGGAGAAGTTCACCTGCCGCACAGCAACATTTCGCCAAGAGTACGTGTAAAGAAAAAACAATTCTGTCGTCTGATGTGACGCAGTCCCCATCAAATGAGCAGGACTGGGTTTGTTGACATTTCAAATTAACATGAGAAAAAGCCTTGCATTTCCGACTGTTTTGAAAGTGACCTGAGGCGTGTAGCATCGCCCGCAGTAAACACGGAGGAAGTTCAATGAATTCCTCCGGTGTGTTTATTTTCCATGGAATATTTCTCCCCCAAATTATCTCAGTAAACATCAGTGTCGAAAGTAACGGGCCTAATTATGCTCGCCAACCAGCTCTAATTATTATTTATTCAATATGGTCACTGCTTTCGTGTGTGTTTCCAGGTTTAACACCGGTGTGAAGGGGAAACCTCGAGGGTTCTGTGATGTTGTCGGCGGAGGACATTCTGTGCAACACACAGCAAGTGATCTCAGGCTTGGAGGCGCTGCGAGGAGAGAACCGCAGCCTGCTGGAGAGTCTGCAGCCGCCGGAGGAGAGTCGGTCCGCGTCGGAGAGCAACAGCGTGGACCAGGAGAAATGTGGCATCATCCGCCAGTCACTGGACAGGATAGAGCTGGGCCTCAGCGAGGCGCAGGTACACAAGGAAACCCAGTGCAGAGGCCTCCTTTGATTGAATGATTGATTGAGCATTTTCATACCTTCAACCGGGTTGTTGTGGTTTGACCCCTGGCATCATCTGTTCAGTGTTCAGATGTTCTAAATGCTCTAAATAACACAACACAACACCCTCCACTGACTCTGTACTTCAGTTTAACAACAAGAAGAAGAAGCATTTATTCATCCCGCATTGGGGAATTTTGCAACAGCAATACAATAGAAAATAATGAGATTATATTAATTAAAAGAAATAAGGAAATAAAATGAAATAAAAATATTTATAGGCTAAAAATAATTGTCATTGTATAATACATTTCTATAGCAAATCTTTTAAAACACTTTGTAATTGTATTTATAATTTATTGTTTATAATTATAATTTAATATTTAATTTTGAAAATAATATGTAAACAGCACACAACTATATAAATATTTTAACTATTAATCTTTGTCTTACATTTTATTACCACCTAAGTTTCAGTCGTTTCTTTGAGATCAGCCAGTGTTTTTGTCCTCCAGTTTCTCGACTGTCTTGCCTCCCTCCTCCAGGTCATGATGGCTCTGTCGGCTCATCTGGGCTCACTGGAGGCCGAGAAACAGAAGCTGCGAGCTCAGGTGAGTGTCTTCTCTCCTTTCACTTCATTCCAGCTGTTGTGCTCTCCTCCTGTTGCCTCCCTCCGTCGCCGACATCTTCACCTTCCTTCTCCATCCTTCCCTTCCTTCACGTTGGGCCCGGTAATCTTCTGTACAACTCACTTCACGTCTCCCTCCCGTGTGTCCGCCTCCTCAGGTGCGCCGTCTGTGTCAGGAGAACCAGTGGCTGAGGGACGAGCTGGCCAGAGCTCAGCAGAAGCTGCAGGACAAAGAGCAGGAAGTGGTGGCGCTGGAGGAGCACAACAAACACCTGCAGTTCATGTCCTCCATACGCAAATACGACCTGGAGGAGCCGCAGCTGGTGAGAGTGATGTGTGTGTGTGTGTGTGTGTGTGTGTGTGTGTGTGTGTGTGTGTGTGTGTGTGTGTGTGTGTGTGTGTGTGTGTGTGTGTGAGACAGAGAGAGATGGGTGTGTCTCCAGGGTCTTTCTGTGTCTTTTTTTCAAAGACATTAACCTGAAATATGAGCCCGAGTTGACTTTAACTTTTGAAAGGTAGCTTCACCCATAACCATCAAACTACGGCTAACAGTGAAGTCCAAACACTAAAACAGGTTCTACAACTGCAGTCACTGCTGTAACGTCCTCAAGAGTGACAGCAAGCAAACGCAAACAAAATACTTGAAGCAGACCTCACACAGAGGAACCTTTATTTGTCCCACAACACGACTTCAGCAGCGGTGGCAGTTAAATGTAAGAAATGAAGGTGAAAGGACACCGTATAGGTCAGACACTGTCAATGTAAGGATAAACTATGAACATGAGTATGTGCAGAATACATTGTACAGAACAAAGCATGGGTTTCAGTCAGTCTAAATTTACATAGTGCAACACACACATACAAATAGTTCTTAGACAGCAAACTAGAATCAACACCCTGTTTAGTGGATGTTTTATTTGTGCTTTTGGCTTCATGCTCAGCTCCGAGATGAATGTGTCTGCTTTCCTTCTCAGGAGGACAAAGACACGTCTTCCACCAAGGAGTCTCTGGATGATCTCTTTCCCACTGAAGACGAGGAGCAGTCGCAGAGTAAGAAAGCTCCTTCTAAAACACAAGATAAAAGGCCATGTTTTGTTTTGTTTTTATAACAGAATCAAAGCTATTTTTCCACATGTGATTTGGTTTCATTTGCACACGTTTACTCTAGTTAATCTAAAACTGTGGCTGTGACCATTTTTTTATTGCGATATTTAGGTTTTGCGATATTCTAGGGGTGATGGAAACGCAGCTGTTGACACTTTTCCCTCCTTTAGTGTCTCAGCCACATCACAGCAGCGCAGCAGTCGCGGCCCAGCAGGGCGGCTACGAGATTCCCGCCCGCCTTCGAACGCTGCACAACCTGGTGATCCAGTACGCATCCCAGGGAAGATATGAGGTGGCGGTACCGCTTTGTAAACAGGTGGGTGGGGGCTGTTGGACAAACACACAGAACCTGTTTATTTTTTGTTTCGTTTATTTTTTTCCATTGTGAACCGATAAAATGAAACCATGCGATTGACAAAATACCTCCACAGGCTTTGGAAGACCTGGAGAAGTCGTCAGGCCACACCCACCCGGACGTAGCCACCATGCTAAATATATTAGCGCTGGTGTACAGGTGGGTCAAGCGCAGCCTTGTCGACGTCGTCGTTGGCCGGCAGAAAGCGACGCGTCCTGATTTCTTTTTCTCGCTCTTCAGAGATCAAAACAAGTACAAAGAAGCAGCCAATCTATTGAACGACGCCCTGGCAATCAGAGAAAAGACTCTTGGAATGGACCATCCAGCTGTGAGTGACCCGCCAACATTGAATAAGCCCCAAACTACTGACTCTCGTAGTTTCAGATCCCATTGAACGCAAACTGAACCTGACATTGTTTTTATTATTATTTTTTGGTCAAACAACTTGGAAACAAGATTCTTGTGTATTAATTCCTCTTGTGTGTGTGTGTGTGTGTGTGTGTGTGTGTGTGTGTGTGTGTGTGTGTGTGTGTTTTGTGCAGGTGGCAGCGACTCTCAACAACCTGGCAGTGCTTTATGGGAAAAGAGGGAAATATAAGGAAGCAGAGCCGCTGTGTAAGAGAGCTCTGGAGATCAGAGAGACGGTGAGGGAATAAAACTCACTCACACTTTTGCTTTCTGTCCGGATTATTGTTTATAGTGACAATAAAGATAAAACAGCTTATCTTACATGCTGACTCTTAGAAAATAATATGAATGTTTACTGCCACAGGGCCTCAACATCAAGATTTTAGTTGTTATATGATTATCATTGTCATTGTTTATTTGGTGTCTTTTCCCTCCCCCACCTCCTCCCTCAGGTTCTGGGCAAGGACCACCCAGACGTGGCCAAGCAGCTCAACAACCTGGCGCTGCTGTGTCAGAACCAGGGCAAGTACCAGGAGGTGGAGGAGTACTACGAGCGCGCGCTGCACATCTACCAGAGCAAGCTGGGACCCGACGACGCCAACGTGGCCAAAACCAAGAACAACCTGGTGAGAAGAAACCTTCAGAACGCTCCACTGACCTCCACTCATGGCTCAGCTTCTCTTCCTCTAATCAATGCTTCCTGCACTTTTGTTCTCCTCTCAGGCTTCGTGCTACCTTAAACAGGGAAAATACAGGCAAGCTGAAGCTCTTTACAAAGAGATCCTGACCCGAGCTCACGAGAAGGAGTTTGGATCTGTGGAAGGTAACAAAACAGCAGGAGGAGGAGGAGTCACTTTGGATTTTATTTATTTATTCTTTGTGTATTTTTTAGAAACACATCATAGCAGACAAACAGGAAGATCATGCTGGTTTGTGACTCTGTGTGTGTGTCAGGCGATGGTCGGCCCAGCTGGTCCGCTACTGCTGAGGACGGCGGCTCCGGGCCGGACGGACTCACTAACCTGAAGCGCAGCGGCTCCTTCACCAAACTGCGAGAGTCGATTCGCCGCAGCAGCGAGAAGCTGGTCCGCAAGCTGAAGGGGGTCGGGCTGGAGGACACCCCGAGGAATGCTGGGTAATTCTCTGTCGCACACATTTTACTGGTACCAGACGAGTTCGGAGTCCTTTCTCAACAACTGCTGCTGCTTTAAATACTCCAGTTGACTTTAGTTCGTGTTTCTTATGGGACAAGTTCCATTTTATTAAATAAACATATATTGCTTCCTATTCCTATTTGCATTCTATCACTCTTTGTAATGCTAAACTATCATTCAGCAGTCTTCCCTGCATGTTTCGAGCTGATCTGGGACTTTTAATTTTTTTGGCCCCTGAAAAAAAAAAAACGACAGTGTTCAGTATGACTTTTTTCCCAATTTTCGGACAAGTTGAGATTTTGTGCGTTATCCTGTTTCGCTCGATGAACTACCATAGAACAGTCGTCTGACTGTGTTTTGGGCAGATCTGCAACTTGGAAAATCTTTGTTGTAAAGCATATTCCACAAACGAAATAAAACCTAAGTGGACTACAGAGATATTGAAGCAACACTGTTTGTAGGTAGGTTAGAACTGCATTTCCATTTGGGATCAGGGTCTGGGCTTGATTTGGAGCTGGGGTAAGGTTTAAGGTTGGGTTGGGTTGGGTGGCGAAAGCTTCAAGTGCCAGTATTTGGCAGTTTTGTATTTTTCCAAAACATTTTTTTTTGTTTTTGATATATTTTCCTGTTTTTGAATATGAACCAACTCTTTCTGATCATGTGCCCTGTTGTCAGGATGAAGAGGGCGAACTCTCTCAATGTGCTGAACGTCGGAGCCAGAGAGACCCAGGATGGTGCACAGGTGAGAACGGAGCTTCTTAAAAGACAACACGAATGGCACAACTATTACACCTCAGTCAGGTGAGACCAGCAGATTAGACTGGAAGTGAAAATCACCTCTGTGTCGTGTGTCCGTTTGTTTCCTCAGACGAGTCGTCTGACAGACGCCCGCGGCCTGAGCTGCAGCACACAGAACCTGGCGAGACGAGGCTCACTGGGAGGGAGCAGCTAACACACACACACACACACACACACACCTTAAAAATGTCCTGACTTAGGTCTATGACAAGCATATCAAAAATATTGTGCTGTTTTAAAATCAACCGCTGGCCTCAAGCAAGAGAACATGTTGCACATTCCCAATTTTCACATGATCTCTCTCAATGCGATTTAATTTAAATTTTTAATTTATAAAGTAACAAAAAAAAATAATCTATGAACTGAATTTCAAGATTTGGTCTAAATGTCCTGCTACGTATTTTGTCAGAGCTGAATTTTGCTACATTATTCAAACGCTGCACAACAAACAATGAAAAAAAAAAAGACAGAAAAATCAGATTGGGATTTTGATCCTCTTCAAATCACCTCCTCGCCTGTGAAATGATGCCAACAGGCGTCATGTGACCAACTTCTTTCAACCTTATGATGTCTTTTTCAATAATCATCATGAAGGACTAGAAATGAATCATATCCTGTTTGTTTGTTTGTTTGTTTGTCTCTTGTTGAGCAGATTAACGTTCATGTCTCAGTCGCTGTTACAGAGGTGTGTTATGTATCTCGTGTTGCTAATGTATCCATTTTTTCTTTGCTGTTAATAACATTGATTGTTATTTATACTTTTATACTGGCTGATTGGCGTTTGTGTCCACGTCAGATTATCTCCGCAGGGAATCTGGAGTCGTTTACACTATGATCAAATCATGACACCGCTGTCATTATTGAACCAGTAGGTTCAAATTTGGTTTACAAGGGGAAAGACAATCGACTTTGTGCTGAGTCACTTATTAGATTTTGCCTTGAAATGTCAAAGTCAGTCAGATGTATTTTTTTCATACTTTAAGGCCTATGGAAAAAAAAAGATTGAATTTGCAATTTTTGCACCAGAGTTTTATCATTCCATTTTGTGAAAAAAAGGACAATTTTTGAACTGACACTTGGTGACCAGATAAAGAGTGAGAATAACACTACATTTTTTTTATATACACTATTTCTGTGTGTATTGCCAGACCTCCACAGCTGGTAGACGTGTCCACACGACTGTTTCCTCCAGTCTTGTTTGTGCCTGAGCTGATAAACGCTGTGATGCTGGTTCAACCCTGGGCACAGTTTGATAAGCTGCTCGGTTCTCCAAACTCACTGTGAGCTGTGAAACTCTGCACCTGTGGTCACACCGACGGACTGCAGCTGCGGTCGGGGTTCTTAGGCTGGTCTGTCTGTTTGAGTTTTTAAAATGTTTGAGCGACAAGCTCGGTAAAAACCAAAGAGACGAGATTCACCCGGAGCCCAAAAGATAAATCATGTAAAATCTTTACAGCTCAATATCACAGATACTGTTTATTTCTTAGCACTATCGATATTATTTAAATATACTTGGACTTGTTACTTACATAAATTCCTGTATTTTTAGATATAGTATGTAAAGGCCCAACTCCTTTAAATTTTTCTTATATCTAATATGTTTGAACTTGACTTGTTTAAAACGTTAAGAGCTAAAAAAATAATAATAATAATAAATTGCACTGTGCTTGTTAGTTTCCATAGAAACCACCTCCTGCGGAAGTAATGTATATAAATACCTGTAGAGATGTCACTAACACGGTCGTGCACAAGCTGGATTACATCTCCGATGGCGTTTATTTTGGTAAACAAATGTCTGTACTTTATATTTATTATAAGCTTGAATTAGCTTCAATAAATTGCAATGATAATTTAAAAAAAAAATAATCTGGGCTCTGTGACTGATTTCAGTGTTTGTGATTTCATTTGTCCGATTTTGTTTAAATAAGTCTGAATGAAACGCATACAATTAAAACATTAAATAGAAACATTTATATTTAAGCTCCATGGAAACAGATGCAGCAATATTCAGAGTCAGTAAAAAAAAACAAAAAAAAAACAAATATGAACAGCTGGTCTGTGTTGTCGGTTAACATGATTTTGGTCTTAAGTCACGATCCAGTGTCTTGTTTGCTACAGTGATCTGTGGTTCCTTACAGCTCACCTACCAGAGGTTGATTTTCAAGTACATGTTGATACCTGTCACGATTGGATCTGTTGGAGTTCTTTTCACTGTAACAAGATGCCGGTTTACCTCCCGGCAGTCTGCAGCTGACGGGAACGGAGAGCTGAACCCTGACCATGACGGTGGCGATGAGCCGGCGGCATTGGGCAGTGGCGCCACCTTCAGGTCTGATGAGCCATCTGACTGATTTTCTGCAGCATCTCCTCAGACTGCAGCTGCTCCAGGGTCAGTAGTGACAGACCCAGCTGGTCCTCCTGGAGCAGAGAAAAATCAATGAAAAGGGAAAATATATATATAGTTCACATTAGAAACATGTCACCAAAACATTTGTCAAACAGAGGACAAATGAATAAACATCTGATGGTGATTACTGGCGTTCCTGGAGACTTTGTTGAAAAAAAAAAAAACATTACTAGAATGCATAAAAAAGGTATTAAATTGACATTTTTGTGTGTGATATTACAATGCGTCCTACTGGTATAATGTATAATTGAGCCATTGAAGCTCAATTCAAATTAAACTTAAAAAAAAGACAATACACAGATTGCCTGGTTGCCTCCCGTTGGTGTTTGCGACACCTCAATGGTTGATATTAGGCAGCAAAAAGGTGAGCGAACCTGTCTGAACGGCTGAGCCATCTGTCGCAGGAAGTGCTTGGAGAGCTGGATGGTCTCGTCCACGGTGAGATTCAGGCTGCCGTCGCTGATGTGCTCCTGAATCCAGCGAGGGAGCTTCCCGCGTTTGTCCGCTCGGGCGTAGCGCTGCGGACAGGGGGCGGGGGGAACAAACGGACACCTTCCTCAGCCGAGCAGCTCTCTCCGACCACTCCCGTCCGGTCTTGAATGTGAACTCACCTTGTCGGCAAAGATCATCAGGCCGTAGTCGGTTTTCCCTCGGATGGCTCGGCCCACGCACTGGGCGGCGTGTCGCATGGCGTCAAACGTGAGGAAGTCGTTCTCCCTGATCTGGAAGTGATCCCGCAGGTATTCCAGACGAGCCTGGAGGACGAGAGTCAGGACAAGATGCAGGGCGGGTGGAGGACGGACGCTTGGTGGCCGCTGTGGTTGGGGGGGATTTTGTTCTCACCTTCAGGATGCGGCTCTGCGTGTAGACGTACGGCACTCCGAACATGATGACCGCTCGGCCAAAGTGGTGAACTGCACGGAGAAGGGAAGTTGTGGTTGTGTTGGAAAGTATCCCAATAAAGAAACATTCAGACGCAGCCACGAAACACTTGCGTTGCTTGTCACTGTTAACATGTTTCCTTCTGTTCTCTTGCCAGTTTTCTAATCATACAAAGTTGCAGCAAACTGATTATTTACCGAAATCAATTCCTTCCGACACTTTTCCTCTGGCCACAGACAGCAGGATGGCTCCTCGGCCGTTCTCACAGGCCTGAAAAGCAAAATTTACACACAGGGGAAAACACAAAGTCAAAATTATATGTTTACAATCGCTGAGCTAAAGGGGTTGAAAAACTAAATTAGAGGGAAATTCAATCTTCTTTTCATTTCTATGTCAGTGTGCCGTGTCTCACCTCCTGATATTTCTCCAGAGCCATGCTCGTCTCTGCACCGTCGGGCGTCTCAATGAAGATCAGCTTGTTTCTCTGGATGTTTTCCAGGATTCCCTGCAAGCAAACGCACAGTGTTAATATTCCTTTCAATAGGACTGAGCAGGGTTCCAGCTGCATTTGTGTTTATTTTGCATTAGAGACATTCTCATTATTTTGACACTCATTTTTTTTTTTTTTTACAAATAAATCTCTCTTTTTGATGTTGTTTAGGGGAAGAAGTGAGTCCACACACTGACCTGTTCGTACCACGACGCCACTATATTCTCCATGTAGACGTAACTGGTGAAAAAGGCCACAATACCATCTGGGACGATGGCAGACATCTCAAGGAGCAGGTTGCCGTAGTTACGGATCACGGCTGGGGACAAAAATAAAGCAATATATATATTTATACATATATTATTACCGTTTTGACAAATTAAAACAAAGAATGTCATACTGTGTTTTATCTCCATGGTGAAATGATCATGTGATACAGTCATGGGAACAAAAAAAATATGTAATAGAAGACGTGTCTACGAACCGACATCTTCTCGGGTCTCAAACTTTGAGCTTAGAGCCACTTGGTCGTTTCCCCAGCTGACAATCTGAAGGAGGCAAAACAGGAAAATAAAGGGTCACATGGTTCACTTTGTTAACACCGACGACAATAACGAGCAGGAGATAAACACACCAGAGGACAGAGGCAGGTCCTCGCCAGCGTCATGGTGAAGGACGCCATGGTAACTGGGCGGAAGTCGAGTATTTTGGGATAGATGTCCAGCGGCGAGAGAGTCTAGCGAGAGCAGGAAGTCATCCGTCAGCAGAAATCCAGCAGCTTGACAACTTTCGGTGCTTGTTTTTGCGGCCAACGGAGAGAATGAGTTGAGAGACTTACCCCTGAGGTGATGATGACCGACTGGAATCTCTGGAAGACAGGTTTGATGGCTATCGATGGGTCCATGCAGCTGAGAGGAGCAGAGACACAAGAGAAACGTCACAACGGGCACTCTGCGACCTCCAGAGGTCATTTCATCTGGGCCGAGATCAGGGTTCAGGTCGAGCGTGTCCTCCACCTGAAGTGCAGCACGGGGTTGGCGATGGTTGGAGTTCTGTCTTCGAAGGGCTCGATGATGATGGTGAAACCTTCCGACAGCAAGAGGAACGTTTTCAAATAAAAAGCTAAACCAACCAGGAATCCAGAGCAGTAAAACTCTCTCTTATTTTTTTCCATCCGCTGGAGAGAGTGATTTAAAAGGTGAATTCCATGTCATACCTTGGCTGTAGGTGCTGACCAGCGTGGCAAAATTGGAGATGAGCGTCACAGCTGAGAAGTCGGCGATGTCGGCGATCTCCAGGGTTCTCAGTAGCGACTGTAACCGCTCTGCACAAAACCTGAGGGTGGAAAGACAGCGGTTGATAATAAAGGCTACACTGTCATCTCAAATGTAAATTGCATCCAGACTATTTGGTCAGCATCAATAAAGGTTGAACTTTCTCCCTCAAGTGTTTACGGGCTGGCACACAACCTGAGAGGCTTGCGGTCGATGCAGACTTTCTCAAAGATGTCCTTGAGGAACTGAGGAGTGCTCTCCTGGACCACGTGCTGGATCCTCAGGCGGGACTTCAGATACTCCAGGAATCGTCTCAGGAAACCAACAAAGTGCTCAGCTGTGCGAATTGTACCCGGGACAGCCTCTGGAGGTGAGCGAGGGCATAGCAACAACCATTAGTTCATTTCAGCTTTTTAGTTTAAAGCTGCCGCTAGAGCAGAGCAGAGAGACAATGGAACAGTTTATGTCTCGATGTCTCATCCTGATGATACCTCGAAGAATCTCATCTGGTAACACTGGATTGGCGAGGTAGACGTCGGTTTCCCTTGCAACGTTGGCCTCTTTCAGCCCCTCCACCAACCGCCTGTACTCCTGCTTCAGTTTAGCGGCGTCTGTCTCCTTTATCCTGTCGCCATGGAGGGAGCAAAGGTGATGCAACGATGTCAGCATGGACCAACTTTTATTGACTTTTATTTTACATATTCTAATAAAAGTTGGACTGATCCTTCAGTATTGACTTTAAAAAATACATGTGTATACTGTATGTATATGTACATTCAAACAGTGAACAAACATCTTATCAGAAGAAACCGCATTAGTGGCAACAGATTCAACCGTTGCCGACCTCTCACTGAATCTTACTTTTGAATGGCTGTCTGAAGAGTGTCCACGTTGTTCTGGCAGCGGTCCAGAGTTCGTCTGGTGATGTTCACACTCATGGAGTCGATGCACACGTTGTCTGCGGGGTGAGGAGGTGGCGACGTGAGGAGGAGGCAAATGACACGGCAGACAGGAAGAACGCTAGCTATTGCTACGCAATGCATCCTGGCTGCTATTTCATTTTTAAACTCACCGATATTATGAGCTTCGTCGAACACCACTACCGAGCTTTTGGCCAGCTCTTTGGACACCAGGTCAGCTATCTTTGGGTCCAGCAGGTAATGGTAGCTGTACACCACGATGTTAGCGTGCAGGATCTGAGAGGAGGTAAGCGCAAGAAACAAATTAGTTATTACAAACTATAAATTAGTGATGATGATTTGAACACTGCTATTGTTGGTGTCTGTATTTATAATATATTTCACAGCAGTTGCAGTGGCTGGCAGAGGTAGAGCTTACAGAGTAGCGTGCCAGATAATAGGGACACCAGCCTTTCCTCCTGCCAAAGTCCTTCAGGTCGTCCAGGTTGTAGATTCCAGGAGGGAGAGGCACCTGTCGTCCGACTGCATCAAACTCCTGCATGCACAAATCAGACAGAGGAGGGTGGCTGAAGGAAAGCAGAGGTGCAGTCCCACAGACAACAGACTACAGCCTGAAGTATCCATGTCTACCCTGGGAGAACGTGAGGGGCTCTTTACCTCGTAGAAGCGGCACACAGGTTGATCGGGGTCAGTGTGATGCTGTGCACGAATGTATGAAGCAGTCAGACTGTGGCACTTCCCATCAACCTCCTTCCCGAAGCGCAGAGCGCTCACCTGGGGAAGACGCGGAACATCATTCCATCATTCTGCTCTATGTCTTGCTGCCCGGGTTTATTTTTCACCCGATGTCTTCTTACCTCAGGGTGAATGCAAAGGTTCTTTCTGGATGAAAGAGCCAGAGCTAGGAAGTTGTTGCTCTCTCCAGTTTGCTTGGAATAAAACTCCATCAACTTTCTGAGCTCTTCCACAACCTGCTCAGACAGCAAACCAGACATTTTTTTCAGTTATTTCATCATTTTAGAAATATTATTCAGAGTGAAAACAGAGGTGTTTCTCAGTACTTTATGTCAATCAAACCTTTTCTATCTCAGGGACTGTTCTGGAGCAGTAGATGAGTTTGGTGACATCCAAAGGATAGGTCTGTGAAGGAAAAAGTGGGATGTCACCACATCTATACAAGTTTGGTCACATGGGAATCTCAACTGTAACACAATGTATTGTATTGTGCACCCTCACCTTCTGGTAGGCAACGATGAGAGACAGCAGCGAGATGGTTTTCCCCGTTCCTGACGGCATCTCCAGGACCCCATGACCCTGAACGGATATGAGCAAGACTTTAACGTCAAGATCAATCATTCCAGTACGAACCCTAAACCTCTACCATAACCCAGCGACACATCCACCGTCATCCATACTGTGACATGCATTTCGCAGCACCAACCCTTGCATCCAGCGTCCTCTTCAGCTCCAACATGTAGGAGTACTGCTCGGGATAGATGTAGTCGTATGGGAAATACACCAAGAGTCCGTCGATGTTGAGCCTAAAGTGACAAGTTTAAAAATGTTTATAATTGTCTGCTAACATAGTAAAAAGAAGACACAAAGTCCGAGATAAACTGATATTAGCGTGTTCAAAGCTAGCCGATGGCGGTGAACATGATGTTAGTTTTATGACACAAAACATGTATACAGACAAGAACTGTCTAAACTGCAACACCAAATAGACGAGCAACGATGGGTTAGATAAAAAAAAACAAAACAAAACAAAACAAAACCACACGGCTTTGTATTTAGTTGTTTGAGTTGACTGTAGCAACGCTAGAACCAACTCTGCATTCTGTGAACTGAAAATTTTGTTTAACGTTTCACGAAAAAGACTTACTTCATCGTGATAATGCTGTAACAGTCGCTCCTTTTTCTTCTCAGTGACTCTCAGTATTTTTCTTGTTTTTCTTTTTAATAATAATTTAAAACTTGGTCAGGCTGCCAGTGGATGAGCCAAGCACATACTGATGTTGCACAGCTTCCTGTGACGTCATCTCGTCTTCTTCTAGGAGTGCTCACATGCGCCCCCCTTGTGGCTGGATGATAAACTACTGGAAAATATCTTGAAATAAAATGTGTGTCCACGAGAGGGCGACATTGATTGAGCATAAATCACAAGGCAAAATTGACCGCGATATAGCTCTTAGTAGCTAACATTTGAGCTAACATTTCATTTATATGATGTAACTGAGAGAATAAAGCGTGTTCTGTTACTAATATGCTGATTCTTATCAATTATATCCTAACTAAATAGCACTGATTGATTTAGAAAATGGAACAGTATAAGCAAACAAAATTAATTGTTATTGAAAAGTTATCTCCTTTCCATGTGTGCAGCAAAAATGACATTGCAAACATTTTCGTAATGTAGAAATTTTTTATTCTTACATTTACAGGATACAGCATAACATGACAGTGGAATAATAGGACAGTGTGATGATGAAAACAGTGGTTGAGTCCGTGAGCCATGGCAGAAGAGTGTTTTTCTTTCTTCAAAGATTGAAAAAAAAAAATACATAGAGCAGCATATTTAGTCACTTTAAAAGCCATTTTGTGTGTTTGTGTGTGACCTATGTGAACGGCCGTCATCGGCCTCCGTCAGTTTAACACACAGAAGCACTGTGCCATTGTCTCTAAAGGGCGAGTGAAGCCCATGGAAGCTACTGACTATATCTGCTGCTGAAGGACGGGGAGACCTGGAAGTTCTGGAACTTGCAGCACTACAGTACAAGAGATAATCCATCAATGTACATGTTATCATTTATTTTGTGAGTTTTGATTTCGCTGCAGCTACTGTGTATCCAGTACATCCACCCAGTCAGTTCGTTTGCCCCTGTTTTCACTTCATCGTTGCTGATCTTCTAGCTGTGGCCTCGACGATAAGATGAGTAGAATGTTACATCTTCAGCACATGTCCAGTTAGCCGACCGTAAAATGTGGGATTTTTATCCAGGAGATAAAAGAATGTTTTTCAAAATGTTTAGTTAACGTTCAAGGTTCAGCGTCGATAAGGCTCATTAGGACCAGCCTGTTGCCTTGGCTGAAGTCGTGTCGGGACGTGGCATCCGCTCGTTTATCAACAACGTCCACGTGCCCGTTCTCCACTCGGTCAAAAGTCACCGCTGGTCAGGGCCATCGCGTCGTCTCCGGCCTACGTTCATTCTCACGTTTGTCGTCCTTCAAGTATCCCTCAAAAAGTCTTCAGGATTTGTTGCTCCAACGCCCACCGCCTCCCTCTCGCCACGCCCCTTCACAGCTCGCAGCGGTTGTCCTCGCTCTTGTAGCGGTCCATGATGCTGAGGACGTCCTCCAGGATGGACGGGCCCAGGTCCAGGTCCAGGCCCATCATGGAGTCAGCCCGGGGCACGACGGCAGCGCCGGTGCCCAGGCCCCCCGTCTGGAAGGTGGAGCAGGGCGACTCGCTGCGCTCGCTCCTCAGGTCCTCGTTGCTCAGGCCGGCGTCCGAGTCCAGGCTGAGGCCCCGGCGCACGTCCAGGGGCCCGCAGCTCTCCGACATGGAGTCCTCGGAGGAGGCCTCGGAGAAGGAGCCCGAGGACGGCACCAGCTTGCGTATGGTCGGGGAGAGGGAGATGTCTCGGTGGCAGGACTCGGACGCCGGGACGCCCATGGATCCGTTCTGGAGGAAGCCCAGTTGGGTGTGGGCGTGGCCATTGGCCTGTTTGCAGTGGTTGACCTGCTGCTGCTGCTGCTGCTGCTGCTGCTGCTGGCCGTGGTGGAGGTGGCCCTGCTGTTGCGGCGGGAGGCGGGAGGGCGGGGACGGGTCGTCCAGGTGAAGGCGTGGGGGTTTGGGCGGAGCCTGCTCGTGGTGGACGAAGACGGGCATGGAGACGGTGGTCTTGAGCAGGCCGCTGGAGGCGTGCTGGTAGTGGTAGCCGTTGTAGGAGTAGTCGTGCGAGTGCTGCAGCCCGCCGCCGAGGCCGTCCAGGTCGTCGTCGTGCTCGTCGTGCCTCTCCACGCTGTGTGAGCGCCCGTTTGCCGCCCGACCCATCCCCACCCCCACCGCCGCCGGCAGCATGCTCATCTTGCCCCGCAGGAAGGCCACGTCGCCGAACATGTCGCCCTCGCCCTCGGGCCCCACGTGCGCACTGTGCCGCACGTCGCCCAGCGGCGGGCTGATCATGTCGCCCGAGAGGACATCGCGGAGCCTCAGCTTCTTGCCCTTCTTGGGCGTGGTGGTCTTCAGGTACATGGGCGTCTTTGCCGGCATGTTGGCTGGTGCGATGATGATGTTGGTTCTTTTAGGTTTCTCAGGAGCGGAAAGTTCAGCCGAGTTTCTTTCCTTTTCACGGCGAAACTGAGCGTTCCAGCTCGTTTAGGTTGGCGAGCCCCCCGGTGGGTTGAACCTCACGCTGACATATGACTCTGGAGGACGAGGGGGGGGGGGTGTTAAATAGAGGAGGAGGAGGAGGAAGGCCTTGACCTCAGCTCAGGTCCCTTTGTCGCCACCTCACACTCAGAGGAGCCATAGCAGAGCCCAACGCCAGTCGCTTTTTCCCCCACTACTTGTCTTCACCTCGGAGGGCTCTGCAGCCGGGGGACGGGCCTTCAGGAATGTGACATCAGAAATCTGGAGATCTGTGAGGAGAAGCAAGAGAGAAAGAGAGAGAGAGAGAAAAAAAAAGGGAGTCATTAGAGGAAGGAGGGAGGCGCTGGGGGAGGAGATTTACGACCTCCTCTTTAGCGAGCCAGAGGACACATGACGGAAAACACTCCAAGAATCCAGAGTGTTTGCTTCAAAAAGGGGGGTTCTGCTCGCCCTAAATTACATGGCATTGTGGTGCTTGACATCATGTGGGCGTCGGAGCTGTGAGTCAGTCAGTGAATCAACGCAGCTCATTGCTCACGCGTTCCTCAAGAGCCAAACACAAACCTGTTGCGGGGAAAATTGTCGGTTTTTGCAGTATTTTTTCGGGGCGGCCGCACAACTCCGGAGTCGTCCCTCCTGTTATCAGTCGCAAAAGCAGCCAAGACGCGACACAAACACGGTGAATTACGGAGAGACGACGACAACGACGAGGAGCCCGCAGGCTCTGTGATCTTGTGATCCCATCACCGTCGTAAAGGAACCTTCGGTATGCGACTCGTTCAACGTCAACAAGTGATGTGTCGTCTGTTCAGGGGGAGGATGACAAGATGTGAACCAGTTCTCTGACCTTAAAAAATAAAAGACGTTCTTCACTTTGTTTACAGCAGGCAGCATCAAAGTGTAAAATGTCTATTTTGTCCATGTTGCCTTTGTGGGACAGCTTCAGGGGTGAGAGACACAAATAGTCATTTGAGAAAGAAAAGCCTGCGTGCTCGTTTTATTTTGTACCATGTGACCATCTAACTGGGTTCAGCCTCAGTCCACTGAGGAATGTCTGGAGGGAAATGTGCATCCATAAACTTCACAGCACAGGCAAAGTGAATACATTTTAATTCCAGGCTGTTTCTTCTTCATCTCACTGACATCTTTCAGAGTCGACGGTTGTGGAATAAACCGCAGCCGTGATGTCAGCGTGAATCTAAATCTGGTTGAAAAGCCAAAATTTAGCATTTTATTCCTGATGTCATGAAACTCAAGTCCAGGGTCACAAAAACACCCATAAGACTTCTTCTCTGTTCAGAAACTAGGCCCCGGCAGAGAGGATTACATAAAAAAAGACCATGCAGAAAACTCATGACTTGGTCAATCATGTTGTCATGGTAGATGGTGATGTTTTCATCAAGTGCTGATAGAACGTTCAAAGTTACATAATAGGGCTGGAAGTTTTTGTTGTTGTTTTAAAACAAAGACATCTTTATTGTGAGTCCAGAATGAGGGAGATTTGAAAGCATACTGTTGCCTCATCAATTTTCTATATATATAAAATTTCTATATATTTTCCAATATATGCGTAAAAAACACCAACATTTTATTTATGGTGATTACTTTAACACAGACTAAGTTACTCTATTTGATAGTTCATCATGTCTTCAACACATTTACATACTATCAACATGTAAATGGGTGCCTTTGTTGTGACAAGCGCACGGAGCTAATCTGCTCCCAAACGAACCTCAGAGCAGCAGCTTGATGGGAGCCTCTGTCGGCAGCAACACCGTCACTGCTGCCACACGCAAACGATAAAAGACAAATAATGACAAAACTCTCCTCCTTGGTCACCTGCTCTCAGACACTTTGCAGTAAATCCACCTGAATCACATGACACCGCCGGGGAGAGACACTGACTCATAATCCAGCCTAATCTACAGGTTTATTTTTAGCCACGACGACTCCTTTGGTTGCACTGACGGGAGCGTCAGGGGGTGAGGACTGAGGGCCCAACATGGTCACATCATTTGCTAAACATTCAAATAAACAAATGGAGGAAAAAAATGCTTATTGTCAGTTTTCATTAGATTTGTAAAAATGTTTTTCCTAAACTTTAATTTACATCCGGTACATTCCCAATATGTCTACTTTAGATAAACAGGCTACATAATATTTATTTTCATGCCAAAACACTGTAGGCAGTATATGTGACTGCCAGTGTGAGCATGCACTGTACACTCCCCACTGTTTTTCTATTCACCCTGCACCGCTCCCAAAATACGATACCAAGCCAAACTCTTGACTCGTACACAATTGAAACATTGAGCAACCCTCCTTTCCTCACTCACGACAAACAAAGCCGTTCCGAACTCAAGTGTCGGATGAATAAATCTCACAAACGATAGCAAACTGTCAGATCCCAACGAGAGGACAAGGCACGCTGTTCTCCTCACTAAAGCACACGGAGCAGCCGTATGAGTGCCAGAGCAGAGGACCCTGACCACCGCAGCGCAAACGTGCACGAAAATAATTGCACGAAAATAATTGCAGCATAAGACACGTGTCGAGAAGAACCAGTCGGAGCCGCTTCAGCAGGGGTTGGGGGGGGGTTGGGTTAGGGGGGGCGATTTCAGCTGAGGACACGGTTCCAGCTGGAGAACTCTTCCTTTAAAGGAATAGTTCAACCCGAGTGGAAAAATAAACAATAAATCAGAGTTTATTAGATTTTACTGGGGCTGCAAACTGCCTCGTCAGCCTTCCAACAAAAGGCTGAGGAGGACACGTGGAGGCCCCAGTCAACGCTCATCCTACAGTTAAAGAACTTCAGCGGCAGAGTAAACAGCGAGAATTATGTTAAAAGGAAATATATGAATTGTGTTATCAAGTAAAAGTGGTTACTTGAAAACACCTTCCCAAGGGAAGCTGTGCAACTTTTTGCCTTTTCTTTATGTCAGAAATCATTGGGAGTGGAAACAGTCAGTCTGAAGACAAAAAATAAGTGTCTTATATTTAATCTGCTAATTATTGGTCAGTGGATACATGACATATATATACTATTTCACCTTTGACAGAAAGTTGAAATAGATGGATTTGTTTAAACTGCCCACAAAGCAAAACACAGACACGCCCTGACTGATATAAATGTACAAATGGGGTTACTGTGCCACTGTATCATCAATTCATCTATTGGTATTTACACGACACACCAATCAATCAGAAACAGGTCTGGCCCAGAATATTGTATTATATAGCACAAGTCCCGCCCACTGACCTAGTGACCTTCACCCAACCAGCCATGTCTGGGCCGCTGGAACATCCAGAAGGTTCCTGCATCCATCCCTCCTACACCCACCACCTCCTCCCCCAGACGGCTGTGGAATCTGTGACGCTGATGCCGGTGATGCAATCAACCCATGAGGACACTCATCTGACATCTGTTTCTACTCTCAGCCTCCATTAGCAGCTCGGACCCGTCGCCGAGCCACCCACGGTGCCCTGTCATCTTGTCAAAGAAACAAACAAACAAACAAAACACCACTCACGACTTCTCGCTCCTGCCTCCTGCGCAATTGCGCACAGCGGCAGGCTGACGACAGTAAACGCGCCCGTTTTCACCATTAAAGTTAAACGGATCCAGTCATTCGCCGCAAAAACCCGAGGAGTCCGGTGAATTTATACAGCTTTGGTAAACTGCGGCGTGTGCGTAATGCTGGTCCACCGCTGCCAGTAAGAAGTGAGCGTGTGCGTAAAAAGCTCCGATGAAGCAATTCTTACTGTATAGTGAGTCACTGAGATGCGACTCACCTCCCTGCAGCAGAGACACAACAAACAGTCTCAACCGAGACTCTGGAAGACAACAAAATCACTGGAGGATGAAGAAGAGGCGGAAACTCGGAACCGGGCGCAGCTAAAGACACAGCGGGGTGTTAAAGCTGCCCAAGCTGCGGTCCACTCCCTCTTCCTCCTCTGCTTATGTAACCGCAGCATGGGCCGTGAGGTCATCCTTGTCCTGTCCTGCAGGAGGTCCGATCGGCACAAGCAGGAACCCCGATCGGCATCAGTCTAAAGTTTAATCCGAACACTGGCAGGTACACGAGGCTGAAGAGGCACACCTCTGCAAAATACAAGCCGAATAACTGAGATCAATAGTCCCGCTGATCAAACACAGCGACTCCACCCACCGATATCAGTGACTTGCCGCCTGTCATGCTCAGGGGGAGACTTTATTCTTGGAGGCTGTTTGAAAAACACCCCCAAATTTGTATATCAACATCAATATATTCTTATATGCCAAATCCATCTCATCATCTACTGGAACTAGTCCAGAGAGAAATTGCCAGGACACATCTGACCCCTTCAGTGACACCTAATCTGCCCTGGAAATTAGATTACCATAACCTAAATAGTGTCATGTTCTTCAATAGAACCTAAACTGAGCGTTTGTGCGTGACAAACACGCCTTTTTAATCCCTGCGAGATCGCTTGTTTCCCACAGAAGAAGACGCACAACAAAACGACATTCACATGTAGACAGGAATCATTAAACGAGTATTATTCTTTGAAAACGACCAAAATATTTATTTTGTTTTACAGACTGAGAAAAGCTGAGAACTTTTTTTTTTCTCGCTCAACATGACAAAAGCCACAAACCAAGTTCAGACTCTCAATAGTGGAGCCGAGGCTATTATGTCTATTTTTTTTCCCAAAGTTACTCAATCAGTCGCTTTTTTTCCTTTTTGTCCTGCAGATAATAGTAGACAGAGGCTCTATTCAGCAGGTAGGCAGCGAACACGGACGGAGCGCTCGCTTGTTCACGCACTGCGGTTAAAAAGGTGGTCCGATAATAATGATGGAGAAAAAAAGGGAAGAAACTCAACGAAAGGACCAGATTGATCTTCGATGTTTTACCTGTAATTTGGGGCGCTGTCTGGTTTCGTCGCTGTGGTTTACTGATAAAATCCTCCGACACGCACTGGATCCTCAGCCAGGTCAGGTTAAACCTCTTACCGGCTGGTGATAAGTGACTCTGGAGCGCTCTGGACGGAGAAAGTAAAGCGGGGAGGGTCGGCTGCTCGCCACCATCAAGCTGGAGTGAAGAGCCACCGCAACTTCCGCTCAGCGCTTTCAAGTTAAAAGCTCGTACAAGAAAACGTCTAATATCTGAATGAGTGAGCGTGAAAGTTCAAACACACGTTTGCGTAATCTTAATTTCCAACGTTGGGATCTCGATTATTCTCAGATAGGGAGAGAAGTTTCAGCGGCTGCTGTCTGTGTGCCCGCGGGTTTAGTTTCCGTTACACGATCACATTACGATTACATTAAGATCAAGTTCCGGTTGCACGTTTGTCGGCATTTCCAAACTTTACACAGCTGATCGTTGAGGCAACCGATCGATCAGATCCTTGAATCAGTTATGAAACTGAGTCGATGATGTCGCTCAAAGAGGCAAAAAACAATTAAGGCTTTCATTAGGATTTACTAAAAGTTTTCTAAAAACAAGAACATTTGTTGTTTTTTTACATTTTGATTTAATGAATCAATTGATTTATGAATTAATTTATGGATAAGGGTAGGCGTTACATAAAAAAAAAAAAAGGGGGTGGGGGGGTGCTGGCCTGAATCTCAAAGATGCATCTTGTCTTTGATTGTTTTGATCAGTCACATGAGCATGCTGGCATTTCTCTTTTAGACACTGGGACATCTCATGCTTTGACATTTTTTCCACATCACTGTTATGTCATGAAACAGCCAAACAACCACAGCAACACTTCTGTCCAACTAAACAATAATGTGAGCCTTGTTTTTCCCGTCCGGAGTTCTGGGGATGAAGCAAGGACTAATTAGACACTTAACAGACTCTTCACACTTTTACCGCTGCCTCGCTGAAGACCTGCTGCACAGCCACATTCTGGCTCCCTGTGGGTATAGCAGGACAAAGATAATGAGGTTTTAACAAAGTGAGAATGCAGACGTCTGCTGCTGCTGCTGCTGCTGCTGGAGTCAAACTGCAGACGCATCTTGTTTATGGCCCCCGCGGGATGCCTGCTGAGCAAATTAAACACATTGCCTCCTAACTCATCTCCTGCTGGGTGCCCTCCACAAAAAATAATAATGATAACAAATGGACGACTTTTCCACTGAGGCAGCATCAGGCCATAAAAAATGCATGCAATGCACTTATCCAAACAAACATGAGATAATAGTTTCAGGACTCTGGCTTTGAGGTTCAGATACAACTTCAACAACTTCCATGAAACATTCCATTTGTATGTATGTGCGTGGTTTATTCAACGATGAATGCAATTCAGCTTGAATGCATCTCCTGGAATCTGGAATTAGGACATGACAAAAGTGACGACAACTGACACTCACCACACATGCACACAGTAAGAGAGAGAGAGAGAGAGAGAGAGAGAGAGAGAGACAGAGAGAGAGAGAGAGAGAGACAGAGAGAGAGAGAGAGAGAGAGAGACTCCTGCTAATTGTTGAACGCTGAGAGGAATGTATAAACAGATAAGGAGTATATTATAACAAGGCTTTGGAGTGGTTGGTTGTAACATACATACATACATACACACACACACACGCGCATGCACGTCCGCACACACACACACACACACACACACACACACACACAAACACACACGCAAAGTACAGGGACTGACATGGACACACAGATATGACATCATCTAAGTAAATCAAGATGTAATCAGTTCAGTATGGGGTGGGTCCACATGAGAATTCTTGAGAATAATTTCTCTTAGCACACACACACACACACACACACACACACACACACACACACACACACACACTCCAGCCTTCAGCCCCCCCAGGTGAGGCCCCATGCTAAGCCCCCCAGAGAGGCTGCTGTTCTGTTCCTGCTGCTCAGAGAGACAAACCCGTGGGAGGGGCCGAGTCCGTGTTCCCCTCTCTCTGACACAATTTAACCCCGGAGCGAGGACTGATGGAGTGATAGCCGCTGCCTGCGCCGTCTTTTAAGGTCACCCCAGAGCTGTGTGAGCAAGGAGGAAATAAAAGCTGCAAGGACAGAGGAAAGATTGTAGGAAGGAAGGAGCTCGTCTTTGTTCTGCAGGAGCGACCTTGGCCCCTCAGTAACCTGAGCGCTGGCAGATGGGACGACAGCCAGGGTCTGTCTGTCTGTCCGCACTTCAGGGGGGGGGGGGGCACCAGAGGTTATTATGCAACAGTGTGACTCAGCCAGGTGGGTTTCATTTCTACCCATTAGGCACACACGAAACCGCCGCGATGAAGCACAAGTTGTGTGATTGAATCACTTCCAGTCTACCATTAAGTTTATTAACCTGCCTTGGAAGCTGCACACAAAACTCCAAGCCAAGCTTTTAAATTCAGGATTACGTAACAGATGAGCGCTCATCACTCTGTGGCCATTTTGAAAGAGGACGACATCGCTTGAACAATTCCATATGCACTTTGCTCAACAGCTCACCTCGGCTGTGCGATAATTTAAGATGTTACGGAGCTGTTGCGAAACTCCAGATGTTCTGTGCAGAACGCCATTACTGTGACAATACACATAAATATTTTTTGGTTGTGATTTTTAATTACTTAGTTTATTGTACTTTCCATTCCGCATACCAAACTTTTCAGCCGATGGCAGCCAGGTGGACGGAAGAAATGACTCAGCATGGCCTGTGGAAGCAGTACTCATTATCTTGAACGTGCCCTCAGGTGATTCAAAGCTGAAGGCAAGAAGGTGCATCGAGTCAAGACGCTAGAGAGTTACAACGTAAACAACGATATTAAGAATTTGCAATGCTACTTCTAACTTCAAAAGAACACATGGTTAGCCCGACAGACAGACGTTTATTCCAGAGTTTGACTTAAAACTAAAAAAAAGTTTCCATCTCAAAAGTCCAGTGCTACATGTAGCCGCACCGCTGCAGTGCTCAGTTAGCCTGTGGCCGTATGGGCCTTTGAAACACGAGCGACACACACATCCGAGTCGCCAAGTGACCTCATCGCCTGGAATTCTGGGAATCTGTGAGCAAGCGACCCCTCATGTGTTTCCATTTACTCTGATTGAAGCAAAACTGCAGAGTTGAAGCATCGAAACAGAGGTGGAGGAAAGGCAGTTATCCGCAAAGATCAAGATAAGGAGCAGAGAAAATAAACCTGTTATTACAACATTTTGCTACCGACTCTGCGCCTTTATCTTGGATGAGGAGATACACAAGCAAAGACTTCCAGAAAAGAAAAAGAACAAGGTCACGTGATCAAGGAGGAGACCCTTCCTGGACAGGAAGTGGTTTCCAGCTGTTGGCCTCCACGGCAGAAACACTCGACTCACTCTGCACCACCCGTCCCTCCACGGACCTTTGACCTGCAGTAATTCCTCTTTCCCACAACTGCAGTAGAGCGCTACTTTTAAAGGAGATTTCAGTTTTAGAGAAGAGCAACGAGTAACAGAGTAACAGAGTACGCAAAAATGTTGTGTACTATTTGGCAACTTAAAATAGTGTAAAAATAAATAAATAATAAAATAAGAGTGAAACAATCAGCACTTCACTGCCTGAAGAAATTACAGAATTGTGGGGAAAGTAGCATCATGGCATGAGCAGACAAATCAATGTTACCAGCATGTTTCAACCTGATATCAATGTTGTGTGCTTAGCTCATGAGTAATAAAACGTCGTCTGTGCTCTTTTTATCACCTGCTGGGTAGAAGAGGCAGGTTTGAGAGGGTGTCACTTCCTGCTGTTGCACACTTGGACAGAAAGTCTAGTGCCCAGGCGTGCATGTGTTGTTTTAACTCTTTCATTCTGTGCGATCTGTAATACAAACACACACCATACGCAACTCATTGCCATTCACACAACCGCGGCGATCAAGCACACTTTAGTTCAAGTGATACCACATACAAACAACGACCCATGAATATGAATGCCAAATTTTCCTATTACACAACTGGACACTTGTATATATCCCCAGACATCACTTTTCATGACTTTTCTATCACTTTCGCTCACCTGTCACACACACACACACACACACACACACACACACACACACACACACACACACACACCAGCATTAACCACGTAGCTGCACTCTGGAGGCGATCGGTCCATTAGGAGGCTTCAGGACCCCCCGTGAAAATATAGCTGCCACCAGTTGCCTGTGTGAAAATTTTACCAAATAACCAAATCAAGCCCCCCCCCCCGCCACTACGGCTCCTATTGCTAGTTGTGGTGTTTGATAATAAAATCACTATAATGAATAAATGACAACAATATCAGTAACAGTAGAAAAATAAAGTCTCAAATTAGGAATTAGAATTTAGGGTGTGTCTATTGTCCATTTTCCAATATAATTCTGGGTCCCAGATTGTCCAAAGGTTTAGCACGTGGATAAACATATCATGTCACTGTGTGACATAAGAACAAGTTGAAAAAATAAAATCAGAAAATGTCTAAGTCGAGAACTTGATGTAACAATATTATTACTGGAGAGAGAATTTGTGGAAAAACCTCTCTCCAAACAAAGGTCCATACACATTCTTGTATGTGTTAAGTGCTAACCCTGCAATTATCACTCAACTCGTTGGCTATTTAGAGTTTTACAGCTATCTTAAATTCATTGTTTTGGTTTTTGTGTGCCAGAGCTTTACTGTTTGAGTTCCTTTTACTCTTTAGACACTGAAGTCTGTGGTTCACCTCATAAATCCCTTGCGGTTTAGTTTTGGGCAATAACAGCGCTTCAGTAACGGTGAGTCGACAATCCCGCCATAAATCTCACCTCTGTGTGGCCTTGTTGGGTCTGTTTTAGGGCGTTATCATCCTCGGCTGGGTTGGACATAAACACTCAGCGAAGAATTGTATTGTAGCAGAAACAGAAATTGGAAGAAAATGCTTTCAGTTTAAGAAGAAAAAAGACTTGCAGCTGAAAACCTGACCCACAAACTCTTGCCACCAGTTCCTTTGATTTGGGAATTTGAAATTCTGAATGTTTGACTTGAGTTTCAATTGCATTTCAAATGAAGCTGTCCAAGGTAGCGGGACGGATTTGTTAAAGTTATGCTGAACCTGAAACAAAATCTCCCCATAATATGACATGGTTTGTAAAACTTACTGCAATCGCAATCGCACAAGTCAGAAGTAGCATCTGGTATGCACGTATAGGAAGCAATAATCTATTTACAGCTCCCAATAGAAGGTTAGAGGTATAGAACCATTTTAGCATTAGCCACACTGTCAGCCACAAAAATGCTCATGCAGCATTTTAATAGCTGCAGGCCATAAATAAGCTCCACTAGAATAGTGTCCATTGTTTACCGTCTCAATTTTCTCATAAAATTAAAGCGGCCATTTGTGGAGCTCGGTGAAACACACCCATGGCGATACTCAGAAAGTGAGCACAAGGTTGGAAATCAAACCAATGAGTGATGTAAGAAGAACACAGGGCAAAGCAACACAGGACGCCATAAATGTGTCATTCAAACCTCAAAATGCAGAAGCATCAACGGCAACAATTGACAGGGAAGCACACGCTGCACATGCACAAATACACACACGCACACACACACACACACACACACACACACACACACACACACACACACACACACACACACAATCACTTTCCTGGCTGCAGAACGATGCTGTTACATAACTTTTAATCAACAGGACAAATAATAATGCTTGTTTACAGACCACCTCAGGTACGCTCTCTCTCTCTCTCTCTCTCTCTCTCTCTCTCTCTCTCTCTCTCTCTCTCTCTCTCTTCTCTGTCTTTCTTTCTCTCAGATATGCAGAATTTTAACACGTTAAACGCATTCCCTATGCCTTCCTCCCCCATCATCCTCCACCTCCCTGGACTCCTTCCGTTCCCACAATCCTCCCCTCCTCTGGCCCCTGGCTGCCCCACCACACACACACACACACACACACACACACACACACACACACACACACACACACACACACACACACCCTTACCATCCCTTCCTCTCCTCCTCTCAGTTGTGGTTCAAGGGTTCAGCCCTGCTTGAGGTCAGAGCTGCTGCCCACCTGGAACAAACAAACTAAAATAGACCAAGCCATCAAAAGCGGAAGGGACGGTCGCCTGTCGTCATGGAGCTCCGCTGATAACAGTGTCCAATAGGACTGCATAATCCTACGAAACAACAAAAACATTCATGAGAAACTGTTTTTACTACTTATCATGTGTTAAATACTGGGACAGTTTATTTTAAAGTTCTTTAAACATATTAAATTAACTATTTTACACAAATTACAGTTACCAAGTTTGAGCATCCTATGGGTTTAGCAGCTTGCAGCTTAATCAGCTGAGAAAAAAAAGAGGAATAAACAGCCTGAAAGCACTTTTGCTTTGTTTGCATTATGTAACCTTCCTGATTGAGCTCCTGATCGTGTTGAGTGAATTTGGAGCCTGTAAGCATTTTTAGAGGGAATTTTCTTTTTAAATAAACAATGTATAAACAGACTCTTTTCAGAGTTTCCAGGTAGAAAGACAGTATAATAAAAGTGGCCTTGTGTCTGTGAGATTGCAAAAATATTTAAAATGTTTTTGTTTTTTTGAAAACCAAGATAATAAAAAACCCTGAAGTTTTCCAAGAGTGACAGTTCCCCACAAGAAATGTTTTTTCTTCTTTTTTTTTCCTGTGCAACACTATGTCTCATACCACTAACTACCAGTCTTAAGCTGTTGGTAATGTTCTCTGCAGAGGGACATTCTGTGCAGGATGTTGAGGCAGCCAGGAAGACGGAAAGAAAGGGACACAATGTTGCAGTTTATTTTTCACTAATACAAATTCCTTCACACCTGAATAGTTGTACAGGTCTCAGTCAATCATCAATGTTTTGACCTCATTTTTACAGAAAGAAAAAGTAACTCTTAGTAAAAAAAAATTTTTTTAAAAATCCCCCTTTTTATTAAACTATTATTAACCCATCAGAACTGAGAATATTTTGTCATCACTACCAGATTTGGTTTTACTTTGTATTCTATGTGGAAATAAGCTGCTGCTCAGATCAAATTTAGCATATTAATAAAGTTTTTTTTTTTTTTTTTTTCTCAAATCATATAAAAGCAAAATTTCTTAAATTATTATAGTTTTTTTCTTTCGGACTCATTTGCCAGTTTAGACCAGCCAGAGGAGCTGTATAGAAAGAATGAGAGCCAACATACATGTTTAACTACGTTTGACTGACAGCCAGAATAGAACCTGGGAACTTAAATCGCTCTACTGCAACACACACAAACATCCGACTCAGGCCTTGTTGATCCTGGAAGATATCCAACCAGGGCCGAGGTGCATTTGTTTGTGTGTGTGTGTGCGTGTGTGTATGTGTGTGTGCATGTGACAAGTTGTTAGGAAACAGTGGGAAAGTTGGCAGATGGAAAACTCTCACTAGCATTTTTATCAGTGGGACATCAGCACTTGGTGAATTGTTTTCATTTTTTTTTTTAAATCTCTATTTTTAGGCTTCCAGCGAAAAAGTGGTTGCATCATCTTTTTCTTAGCTGAGAATATTTTAATGGTAATTAACATGATACTTGAAAAGTAACATGCTGATAAGCTCTTTGCACAATGAAAGTTATTTGGACATCTTGGTTGGTCCTCGCTTGTTCCCACAACTTTATCAGTAAATAGACTTAGGTTTAAAGGCACAGTGTGAATTAAGGTTAGAGCAAGGTTTTGAGCTATAGGCCTGTAAAATGAATGAAAGTCGAAGTAAAGTCCTCACAAAGATAAGACGCTCGGGTGGAACACAAGGAAGTGAAAGTTAATTTCTATTCCCTCAAGAGGGTTAATTCCAAAATCTGCTGCCAGTGTTTACTATGGTAGTAAACTCTCTCTCTCTTGCTCTGTGTGTGTGTGTGTGTGTGTGTGTGTGTGTGTGTGTGTGTGTGTGTGTGTGTGTGTGTCCACAACCACCATGTGTTTTTTTTTTCTCATGCCAGCGGACTGTTTTAAATTTGTCCCGTCGATCGCTCGACTCTGCTCCACAACAGGAAGTTGGGATGTTGATGTTGGAGTCTCTGGGAACAGGGGGAGGCCCCCACACACCACCACAAGCTGTACCAACGTCATCCGAGGCGCTGCACTTCACTTTGCGGGGCCAGCTGGTCCAAGAGGGTTGGTTGATATGCAGAAGAATTTCAGTTTCTCTCGTTTGTCTTTGTTTTTAGATCTGTTTTTTTTTCCTTGTGGTTTCCCCACTTTCAGCTCACTGAGAAATGGAGTGCAGTGAATGGAAGAAGTGAGTTCCGTTTCCTCCATTTCCCATCTATTATGTCATATGTAAAATATATAAGCAGAGTTATCTGGAACGTAAACATTGAACAAACAAATTCTAAAAATGTTTATAGATTTGTGGTTGGTTTCAGAAGGAAAGAGTAAATTGCTACATATCAGGATTACAAACTATCTTTTATGTCTCTTCTTTGTTCTTCTGGGTTGATTCCTGTCTCTCCCTGTGTCCCCTTCCCAGGACATTACGCTGCAGCAATAAACTCAGCATTAATTGCTGCAGCGTAAATAAACAAATGTCTCAAATGACACATCGGAACCCACTTTACATAACCGCAGAGGAACATGAAATGAAAAAGTTCTGCATGTCTAATTAAAATTGACCCGCCGCGTTGTGCAACAGAGGGAGCAATGTGACGGGCAGATGTTTTCTGAATGTTTGTGTGTTTTCTCCGGGTTCACACGCGCAGAACATTCATCCGCTTTAAGGAAAGACTCGGCCATCAGTTCATGGGTAATTATACCAAGAATGGAGAGGGCCAGACTCTTCTCAACAGGCATGCAGGCTGTTTGGATGTGGCCCGAGTTGGAATATAATGTTCTCTTTGCCTCGGACAGGAAAGAACAGCATTGTTTAGTTTGTTAGCGAAGTGAGCCGTTTAGGAAAAGGAACGGGCTCGTCCCACACCGGCCGAGCGCGGCGCACCAGGGGAGACAAAGCAGAAGGAGATATGGAAGGAATTTGTTTTGATGAGAGAGCGAGGACAGTGACCATCAAACCACGAGCCGAAAGCGCAGGGGCCCGAACTGGAGTAACCTCGGAGCGGAGCAGAAATAAAAGCTGTGGAAGGAGGGACGGAAGGACGGGGGAAGGAAAAAAACATCTAAAGAAAGAAGGGAAATGAAGAGAGGCACAACACTGCCGGTGCAAGTCCTTTGAGTGTCTGTGTGGGGAGATGAAGAAAAAATACAGGCGGTGCCAAGAGCGAAAGTTAATTGAACAAACTGTCTGGTTCAGAATTTATAATTATCATTATGTGGTTATTAATATGGGGCCGAGTTCATGGCACCGCAAGGAAATCTGGCCTGGTTCTAGTTGGCTGTCACTCTGATCACTGGGAGTTGCCAACTTTCACTTTTGGTCAGCAAGTCTTTTTGAAACGTGAGGAAGAAGAGCGGACGCACACACACACACAATGCCTCGGCAGCAGCTGGAAGACGGGGCTCGTCGCTCTCTGGCCTCCAAACTCAACCCGCTTGCCAACAATGTGTATTTTAGTGTCAAAATACGTTGAGATGGAACTAAAATGAAGGGGGGGAGGACTAGCCAACCACACACACACACACACACACACACACACACACACACACACACACACACACACACACACACACACACATACACACACACACACACACACACGGTCAGTGTGATGTAGACACAAACCCTGGATTGTGTGAGGACTCAGCAGGGCAGCAGCGTACGAACACAGGGATATGCACTCATGTACACACACACACACACATAGAGGCACCACAAGCATGTGGCTACCACAAAGGCGCCTGTCACATGTGGATCAGATACATACCAGCGCTGTGATGTCAGTTTGTTCATCTCAACCTCACACTGCTGATCCATTCATCAGGAAGCCAGCAGCTCATGGCCACCCTGCACCCTTCACACAGTCCAGCCTTTTTCTATTTTTTTCAGTCCAAATCTCTCATGGTCAGTTCACTCCCGCGTCATCGTCTCAATGTTCACGTACATTACAGTAAGAAACCCAGGAGACTGGTGACAGCGGAGCATTTGAATAAAGCTGATTTTCACATCGGGGACTTAACGGAGAGTTTGATGACTTGGCCGGGGCCCCTGCAGACCAGAGCGGAGGGGGTAACACAGCAGACCAAACAGAGACGAGGCCGAGGCGCCCCAGGATCAGGGGCCAGGGGAGACAAACACAGACAGGCCAAAGATGTGATGGCTGGACTCCTCATAAAGGATGAGCAGGCTGAGATAAGGCTGCTTTTATTTACCTCACTGCATGATAGGACACAGCTGGCCTGCTCTGCTCAGGGCCCCACCTCCCTTTTGATAATCACACACACACACACGCACACAAAGGGAGCGTTGTACTCCTGTAAGGGCCAGTAAGAGCATCAACAGCAGTAAGTGTAGCGAATAAATACACCATTAACAGGTGAAACCTCCCAATAAATCCTTGTTGTGTGTTGTTGTTTTGCATTATTTTCTTAACGGTTTTGTTAAAGTTGTGTGTGTGTGTGCGTGTGTCAATGCATGTGGGTGGCAATGGCTGGAACTGGAGACCCTGAATCAGCGCCCTACTCAACCTGTTGTGTGCTTGATGTCAGTTTCAAAGTTAAGCTTATCGGCCGTGTTAACAAAGCAGCAGCACATCAGCTGCCTTCTGAGGTCATCCAGGACGACGGCATGCTCTAACAATGAATGACTGATAGCCGTGTATGTGTGTGTGTGTGTGTGTGTGTGTGTGTGTGTGTGTGTGTGTGTGTGTGTGTGTGATCAAATGTTTGTGCCTGGATGTCATTCCTAAAAAACTCGTTGTTCCTCCTGGCTGAGATAAGAAAGATAAAAATAAAATAAACCTGCGTATTGTTTCATTTCTACGCCATATTAAAGCAAGATCAGCAGTATTTTGGCAACATACGTGGGCGGGTGGATGGTTGGATGACTTTGTCCCAAAACTGATCCTTCAGAGGATGTGGGAGAACAGTCTGGAAATCCAGAGGAGACTGCTTGAGCTTGACTCTTCCTGGACAGAAGGAGTCACAAGCGTCAGTGGAATTTATATTTGTGCAGTTCAGACACTGTATCCGGAGCAGCGCACAACAAGCCACTCACGGGGACAGACAGACAGACTCCCAGACTGGACAGAAAGGGGCGCCGGGAAGAGGAAACTATCACAGGAAGACAAAGTGTTCTCTACTTTCTATTTTTTTCACCTCCCTCCTGTGACGCAGATGACGGAACAATCTGCGGCTGCTATCAAATTGTCAAGTTCTGCCGTGTGGGAAATCTTTGCATTATGTAATCTGTGAAGCACTGGAGCCGTGGATAAAGAGGCAGACACAATGCAAGCGACAGACAGAGACAAGAGATCAGACAGTCACTCTTTTGCCTGTCACAGCACAGCGCCCCCCATACCTGCAGAGACGGCGCTGCAGCTGACATCCCGTCCAACCTCCAAATCCCAGTCCGAGTTGTCCGCTAAAGAGGATCAGATCTTCTAAATATATACGCTCACCGCAGGAAGCTTCCCTGAACAGGCAGCTAAGCAGATTAAACATAAAAGATAAGAAGAAGAGGTCGTCGGCGTTTGAGGGAAGTCCGGGGGCATATGGGAAGAAGAACAGAAAAAATATATATTCTTTTCATTTCTGCACAGAAACATTAATTGCGGAACATCAACAGTTGAACATGATGCCATGTTTAGAATTTCAGCCAGAAAAGATCGAAGTAAAGAGATGGCTTATGCACACCTGTGAAGAATCTCTGAAGCAGGTGCAGAGGACGCATCACAGCAGAGGAAACATTCCTGCGGATTGATGCCATTCTTGCAAAAGTATTTATTTGGAGTCGGCAGCTATGTACAGAGTTGAGGTGTGATCACAGGTGGCTTGAAAAAACACACATCAGAGATAACCAATCAGAGACTAGCAATCAGCATCGCAAGCTGTGTGTGATCAAGAATAAGCAGCAAGACGTACAGCTCTCATGCACACTCACAAAACCATTGCCACCATATGGAAAAAGTAAATTAGTAAATTCTTATATTTCTCACTCAGAATAAACATAATAGGAAAAATATATTTACAGTGCCGGAGCAGGTTTAAACCATCAGTGGAACTAAAACCTTTTTATGTGCTTTTTAAAAGTATCAATGCTCTTGAAATGACCTTGAACCTTATCTGACTCTGATTCACCAGTGACCCAGACTCCTACCCGTTGCACGCTGTTTTACAAACAATTCAACTGTGTTCTTAAGCTTGCAGTTGTGCATGTAATCATATGCAATTGTTCACGCAGACACCTGTTGACACTTCACTTCAATGCTTTAAGCGCTCAATGTGAGTCACCAAGCCCCTCAGACGCCGTGAACCACGCGTGACCGCTCTGACGGAGGCGTGTTGTGACACACTTTCACAGGATTGACGCTGGCGCGTGGAGAAATCTGATAGTTATAGATGAATGAACTTCATGACTTCAGTGTCTTGGAGGAGTAGCGTGGGAAGCACCGTGATTCAGACGGCAGGTACGGCCTGTTGCAACAATAACATCCCCAACTTGCATCACCTTCTACCTTACAATGAGTTTGAGCTGTATTACCAGACATGCTCTGACCTACAAAAAAAAATCCCCATTCAAGGTGTCTTTACAGTTGTCTCATTAAATTTTGTGTGTATCATTGCAGCTGCTCTGCATGTGTGTGTGTGTGTGTGTGTGTGTGTGTGTGTGTGTGTGTGTGTGTGTGTGTGTGTGTGTGTGTGTAATAGGAAGGCTTTGAGGTACCGGGTGAATAGTTTGTCTTCCTGGAGCCAGTGTCGGGAGCAGGATGGGAGTGGGGCAGGAAGTGAGTCAGAGGTGGATCGTGGCAGATGAGGAAGCAGGCTGCCTGCTGCTGGTGCTTCCATTCCATACACACCAGAGAGCCGTGCAGCATCAATCACCCTAAACATAGCAGCAGCAGCAGCAGCAGCACACTCGCACTGGGTAAAATGGAGAGATGTGGGATGGGCTGTGGGTCAGAGGTCATTTTTAAATAACTCATGCCAGACGAGAAGGATGACAGAACAAAAAGAGAGAACAAGGCAAAGAAAATTTAAATAGCTGACAGGATGGAGGGGTCAATTCAGGAGCTCAGCCAAATAAACCTCCGCCCTTCTGGCCATTCAGATTCTCTAAACACCACAATTCACCAAAAATAATGTTTGTTTTTTGTTTTTTTAAATGTCCGCCTAATTTAAAAGATGACATTGCAGCTTTCGAAGCCCACATACACAAAGTTCCCTTCAGAAATCTCAGCCAACAACAGTAAGTGGTGTTGTGAACTACTCAGAAGAGATAAATCCAGCTCCACTTTAGAGAAAGTTTTTGACTTAAAACACAAACAAGCCTTCATGATGTCACAAAGTCTGCTGATAACATTCCTAGGTCAGTAGCAATAGCCTCATCAAGGTGTTCACCATCAACTGAGGTCTATATATACAGAGAGAGAGAGAGGTTTGGCAAACTGAGCATGCAGACATTTGGGTTTGTTAGTCCGCGGGTCATCGAAGCTGATGCTGCTCAGCACGCTGGCTCCCCCTGGTGAGCCCGAGCCGACGTTGCGTTGGTTCCACCGCGCACTGAGATGAGAAGAATGGCATTTATTTATATTCATTATACCTGTTGGGGATATAATTTTGGAAAATTAAACTCTTTCCAAAAACTGGACAATCTTTTTAGAGACTATGACTCTCCAACATCTGGTTCAGTGTTTGTGTGTGGGTCATAATAGGTGTTGTGTAACTTCAGGGTTTTGTTTTTTCTTCTTTCGCCCCACAAACTGAGCCGTCTGTTGTGTGGATGAGTCCAAAAAGTAGTCGGCAAGTTGTAACAGCTTTTTATTACCGCAGGCAGCATATCCACAAATTAACAGCTCTTCTTACTTCTCCTCTTCCACTTCCGCCTTTCGCTTCCCCCCCATCGCCATCTTACAGTGCCTCCTCGTGGCCCGAACGATAACGCAGGAATACTGTGAACACAACAATATTACAAAAATATTTAGCTTTCTGGAAGTCAACAGAATTCTTTGGCTACCGTTTCATGTCAGGATGCCATCAGAATCAGGGAGTGAAAAACGAAGACCTGAAAATGGTATAAAATAGGATCTTTAATGGACATATAAAACAGCCTTGGAAACAGTGACAGCTGTACAAGTCTGGACTAGCTGATCATATGTCAACTTTATTTTAAATACTTCAACAGCCTCGACTACAGTGTACAGTTAGAAAAACGCATTTCTTCCAAGGACAGAATGCTGGTCTGATTAGGGCAAGAAAAAACAAACAACTTTAAAAAAACCCAACAAAGCTCTTAAGTTCGAGGGGGGAAAAGGAATCAACAAATACTTTCACGCTTGCTGTAACTGAAGCTCAGGCCTGTCTGGAGAGCCAGCACTCATTTATTGTAGCTTGTCTTCATACATGAAAACCAAATTAAAAAAATAAAAATAAAATACATCTGGCTTGCCATATCACTGCTTCGGGCTGCCTTTGTCCTGCTGAGGTGATCAAGAATCAACATACATCTGACATAAAATGATTCAGTCCAAAAATCTCAAGTGACAGAGTATATTTACCCAAGTTTTATTAAAAACAATAAAAATTAAAATGATCAACATTTGTACACAGACGGTTAAACAATGGCGACCGTCGCTCCACACGGGAGAGGCCAAACCTGCAGGAACTTCATTCAAGCACCGTTCACCAGTGACAAAACAGTCTCGCAATGAGATCACTGTGATTCACCCTGATTCAAATCCGCATGACTCCCAAGTGTTTCCTGGAAAAACTTACTGGGAGAAACTCTATACACTATGACAGAAGCCATTCATTTTGTCTTCTTTTTTCCCTTTCTTAACTGCCAGTCAAGCTTGTGCCCGGTCTGCTGTAATTTGAGTAGTTTTTAAAAGGTGTGTGAGCACATACACACATCAATTGGAGAAGTAGCATTATTTGAGTCATAGGTCAAAGTCGTGTTTCTGATTGTCAGTCACCAGCCCCTTAAGCTGGAAGTTTAAAAGGTGACACCGAGGCTGTTTGTATCATTTGACCATTGAAACTAGAAAGAAAGAAAAAATAAAACTCCTATGTCCTTCCATTCCTAAAAATTTGTATGGATGAAAGAACAAAGACTCAAAAGTCCAGTGTGTAAAACCTGACAGCACATTTCGTGTTTAGGTTGAAAGTTCACGTCTTCAAAATAAACCAATGAACGAGAAGAAGGTGGATAGTTCACTGGCGAGCTTGGTAGCGTGAGGGAGAAGGAAAGAGCGCTACGATCTGAGATGTAACCACGTTGTGTTGCCGTTTCTTCTCAAATACTACACACGTAACCTTTAAGGCTAATTTATTGCATTGTGACCATCTATCTAAAGATGAAAACATTGTATGAAGTTCATGAAAAAAATGCTCTGCTGCGGGACAAACATAGGCATGACTTTGACCAGTGAAAATTATTTGTCTTTTCTACATCTGAGGTAAAACTGGACTAAAGTCTTTCCATCTTCACAGATTGATGGAACAAACTAAAATGCTTGAACACTGACTGAAATGACTAGTAGGGATATAAAAAAAAAACATAGGAAGGACTGAGACGTCAATGGTTACCTGCCTCGTATTGGGAGGGGCTAAGCTTCTGAACTGAAACAGGAAATGACCAAGAGGAGGAGCGACACTTTAAAAACATGACCACGGCCCTACGAGAACAAAACCAACAGTGCAAAGCAGTAGAAAAATAAATACTAAAAAAAGATAATAGATTATATATGTATTTATATAGATATTTAGCATATTTGCAGTAAATGTGACTCTCAATGACAAATTTGTTATCTTGTGACAAAACAGAACAATTTTCAAACAAAGGGGACACACAAAGTAAAAGGCAGTGATTCAGGTGGTGACGAGACTTTACGACAAGTCTCGGTGTTGCTCTCTTGATTACAAAACCAACATGTACCGTATCTTCCGGACTGTAAGTCGCACTTTTTTCCCCCTAGTTTTGCTGGTCATGCGACTTGCATTTTTAACAAGAGGGTGCTCTAGGCCTGTGTGCCAGTATCTGCTACCAACTGAAGATTTAAAATTTAAACATCAACTTATAAAGATAACAAATGTCCCTAAAAAGAAAATCCTATTCTGCCGACTTCAGGCAGAATAGGATTTTTTGCCCTGATGAAAAAAAGCGGTTTTTGATTTGTACTTGCAGTTCCTTTTTTTATCCACTAGATAGAAGCCAACACAGTTAAACAAGTTATTTCTGAACGTAAATGTTAATTTGAGTTACAATTTTGTTGTGCAGATTTTACAATTTAAGTGTCTTATGAGGTCGCAACATCACTCATTTATGTATAGTTTGCCTGTGAGATAACGCCATCGTTCTTTGGATATTGTGGGGTTTTTTTGCAAACGATTTTTTCCGACTTCCAGCTTTGTACAGCTGACAGGAAAACGAACTTGATGGCGGAAAATGATCGTGTAAAGGTGCAACGTAAACGTTTATTGTAAATTAACAGTTGATAGAACAACTAAGATAGAAGACATTCCGATTAAATAATATGTTCCGTGTTCATTAAGTGCTTTGTGGCTTTTTAAACCGCAAGTCAGTGTGGACTCTGTTTGTGTTCGGCCCTGGCCAGCGCCACATTGTGGCGTGTAAAAAAGCAGCTGTGAAATAAATGGTGCCGCCTCTTGCAACGCATCAAAACACTATATCAAATGCCTCATGTGGTTTATTTAAAGTCGCCGCATTATTATAACTTGTCTTTACATATTAAATGTCTATTGTTGGTCTGGCCCAAAAAATGCAACTTATAGTCTGGTGCGACCTACATGTTCTTTTTCTTCTTCATGATGCGTTTTTCGACTGGTGCGACTTATAGTCCGGAAAATATGGTAGACGGGAAAATCTTGAGGAAAAGAAATGCAAATGTGTCCAATCTTTCCAGGTCCAGGCCCAGAGTTGACTTTCACCTTCAGGAAATGCAGCCACATAGAAAAATGGAAATGCAATGTCAGAAGGGGAGAGAAAAAACAGACATGCTAAAATGTTCATTCTATAGAACTCCTGTTTCCTTTTGCTGACAATAATTGTTTCCACCGCACATGAGATGAAAAGAATTACATTTATTTATATTCATCACATCTTTTTAAAATATAAGCTTAGAAAATTAAACCCTTTCCAAAAACTGAACTGAGCCGTCTTACAAGGTCAGCTGCTTTCAGTGCATTTATTTTCACGTTTTCACTGATTTTGTTCAGTGTCCTAAAACATTAAAACAGGCAGAGGGGCCTGGCGGCGGACCTTATGGAGGCCCTCGGGGGTCAGTTAGTGGCGGCTGGGGGGGGTGGGGGGGTTGAGCGGGAGGGGCGGATGGTTTCACTGGCAGAACGGGGAGGCCGTGGGGTCGAAGCCTTTAAAAACGTCCTTCAGCGAGGCGTTGTCCTGCTCCGTGGTGGCCGCGTCCGGCTGCACCGGGCTGCTGCCTCCGAAGGGGCTGCCCGACCCGCCGGGCTTGGACGCCTGCTTCACCACGCCGAACAGAGAGGACACTGGGAGGTTGTGGACACCGGCGGGGCCCTGGTCCGTGGACGCGGCTCCGGGAGGACCCTGGCCTCCGGTGCCGGCGGCCCCCCCGGCGGCCCCTCCCTGCGCCGCCGAGTTGGGCGATTGTGCGGGCTTGGGCCGTGGCCGGTTGTAACTGTTGTAGCGGTCGGTGCCTTGCTCGCTGCTCTTCTCGGGCTCCAGCTGCTCCAATGCTGACTTGCGGACAAACAGCGGCTCCTTGGACTTTGGTTTGGCCGCCGTCGAGTCACCGGCTTTGGATTCGGAGCCGGACGAGTTGGGGGAGTTGTTGGAGCCGCCGCTGCCGGGGCTGGCCGGTTTGTTAGTCCGCGGGTCATAGAGGCTGATGCCGCTGAGCACGCTGGCTCCCCCTGGTGACCCGGAGCCGACGTTGCGCCCCGCCGCCCCCGAGGACAGCAGCCGGGGATCATAGGGGGCTATCCTCGGGGGGGAGGAGGCGGACGACGGCGGCGAGGAGGTAGAGGAGGCGGGGGGTGGCGCCGGGTCCGAAGGCTGCTTCAGCGCCGACTTCTGCGGCTGCAGGCGGGGGTCCGAGGGGCCTTTGCGGGAAACGCGAGGGTCGACCAGTTTGTCCACTGACGCCAAGGGAGCGGGCGTGGGGGCGCCCGGGGCAGGGAGGAGGGGAGGGGAGGGGGTCTGGGATGGGCTGGAGCCGACCGTCTTCAGGATGCGAGACAGCAGCTCAAAGTCTGGCAGGGAGGACGAGGAGGAGGACTGTGCAGGGGGGTCCAGCTGGGGGGCAGGCTGCAGCGGGGGAGGCTGCGGGTGAGGGAGCGACTGCGAGCCGCGCGACAGGCGCAGATCGGCGGAGGGGACGGGAGGGATGCCCGGCGGGAGGGGGAGGAAGTCCTGCTTGGGGAGGGGGAGGGGGAGGAGGTCCTCGGGGGACCAGGTGATGGTCTTGGAGAAGGCGGGCATGTTGAGGACCACGTCCTTCTTGATGTGGCTGAACTGCTGCAGCTGCGAGCGGGGGTCTCGCAGGGCCATGCACATGAGCGGGTCCAGGGGGATCGGCACCGGCTTGTCGCGCAGCACCCGCTCCGTCTCCTCCTCGTCCATGGCCGGGGCCACCAGCGGCGGGGGCTTGTAGACCAGTGGGGGGGGCTCCGCCTTCGCGACGGGGGGCGAGAGGCTCGAGGGTCCGGCCGGCACTGCGGCGGCGGCCAGCCGGGCCAGTCTGGGGTCCGCGGGCGGACCGGCGGAGGACGGGGCGGGCGCAGTGTGGGTGGAGTCGGCGGCAGCGTCTGTGGTGCGAGCGATGCGAGGGTCCCTGGCCAGGCGAGGGTCCGCCGGCCGGGCCAAGGTGGCGCTGGCCGAGGCCTTCTGGAGCCGAGGGTCGCTCGGGGGTCCGTCAGGTTTTTGGGGAGTCTGCGTCTGTTGGCGGAGGGTCTTCAGAATGGACGTCACGCTGCTGCCGCCATCCTCGTCCTCGCTTGAATACCAGTTTCCAGAATCACCTGTGAGGAAACAGGGTTTTATTGACAAGTTATTGTAAAAGACTACTTTTACAATCATCTAAACATCAATAAATTATACTTGAGTGTGTCTGGGATATTCCTGGGGGAGGGGGGGTATTTGATGGCATTACTCCAAAAATGTCTCACAGTATTTATCAATACCAAAAATAATCTATCTAAAATATTTTCCACAGTTAAAAGTAGAAGGTGCAGGATCCTTTTCCGACCTTCGTTGTCTCGGCTCTTCTCAGATCCTCCCTCAGCCATGCGGCGAGCTCGCTCCTCTTCTTCCTGCTGCTTCTGCTGGATCCTCAGGAAGAGGACGCGCTGAGCTGGAGGCAGGAAGTCCGGCACAGAAATCCCTCCCTGATTGTTCGATGCTCCGTTTGCAGAACCTTCGGGGCCACCGCCCTTCTCATCCATCCCAGCGAATCCTTGGTAGTCGCCTGAAAGGAAACAGTGAGCGCAGGCATCAGCACAGAGACCTAAAAAAAAAAATACCAGAAGTGACTGGCGTGACATTATTGTGGAAGTAATTCTCACCATCTTGGGTCATTCCTTCCATCTTCATGCCATCCTGTTGATTGAAGAAGTTATTGTAGTAGTTGCCTGGAGGATGCGGGGGGCCGTCTCCCATCATGGGTGCTCCCCCTGGACCCATGTTGGGGGGTCCTTGGTTCATGCCATGATTGGGGGGCATATTCTGCATGTCTGGGGACACCATTCCTGGAGGGGCAGGGAAGCGTGGTGGAGGAGCACCTGGAGCCCCCTGCGGTCCAGATGGTGCGGTCTGGCCCTGGTTGCCATTGGGCGGCTGGCTGCTGGTCAAAATGGGACAACTTTAGTTACTGTTACTTAGTGGATCTCTTAGAATTAAATTGAGTCTTAGAACACAGGACCAAACTCTTTGACTGAAATGACCCCATTCCATTACTTCAAGAACTTACCTGACGGCCAGCTTCTGAGCCAGCTGTCCAGTTGGCTGAACTTTGATCTCAAACAGGGACGGAATCTTTCTCCCTGCGCAGCCTCCCCCTCCACCACCAGGGGGCGGTGGTCCCATGGCAGGTGGAGGTCCATTGGGGTTTGGGGACATGCCTTGGAAGGAATTTCCTTCGGGGCCATGAACAGGTGGCATAGCACAGGGATTTGGTGGGGGCCCAGGCCCAGGCCCTTGTCCAGGCCCAGGCCCTTGTCCAGGCCCTTGTCCAGGCCCAGGCCCAGGCCCTTGTCCAGGCCCAGGCCCCATCCCAGGACCAGGCCCAGGCCCCATCCCAGGTCCCATCCCAGGTCCAGGCCCCATACCAGGTCCCATCCCATGTCCAGGCCCCATACCAGGTCCCATCCCATGTCCAGGCCCCATACCAGGTCCCATACCATGTCCAGGCCCCATACCAGGCCCCATACCAGGTCCCATACCAGGCCCCATTCCAGGTCCCATTCCAGGCCCCATTCCAGGCCCCATTCCAGGCCCCATACCAGGTCCCATACCAGGTCCCATTCCAGGTCCAGGACCATTTCCATTTTCATTTCCAGGTCCAGGTCCAAATCCATTTCCAGGCCCAGGCCCAAAGCCTGGTCCTGGCGGACATTTGTTAGACATGGGACCCTGGTTTGGTCCAGGAGGACCACCATAGTCACCTGCCATGGGACTGCCATACTCCCCTCCCATTGCGCTGTTGTCGACAGGGATGGGACGAGGCGGGGTGGGGAGGAGGCCGACTCCAGGGGGCGGTTTGGGAAGAGGGTTGATGCCTTGCTTCTTCAGCTCCTCCACCTCCTTCTCATCCTCGGCTCCAGCCTCCGCATCCTCAGCCAGCATCTAAAGAAGCAAAAGTTACAAAAATTTTAAACTGAGAGGATACAAAGAGTTTCAGGCATGCAAATCAGAAAGTTTGGAGGACCTCAAATGTGCATCTAAATATAATAATATAATCTGCATATAAATACATAAATCTATTGCATTTAAAGGCTTAAGTGTGAACTTGTGACGACTGTGAGTCTCACCTTGTTGAGCAGCTCCTGGGTGTCGTCATTGAGGGGTTCATGGGAAAACATGCATTCGTCGTTATTGACACACTTCCCAGTGGTGTGAAACAGCTTGCAGGGGAATTCACGTGGCACAAGAGTCAAGGATGAAAAATAGTCTGCAATGCCGATTCTAGCTGGTGCACATTCATCTAACACAAACTCCTGGGAACAGTTTGGCAAAGGATATCATGCATGTATGGACAGTGGTCGGCACGAGCGCAAAACCCGGTGATGTAGAACTTGCACAACTCCTTCTTTTTGGGCAGCTCGATGTCATGGCTGAAGTTACAGTGGTCACCCTGATGAGAAACAACAAAAAAGTGTTTTTAACAAATCCTGCACATCTGTGTAGCGCCATGCGAAAACTGAAAGGCCAAAAAGAGAGAGAGAAAAAACAAAACGTTTTATCTTACCCATGTACATCTCCCCTCAATGTAGTACTTGCAGATGGCCTTTCCTTTCTTATCTTGGTGCTTGTCGTTGTGATTCCTCCTTCCGAGCCCTCCCCCTTCATGGCCTCCACCTCCATCCTACAGATTTAACAAGGCAATCAAAAATATTAATTTCATTTAATTGCTGAGGTTTAAATACAATAAGGATGGAGGAGCTCCATGTGTTTGGCCCCATGGAGCTCCTCCATCCTGAAGGGAAAAAAAACTACCATTGTCTTAAATAGAAGAAAAAAAAACTGTCAAAGTACTTAAAGACCTTGTGAACATCACTGAACTAGAGCTGTGAAAATTTACCCCATTGTCCATGTCTCCGTGGTGGTCATCATCCATCACCATGTCGCCTCTTCCTCTTCCTCGATTGCGGCCCCTTCCTCCTCGCATCATGCCCCGTCCTCCTTTACCCCTCCCTCGCCCACGGCCACCTTTGATTCCTGATCCAGAAAATAAGACAGAATTAAAGAGTGAGGGGGTGTTTGTTAAAGCACACCACCTTCATAAGCAGCATTATTTTTTCTGTAAACGTACCTCTCCCTCTGTCTTTTGACTTCCTGTAATGGTTTAGCTCTTTCGAGTAGTCGTCATAGTCATCTTCCCCCATGTTCTCATAGTCGTCCTCGCCATAGTGCTAATAACAGTGCAGTGAGAGCGTTATCAATCACTGAATACAACTTTCCAGTGGTTTTGCTAAACACAAACTGGACGTCGCCTCGACTTCAAATGACGCATCTCACCTCATGCATCTCGTCTCCATAGCCATCTCCATCTTCGTTATCTCCTCCCATCTTTCCACCTCCCATCCGCCCCCCTCTGCCTCTGCCTCTTCCTCTCCTCCCTCCCCTCATTCCGCCCCGTCCTCTCATGTTCTTCATACGTGATTTGCCACCTGATAAAAAGCAGAGACATTAAAGAAAATAAGCAATGGTAGTAATAATAATAATAATAATAGTAATACTACATTTAATTTATAATGTACTTTACATTTAAGCAATCTCAAAGTGTTACAGAGACAAATACAATAAAGAGAAAGAAAAAAACAACCTGCCATGACAAGTGGCAGGTAAGGGGGAAGAAGTAAAACCGCTGCTGACGTACCTCTTCCTCCACGGCCGCCTCCTCCCTCTTTCGCTTTGCGGTACTGATTGAGCTCCTTGGCAAAATCATCATAGTCCTCCTCGACCATGTCTTCCTCCTCTTCTCCCTCAAAGTTTTCTTCTTCGTACTCGTCGTAGCCACCGTAGCTCTGCTTCTCCGCCTTCATGTAGCTGCCTTTCTTTGAGCTGCCGTAAGGGGGCCCATGAGCCTGCTGAGAGAAAAAGAAATACTGTGAATTTGAATACGGTCAGAGCTAAGAAGACCATGTGCGATAACAGTTCCTTGGACATACAGGCGGGGGATAATGCGGGCTGTACTCTCTGTATTTCCTTTTCTCACTGGGGCTATAGTCGGAATCATCGCTGAAGTCCGAGTGGTCATCGTCAGAGGATGCATGACGCTGAAAGAGTGGGAAAAAAAATAATTAGAAAAATTAACAGATTTTAAAAAGAAGACGGTAAGATGCAAAAAGGACATTCTTATTTCTCTTCAGCAGCTGCCGATGTTCATACTTTGTGCTTGGATTTGCGTTTCCGTTTCTTCTTGGCCCTCCTCTTCTCCCTTTCCCGCTCCTTCTCTTTCTTCCGCTTCCTCTTGCGACGATATGCCCTCTCCTCGTCGGAATTGCTGCTGGGGTGGCCCTCCTTACTTCGCCGAGGCCTCTCTCCAAGCCCCTCTCCGGCGTCACCTCCACCTCCTGTGTCATCAGGCCTGTCCGCACCTCCTACCGTTGCAGACATTCCTTCACCCATCTCCTCTTCCTCCACTTCTCCCCCGTCATCTTCGAGCTCTCCCTCCTCCAACTCTCCATCCTCTCGCCTGTGTGCGCACAATTGACATCGACAAAGTCAGGTATATCATCTTTTCAAGCTAGACGCCTATGTCCTTTAAGTTGTCCATAGTTTTGAAGACAACCATCGATTTAATTCAAAATAGATTTATTATTGTACAACACTTATACCCAGAGATTGCAAAACAATGCCATGGAAACCCAAGTACAGAGGACCACCAGATGGAAGCAAAGCGCAGTGAACTACCAACTACTTACTCATGAGAGGCAAAACGTGCCTCACCCATTTTTTTTTTCCAAACACACCTGTGGCAATATGGTGTATTTACACAGCACCTGTGTTTTCGCAGTTGTTTTCCAGTTCAAACTGAAGAAATGCCACCACTTTCAGGACATTAGGGGTGAACACACATTTTAAGGCCAGTACCATAAACGATAGGAATTTTGATTTGTCTAACCACTGCCATTAATACCGTTTAACAAAGTGGACTCAACTATCACACAGTGACCCTGTAAAACTGATCAACTTGTGTATTCAAGGGTTATGTAAGGTTGAGAGTGAAAATGCTGGTCACCTTTGAGGCACCGATTAATGCGCAAAGGTCAAAATCTTCCACCTCCGGGCAGGGATTCTTTATGTGCTGATATTGTGATCAACAGCCGGGCAGGGCTCACATGAGACAAAGTGAGCAAAACACTGATCACACATGACAAGTACAATTTACACAGGTGGCTGTGGGAATGTGTGTGTGTGTGTGTGTGTGTGTGTGTTGTCTGTGTGACAAAGAGTGGGTTGTGGGCGGTAAGAATTCACAGGTGAAAGGACGGAATTTTTAAATTAAGAGTTTTGAATGCAGTACAAAAGAATACAGATCAATGTGCTTAGGTTCAGGGGAAACATAATAAACAATTCTCATTTAATTAATATGAGAAAATTCCCAACTAACTAGGTTTTACACTAGGGTTTGGACAGATGTTTATAGGCACATGAAAAATAGGCCATTTGTCCAGGCAAGGGTTTGATTTGAACTATATTCTGGTAGTGAGATGTGAGTAGAAGTGAAGCACTTTTTTTTTTTAAATAAAAAATTCTTGGTTTTTCAAAAGGGGCTCTGGGCCAAAGCAAGCAATATATATATAGCAGAAAGGGAGCAAGCACAGAGGGCAGGCTGAACTGGTTTTCACAATTTGTAACTGAAAAACCAACAATGTTGCCACGCTAAAATACACAAGGCTATCCAGGAAACAGTGTAAAAATCAAAAAACTTCAAGGGGTTGGTGAATTAAACCAAATTACAAAATGACTATTTAAAAAAGAAAAAGCCCGACTCCAAGCTTAGGGTTGTGCAACTGTTTTTAACTCAAACAACAATATGTTTTTGACACTGTGCAAACCTTCCATCCCAGAAACAAATATGAAGTTCACACTTACACTGGAAAGTAACACATCAGCACTGAACCAACTCGATCACCTATGCGATTCTCTCAAAAAGTGAACGTATCAAATCTGACCACCAACTTTAGATGAAAAAAAAACATCCCAACAGTCCTCCAACTCACTGTAGGTACACGCCCTGCACATATACTGCACACAATGATTTCAACCTGTGCTCGCACAACTGTCAGAAAGGCAGGATCACAAGCATATGGCAGGGAGTTAAAAATGCTTATGGAAAGAACTCTGGGATCCAGAACTTTGCTTTGAGCGGGTACTCAAAGCAACTTCTTTAGAACGTATCTGAAAAGTTCCAATACAAACTACAGCACGACATGAAATGTCAACAGGTTTGAGCAGTTTTGACTGAGCGTTAACCTGGCATAATTAAAAGAGCACCGTGACTCATTTGCCAACTAATAAAACCTGTGTCATCAACAAGTAAATGAGCAGTCTATTGATATCATCTGCCATTCTCAAAAACATATAAAGATTCCAAATAAATTGCAGCAAGGTAGATGCCATTCCTTACAATTCAGACAATGCTGAAAATTCAACAGGGAACGCAACTGTACTTAAGGATTAATCAATGTTGTACCGTGCAATATGATACATTATTAGCAAGGCAGAAAGTCTACAAGTTATTCAATACTATACAGGGCCAGTATTAAATCGGGCAATACTCACTGTGCCAGGTTTTCTTCTTAATTTGCATTTAAGACCCTTAAATGTTCCCCCACTAGTCTCTCAGGGACAGCAGTGGGCTCTGTTAGACTCTAATGGGACAAACTGGGCAGCATGCAGCAAATTTACTAGCAAGGGACTGAGGAAAATGGGACTTTTGTGTTTGACATACAACACTTGAGATGCTTTGTAGACGTTTAAAACCATTTTTGGGACGTTTTGTGAATGTCGGGTCAGTGTGGTCACCACTGCGAAGGAATAAGCCATGTCAGACAAAAAAAAAAAAAAAAAAAAAAAAACAAGGACAAAAATATAGCACGGGCCCGAACAAAACCCATGTATTTGGCTATGTAATGTAAATAACAGGTTAATGGGAGCCTATCAAATCAAAATTAAAAAGATAACGAGCAAATGAGGGTTTTCGGTGCTCAAAAAAATAATCTTATAACCACAATCTGAGTGATAATGAGACGGCATAATTTAATTTTAACTGCGTAGTACTAGGCGATGCGCATCAATGCGTTAACGACAACTGAGCGATCCGCTTATGTCACATTAAAAATACGACCATGCTCTTTTCTACTTTAGATATTTCAAGGGTGTCCGACGATATTAGTTATCAGTATTTTCAGTTAAACAAAACAACTGAAAAGGTTGAATAATATCGACGGTCACGCAAATTACTAGCTTAGCCTCCTAGCCAGGGAAACTATTCAACGCATTAGCCAGGAAGCTAATGGTTTAGCTAGGTCAGCGTGAGACTAGGCCCTCAATTCGCGTAAACATTTTTTTTTTTTTTAGAATTTTTATGCACCAACGGCTTTTCGGAACGTTCACACCCACGCGTACACAATTTAACCAAACCCAATGTATACCTTAAAAGAAACAATGGGCAAATAATTAATCGTTGCCTTATAACCACCGAAGTGGCTAAAATGGCGTTGAACGTATGATTGATCAGCTGTTTCGACCTCCATTATCCTTCGGACAAGTAAGCTTCAGTCGGTTGGTCGTTGATTGTGAAAACTTGATTTAAAAAAAAAAAAAGGGAATAAAGTTATCCCAGGTGCTATTTGGGCTCCCAGTTGGCGTTGTCGTGTCAACATGGCGTTCATTACCTCTGTACTCGTTTTCCAGAAAAGGCGAGTTTAATCCCTCTGACAGAAAAGCAAAAACAAAACCCGGGCTTTTTTGTGTAAAAGCACAGGACAAATCAATAATTTCACTTGAGTATGACTGTAGAATTACTCGACCTTTCGTCAGTCAGAAGACTGTTGTGTTCGTGGTTGGTAGTTGGGGAGTTTGGATGGACAGTCATGCTTTCCACAGCCATTTCCTCTAACGTTAAGCTACATTGAATTGCAAAAAAATTACAACTCGGAACTGGAAAACTACTGGCTTTGGCGTCACGTCACTAGGATCTACTTTGTTGAATTTTAGAAAGAGAAGCTGCTCATGGTAGGCAAGTCTCCACTACAGTAATTTAGAGAAATTTGATGCTAGGGAATCCTGACGCTCTCCGTCCTACAGTGGCGATGTAAAATGACGACTGGGAAACGTAAAATGGCCGACTCTCCTCTCCGAGGACAAAAGGGCGGAGTTCTCGGCGATAAGCACAATGACGAATAGGGTACAAGTACGTGTCTCACACAAATAGCCAACTGGTTGAGAGGATGGAGAATTGAGCCCCTGAGCTTGACTCGCAGGCGTTTAGCAAACGCTTTCTTGTGGAAATGTTGAGAACGTATTTTGCTTAGACTTATTAAAGTCATGTGAATAGTGTTTGTTTGTTTGTTGACAGGAATTGCGAATTCCATATACTCTAAAGTCACACAAACATTGGGATAAACAAACATGTTTGGGATAAACAACCGAAAGCAAATTCTTTATGAGGTGATGAATAAGGGTACTGGATGGATGGATGGATGGATGTGGACTTGGCACGGCAACATATGATATAATATGATATAATAATAATATTTTCACTTGTTCTAATTAATAGATATTAATTTTGTTTCTCCAACATAGATATTATAACGAGAAAATAGTATTCGGTATGAAATGATTGGAAGCGAAGCAAGTTTGTTGTGACGTCATCACTAAGCGTCTGTCGAGCGGGACCGTCTTGGCACTTGAAAGAGTTGGCGTAGCAATCAAAATAGCTTTTTATTGCTAATATATCAAACTTTGTTGAAAATTGAAATGATCGATATGATCGAGAAGGAGGACCCGGTCATCAGCGAGGAGGAAGCAGCTCAATATGACCGCCAGATTCGACTATGGGGGTTGGATGCTCAGAAGAGGTCAGTTAGCTTCGTTAGCTCGCCAGGCTAACCGGCACAGGAAAAAAGATGATTGAATAATGGCATTCACTATGCACCAATTGTGTTTACGTGCACATTTTATATGGTATGCTGATGTTATATTGAATTAATTTCTCTAAACTTCCTAAGATTTTCTTGTACTCTGATCGTTTAGTTGCTCGTTGTTTTAATTGGCATTGCTCGTTGGCAATCGGTGACGTATAAATCACACGTTTATCAATTAATTTTTTTTGTTTGTTTTACCTTTCTTTTACCAGGCTACGAGGCTCCCGTGTCCTGCTTGCAGGTTTAGGTGGCCTGGGGGCTGAAGTGGCCAAAAACTTAATACTAGCTGGAGTTAAAGGACTCACCTTGCTGGATCATGAACAGGTGCTTAATACCAGGACACCAGTCTTCACATTAAGCACTGTGATGTTAAATTCCAAACCATGACTGTGCTACAAAGGCAGTATATATTCTGAAGGAGGCGACTGCATTGATGTGTTAAGTAACTCAGCCTCAAAGAGATTAGAGTACAATAATCTCCACTAAATCAACATTCTGTTCTTGTGTGTCTCTCAGGTATCAGAGGAGTCTTGCCGAGCTCAGTTCCTGGTTCCTGTGACTGCTCAGGGGCAGAACCGAGCCCAGGCTTCCCTGGAGAGAGCTCAGAACCTCAACCCCATGGTGGAGGTCCATGCAGACACAAACAAAATTGAAGACAAGCCAGACGATTTCTTTCTGCAGTTTGATGCCGTGAGTCCGTGTGTTATAATTGAATTCAGATCATAGCAAAGAATCAACCTTTTGCGTAAATGCTTGCCAGTGATGCAACTCTTCCCCATCTCATTTGGAAAATGTTGATTACATGATTTGGAAACGGCCCTAAGACAGCTGGGATAGGCTCCAGCAGACCCCCGTGACCCTGAATAGGAATAAGCGGGTATAGAAGATGAATGAATGAATGAATGAATGAATGAATGAAATTATATGTAGACTGGTTAGCTGTTCTTGTTTTTGCCTTAACTCTGACAACGTGTACAGTTCCATTGTTCCCTTTACTCACCATTATACCTTTGCTGTAATACTATCATGACCACTAGATGTCGCCTTTAGACTATTTAAATGAAAAAGCTTTCGCCTCTTGATTTGTGGCTAAGACTGAAAAACATGCAATGGCGTTCATCTAACGCTGCAGTTTTTTGGTTTTAATTTTTTTTTTTACAGATGTAGAACATAATCAAAATCCTTTATTTTTTATAATTGCAGTGCGATGAACAATTCGATGAACAGAAGAAACAGGTTCAATCATATCCTTCAGAAATGTTATATTAATTGATTATAAAAAAAACTCAAATATGGTTACATTACAGCATGTTTAAAAATATAACATATTACAATATTATCAATAAGAAATTGGATAATCATTTATCTGACTCATTAACTAAGGACAACATTCAAAAGATGTCAAATAACTCATTGTATTGGTCTATAAAAAAAAATACATTCTGTCAAGGCAGCCATTGCTTTAATATAGCCCATAACAGTTCCTTTGAGTTTAAATAAGCATTTAACTTGAGCTCCTTGTTTTGGCAGATATATAAGACAAGGAGGCAGATTAATATTTTAAAAACATAACTAGAAATGTCTAAAATGCTATGACTACGTTGTCATGGTCAATGTAGCAGAAATTATGTCTGGTGTACTTAAATTATAATCTAGCTGATGTGAATTTTTTTGATAAATGGTATTGATTCCCATAGACATCTGAATATGTCTTGAATTTAGGTATATGTCTGGTGAAGACAAGAAAGTTTTTCTTTCTTCTTTTTTTTTTAACCGCCATCAGCAGAAGAGACTTCTTATTTAAGCGGTGTTGTGTCTGCTTCATCAGTAGTCTCGCTCCCTTGGGGAGAACCAAGTGAAGGTCGAGAAGAGGGGAGGGTGCTACGTGAGGAGAAAAGTAGGACAAAGTTAAGTGAGGACTGGATGAAGGGTTGGCCTGAACGAGGGAGAGAGAGAGAGTGAGGCAAAAAAAAGGAGGGAAAACAGCTTAAAAAGAGACAGAACGGAGTCTGCACCTACCTCTCCGCTGTCGACCACACAGCGCTTTCATCCGTCTCCATGTCTGAGGCTCAGCGGGAACATGGAGCGGGATTACAGAGGGGAGGCTGGAGTGTGTTCACACTTTTCAAATAAAAAAGCCTAATTACTGAACAATGACAGAGTGAGAGAAGTGTCCATCTGGATACCCACCGCATACAGCTGACTGTATGCTACAATCACTCAGCCTCACTCGAGCTTGTTTATAATTCACTATCATTGTTTATTTTTTTTCAACATTAAAAAAATGCATCTATTAAAAACCCTATTAAGTTGAAGAATAACTATAAACAAAACACTTTCTACCTTCTTATTATATCATCAGCATAGTTTTAATCTGGCTGGCATGGCACAATGGTAGATCCACATCTACTATATAGAGACATTCACAGTTGTATTCATCTGTACCAGAATTTATCCCCCCCCCAATACTGGTATCAAACTATTGGTTGTAGAAGGAGATGCTTGTCACACAGAACATTCAGCAGCCTCCCACGCTGCACTCTGCCTTTTCTCAACAAGCAGCAAGCGGTTGTCCTTGGGCCCAGTCGACCTGTCCTCATGTGGAACACTGAGTGATGCCAACAATCTTTTTTTTATCAGCCAGTTGTTGGGTGCGCCATGCTGGCTTTGCAGGATAAGGTGGACCCAGCCCTTTGTTCACTTGTTTACAGCTGCGCATCAGCTCAGTGCCGCTCTCACATTGTTTGTTTGCTTCAGCTTCTTTGGGAGGGGAACCATCACCAATAGCTTCTGTCGTTGGTGCACTAGGTGTGTCTCAGACAGGTTGGAAGGCAGCCAGTTGATGCTTTTCTTTGTTTGTTTGTTTGTTTGTTTTAAAGAGTATTGTAGGAAGTTTTCATAGAAAAATGGCGGTTCGTCCTTCAGGGATTCCAGGCAAAACAAAGGCAATCATTTGATACTGCTTCATGTTAATCAAAACGGGAATGAGCAGCTCGCAAAGAGGATGCCGTGAGGATGAGATGGCGTCCAACAGATGCACACAGCAGGGGCTCTGTTTCTTTGATATTCAGAGATAAAAGGTGCAGACAGGTGGATGAAATGAAAGTCTTACGGTAAACAGTGCCGTCTGACAGCTGAATGCGAGGGTGCACTGGCCACCTCTGCACTATCTGCTAATATTTGCACAAACAAACAACAGGAGGTCTTGGTCGAAAAAACAATGTCTAGCCACCTAAAATAATTGGCAGCACTCGAATGGACCCAATCGCTTTTTTAAAAGCTTTATTTTTTTTTGTCCTGGTTACAACTCCAGTTCGCAATATGGTTCTATGTTATGACAGAGTCCTCATCACATGGCATACAAGCACATAGGAAGGGTGGGGGGGTAAACGTGATTTGAAAATTTGTCTGTCTGGTCACAGTGTTTGTGAAAGTGCGGAAAAATGCAAAGTTCCAAATTGAAAAAGGTTGCGCGTGAACTTATTTTTGTCTGAATCCCACACATTGCACTGAAACTGATCTGAAGAAACAGCTTTGTTCCTGTGTTGACTTGTGGTTGATGCATGTGACCTACAGGACGGAAGGTTTTCAGTTTGACTGAAACAATAATAATAAAAATAAATAAGATAAGAAAAACTTTGATAACAACAGATTTCTAATTAAAAAGCTTTCTTTTTAAAAGGCTGATTTTAAAAATAACTTTGAAATAACAGTTGCTTAGAATTGTCATTAGGAACAGCGGACTTTGGTCAGAATCCGCTCTGACTGCTGAGTGTTTTCTGCCTCTTCCTCAGGTGTGCCTGACTGGCTGCTCCAGAGACCTGATGGTGCGTGTTGACCAGCTCTGCTCTCAGCACAACATCAAAGTCTTCTGTGGGGACGTGTACGGTTACTATGGTTACATGTTCTGCAACCTTGGACAAGAGCACAACTATGTCGAGTGAGTTTTAAAAGAAACTCAAAATATGTGTTGTATCCGATCCGGTGTATCCGGTGCTTTTTAAAAAATAAGTAAATTCTTTCCTTTTTTTTTCACATGCTGGGTTGCATAACCGTGCTTGGTGGTTTATATTTTTGCCAGTCTAAGAACAGCATTGCTGCCAAGGAGCACATTTAAAGACACAACACTGCTATTTTCAGTTGCATCTAACTGAAAATCTTTTAGGAATTGCAATATTTATTTTTTGCGCTTTTCCTTTTTCTAAGGAGGAAGATGGAGTCTTTGAATATTATCTTGAATGATGTATTTTCCTGCAAGACATGTATTCATTATTTCAGACCATGTTATTTGCTTTTCTTTGATGCGCCCCAACATTGTATAGAATTGTTTTCCTGTGCATGGTGTGCATTCTAATACCAGCTGCTCTATGTCCCGCTCCTAAATGTAATTTTCTCCAATCCTAACTTTAGGGAGAAACCCAAATTAGTGAAACCATCCGAAAGTAGCCAGGGCGGTCCAGGAGCAAAGAAAACCAAAGTGGACCCCAACGAGACCACCATGGTGAAGAAGGTTGGTGAGCCCCACAGCTGTGGACTTGGACTCAGGACTTAATGTTAATGACGCTTACACCAGTTCACCACTCGGGTACTTTTGGACAATGACTGAGGGAAAAAAAATACAAGTTAATTTCCCATGTTTATTTATTATTTTCTGTTTTTGCACCTTCAAGACGGCCAGTTTCTGCACCCTGAAGGAAGCCCTGGAGGTGGAGTGGACGAGTGACAAGGCCAAAGCCTCCTTGAAGAAAACACCAGTCGACTATTTCCTGTTACACGGTACTTAAGCTGTCATTACAACCTGCGTTTGCTTTGAACTCTTCAGGTTTTGGTGTCTTTAAGTCATAAATCTACTAATTTGCTTGTCAATGCTTGTCACCAATAATAATAATAGTTCCGGGTCAAAGACAGAATATGAAAAAAATTATTATTAGTTTCAGGCTATTACTAAATTATTAATTTAATGGCATTTTCTTGGATATTTATTTCACAGGATTTTCATTTGAGTGAGGTGCATCCAACTGAGTGGCTGATATTTCTGTGTAGGCGGTAAAATGCAGACGGTATTTGCATAAGGAGAGGATGCGACCACAAATATATAGTAATTATTTCTGAAATTTGAAACTGAAAATCCGTAGGACCCCCTGACATGGGACTGAAACACAAAGCAAACATTCAAAATCAGCTTGCTTTTGCACTTGCATGGAAGAAACGGTCTTCTCATGTTTATTGCAATCAAATCAAATACTTTGGAGCATCGTCTCCCTCTGGGAAGAAACCCACGTTTGACCATAAAAAAAAGAAGTCTAGATCAAATCTGGTATTTATTAAAATCCAAAACACCAACCAGCCTAGGAGAAAAGAATGCCGTTCCGCAAAGTTGCACCCGAATAATCGCACACGACCCAGCAAACGTTTAGGAACCATCAACACCAAAGGAACCTTTTGATATTTAAAGTAAACCCAAAATACACTTCCTGTTTTCAAGATTATTTGCGAAGCCCGATGGCCTTTTCTTTGTGGTTGTTATTGTCCCACATGTCACCTGGCCGTGCACCATCCCCACACAGTTTCCATCACAGGCTGTCCATGGCCAGTCATGTGCACTGAGCGTAGAACAGAGAACATCTCCCAGCGCCTACATCACATATCAACGAGCAAGAACAGGAAGCACGCAGAGAAATTGTTGTTGCAAACTTGAAAAGGTACGGGTGTAATAAAGACAAAGCGCACCTCAAACAGGATGCACAGATCCCTGCAGTGAAAAGGCCAACACAGAAATGCAAACTCTGAAAAAATTCATACCAGAATTTCCTTGTTATTTTTGCAATGTCCCTCCAAAAATTAAATTGCATGCTTACCTGTTTTTTGAGGTTTAAAGCATTAGAAGTTTTGAAAGTTTTTCTTTTTAAACTCTTGAGAATGACTAGAAATACTGTTGTTGAAATCAGTTAGGCAATGACCCTGTCAATAATAAGACTCAGGCCTGATTAATTTGTTTTGTTATTTTTAATTAAATTTAATTAAATTTAATTAAATTTATTTTATTTTCTTTATTTATATATATATATACTCCGATAAGCCATTGTATTTATTTACCACAAAATTTGAATCAGATTTTAGTGCTGTTGGTTATGATTTCAATTAAAAAAAAAGATGAAACTACATAGAATTCCAACACTTCCTACTTTTTAATTTTGTAAGTGCACAGTAGAATTATTTTTACCTTTATAGTTTAATAAAAAAAACTTTTTTATTACATATTAGAACTATTTTTGCAACAATGTTCCTGGTATCAGAATTTAATTTTTAATGAAATTTTAAGAACATTTTTAGGTAGACTTTAATTATTATTATTAGTAGTAGTAGTTCTAGTAATAGAACTACTGGTAGTTATGTTGTTGTCAGTAATAATGACAACAACACAGATGGCGATAAAGACATTAATTATAATGTTGATGAACAGCTAAAAGGCAACAACAACACTGATGACTTGGTGGAAAACATGTCCAGTCCAGTATGACAGAGAGAGAGAGAGACCGCCACACCAACAACACTGGCCCCACTAGTGGTCATGTGACCGCTGGCGCCTAGTTCGTTTGTTTCCTAAACAACAAGTTTGCGTCCTTGTGTCACTCATCATCTGCAGGATGCTGCCATTACTACGTCGCTACCATTACTACGTCCTCGGTGCGGTGTGTGTGTGTGTGTGTGTGTGTGTGTGTGTGTGTGTGTGTGTGTGTGTGTGTGTGTGTGTGTGTGTGTGTGTGTGTGTGTGTGTGTGTGTGTGTGTGTGTGTGTGTTACAAAACATTGCCCTCCTTTTTTCCTCCTTCACACTGCGGAGTTATTATTCCAGGGTGGCTTCTATAATTGGAGCTGGTGGTTTGTTGTTTAGGGCGGACGCTGACAAGGAAGTGGCTCTTCCCCTGTTACAACTTCTTACAGCTTCCTGTGTCACTGGGAACTGTCATGTGTTGGAACCAGTGCTGTGGGTTTTGTGTTTGCATACAATCGTCATCATCTCTGATTTTTCTTGTCAACCCTCTTTTTTTAAGTTCTTTGCCAACAGTCGGTCGCTGGTTTTCACGTTTATACAAGAATAAATGTGAATATGGAGAGTCTGTGCTCAAAGGTTCTCTATTACATCATGTTATCCAGGTATTTATTTTTCATCCCAGAATCTATTAGATCAATCTTGAAAAAAACAACAACCTAATAGCGCTCCACAAAACTGCGTATTTAGCCCTCTGTTTACAACCTGCAGCGTCACTCCTGGCTTCCTGCTCAAAGTGATTGTCAAAACAAGGTGGTTGAGAGCCGGTCTTAGAACGACGCTGTCACTGATCAATCATGTAGGTTTCAGTGCTTTGTGTGGTATCATAAAGGGCTGCTTTCAAGAACTGTATATTTTAGCACACGTTTGAAAAAGCAGAGGTGACAAAAGTGGCAAAAGATACATCTTTCGCTGATAAAGTTATTATTATATTACCTTTTAATAACGCCATTTAAAAAAAAAAAAAAAAAAAAATTGGTGAATGAGACAATCTCGTTTGTTTGTCGTTGACCTTTTACGTGCGCATTTCAGGCGCAAAGGGACATCTGAAACATTTCCAACACGTGTAGGTTCAGAGTCTCGCCGTTCCAAGCCGCCCCGCTTCAATACTTTTATTTTCTATTATGAAATTTCTCTTTTGGTTTTCTGCCCTCGCAGTCTGATGCCATTTGTGCCAGTCTTTGACTTTCTTTTGAGCGTCTTTTGCGTGATAAAGGGCAGAGTTGAGGTGCGATATGATTCATCGCGCGCACACACACACTGTCTCTGTGTGTGTTTGTGTGTTTGGTGGCAGTGGGAGGATTTGACTTCCTTTATGTGGTTTAGGTTAATGGACGAACAGGAAGTATGTGGGCTAGGTGTTGATGTGTGCGCCTGTGCGGAGCGGATGGAGAAGAGTTTGACTCGCAGGCTAAATCTTTTTTTTTTTTTTCCAGTTTGTCAAATCACAGAGCGTATGTTTGTGTGTGTGTGTGTGTGTGTATGCGCGCACGTGTGTGCGTACGCCTCCTTGCACAGTTGAGTCTGTGTGTGCGTGCCCTCTTATTTTGATGCTGGGAGTTGTAGACTCATGCGAAACCAAACGGTTAATGTTGCAACCACGCACTGCAGTGGCGGAGACGAGATGCTGTTTCCATTAAGTGATAATTCCCCGTGAAAGTTTCTTGAAAGCGTTGCTGAAGTAATGGCTGGCGATAGTGTAACGGGCTGTTTGGCAGATGTTGCCTCACACACGCAGTTTGAAGCCGTTTCCAGTCGTTTGCACATCAATTATTTTCCCTTCCTCTTGTCTTACATCCCACTCCTCCTCCTCTTCTTCCTCTGCCCCTTCAGTTTTGTTGAAGTTCCGTACAGACAAAAGCCGCGACCCCGACCCGCAATCCTTCCCCGAGGACAGCGAGCTCCTGAAGCAGATCCGCGATGACGTCCTCGCGGCCATGAAAGTGAACGGTGACCTCCTGAGTGATGAATTCACAAGGTATACGGCCCTCTGATGTGTCATTAACTCTACAAATAAATGAACCCATGAACTGGTGATTGTCAGTTATGTGTCGCTCCATGTGGTGTCACTCGAACCAAACGGTGCAAGTCTTGGAGGTGAAGGAGAACCGGCCTGAGAACTGCAGACCTGGATCGAGATTACTTTTAAGAACCAACTTCAATCAGTGAATTTTAGTCTTTGTCTTGAACGTTCATGGTTCATCTTCTTGTTAGAAAGGCTGCTGTGATTCAGTCCTCAAATTTTCTGTCTAGTTACACCTGCTCTGCTTGTCCTCAGCCACTGCTTCTCTGAGATGTCACCGGTGTGCGCCGTCGTGGGAGGAGTTCTGGGACAGGAAGTGGTCAAGGTAAACCTGAAAACATCAGGAAGCATTTTAAGGTCCCAAATTGAACATGTTTTACGTCTTCATCCACCAGTCTGGTGCAGTTGTTTGATTTGATTTGATTTGATTTATTATTTTAACAGATTGAAGGTCCAGAGCAGAAGATTGAAAAGCAAACAAGCAGAAAAAACAAAACTTTATGATTATTTACTAAAAGCTGTAAAACTCAAAAAAAAAAGAAAAGAAATTCATATTTTTGATTATGTTTGTTTTTCTGGGGTTTTTTCTAGGGCTGATTCTCAGAAGTGTATTGTTTGCCTCGCGCTTCAGAAAACTGAACTGAAACTATGTCTGAAAAATGTATGTTGCATAATATGGAGACTTTAGAACACTGTGAAAACATTACAGCGGCAAAATCAGAAGTATGATGCATCAAAATCTGAGGAAACACAAGGTTTGTTTTTTGTTTTTGTTGTGTCGTTGGACCATCAGCTGGTTTCTGGCACAGCTTCTTGTTCAACGTCAGCGCCTCTGCTCGGTGCTTCACTTGCCGATGACTGCGAGAAGCAGCGTGTTGCAGGGAACCAGCTGAAGAATGAGTTACCCTGGCGCTGTCTGCCAGTGAAATGGCGGGTGTCTGACTGACTACACTTGTGTCACAGCCTGAAAATACATATTTCTCCAATTCAATCTAAAAGAAATAAAGAAAGGAAAACAAGCACGCCACTCTGAGGCATATGATGTAAACTTCTTTTGCCTGGGATGTGTGCCGTGACCTCGGCCGACATCCGCCTTACCCCCTCACCCTTCCGTCAACCCTGATGATGAAATTCTTTGCAACTGATGTCTGGCTGAGCGAGTCTGACTCTCCAGCAGCAAAGTCTTATTTAAAGTTTTTTTCTTCTTGAGCGACCGAAATTCCATTCGAGTCGCTCCATGATGACTCATGGTGAGACCCGAAACACACGAAAATGGCCCTGGCTTCATCACTGAGGAATGTGTCCGAGCTGCACCATTTGGGTGTATGAATAACGACCCATTCCCAAAACCTTGTTTTCCATCTGTGTTGCCAGTGGAGCAGCCCTGTATGACTGCTTTTCCACGGAGCTCCGCAGGAAGACAACATATTTAGCCCTCTGTTTAAAGCCTCCTTCAAAAAAAAAAAAAGTTTCTTTCCTGCTGACTGATGCTTTGACAGGGTACAACAGCAAGTCAGCCATGAGGTGGTCGTTGTTGCTAACCTTTGGGCGGTATCTTTGTACTTTGTGACATCACTAGGGGCTGGGTCCCACAGCCAAGTGATTCCACACTGCAACGCGAGAAGTGAAAAGAGTGATTTGGAACACATTGTTGAATATGGGACCTTTTTTCTGTGACACTGAATAAAGAAAATGAAGTATATAAGAAATTTCTTTTCCAACTGAGTTTCGCTAAATTGTCCGACTTGTGTCTTCGTCCGCAGGCTCTGTCCCAAAGAGACGCTCCGCATAGGAACTTCTTCTTCTTCGACGGTCTTAAAGGCAGCGGTGTGGTCGACTACTTTGGGCCAAAGTGAACACAGTCAAGTTCATCATCATTTCTGTTCAGCAGTTGTTTTTTTCTACCGAGTTCCTTGGTGTTTTGTCACTGTTCATAAAATTTGTTCCGTATTTTGAATTTTGTCTGAAGTACTGTGGGATTTTTTTGTATGTTTCCTAATAAAACAACATTCATTAAAAGTTTGGGTGTTAAAGTGAACTGTATCAGTGTTCGGCACATGAACCAACATGGCAGCAAAGCATCAATAATGCAAGAGTGAGTGAACAGGGAAGGTTTAAAAAAAAAAAAAAAAAAAAAATAGCCTCGGGACAAACATCTTGTATTTTCTTCAACCTGCAAAAGGCAACAATAACACAGTCTTGAGAACAGAAAGCAGCTATTGTGTGGCCTCTTATCTGATCACAGCAGTGAGTGCTAGTGGTTGGACCAGTTTAACCAGTCGGGCCCAAAGAGCCCGAGCTGCCACTTAGAATCTGAAGCAGTTCAACCAGCGTTTACTTCACTGTCCACGACAGCGGTGGATCATTGTGCAATAATTCTGCCGCTGCAAAGTTATCTTAAAACACAGACGTGCCACATTTAGATTGACTTCTTAAGTTTCATTTTGAAGTGTTTGTATCTTATAAATCTCAGGTGTCTTTTCTTAATCATCAAAATAAACTTTCATTTGTGCTTATCACAATCATGAATCCTTTCCAGTGACCCCCGTTGGTCTTGAAAGGTGCCACATTGTCCAAAACGACCTCATGATTAACATGTAACAATAAGCTGTGTCCCTAGCCTGTCAATTATCTCGTCACAAATTGGAAAGGTTCATGGTTCATTTGCCTGAAATCCTTAAAAGTGTACGTTCTGTTTTCTGTTCAACATTCAAAGGATTTAAATGCGGATCATTTGTTTAATCCATTGACAATGTCCATGTTCAATTATTCTAAGTAAACTATAGTTTACAGGAAGAACAGAATTTTCTTGTGCTCAGGAAATTTGGGAGCCATGAAACAGCAGAAACAGATAAAATAATAATAATAATAATAATAATAATAATAATAATAATAATAACAATAACAATAACAATAATGATAATAAACTAATTATAAACTAAAACCTTGGATTTGGGTATTTGCTGCTGTACAGTCCGTTGCACTAAAGGCAGAGAAAAAACAGAAATGATTGTAAGTGAAACAGATATTGGCAGATTTGAATTACAAGGACATGCAGTTGTAGGATTGGGAAGGGATGGGATCCCCAAAACAACATTTGAAGCAGGACAATATTTTTGCGAGTGCTTGTTGTGTTTACCGCACTGCACCAAAACAAGGATGCGATCAGGCAGCTTAACTGCTCTTTTCCTCTGATTAAGAAAGAAGATTAATTAAGGAATGTCTTGATAAGCTCATTCTGCTCCTGTAATTAAAGCTCAACTCTGATCTGCCAACACACACAAATATTTCGGTCGACCACCGACTAAATGTGCGCTTTCTTCACCTCCACTCTCTTGTCTTGTGGGTGTAGAATTTGATTTAATCTTATTCATATCTTCCATTTTTTCTGTTGTGCTTTGTGGACCGGTGTTGTTCACACAGGCACGCGCACACTCGGTTAAATCCCACCCTTGTGCCCCTGCTGTGTGGTCACTCTCTCTGCTTCCACTCCTCTTCAGCAGCAGAGACTGAGCGCTTGTTGCTGCGACCAATGGGATCCCCGATTCAGCAGTGAGGGCCTCATGATTGGCTTACTCAGCCGAGCAGTTTACACGATAAGTCTCATCTCAGTGCCCAATGCTGCCTGTTAACTCAGTAACAGACGTGTGTGTGTGTGTGTGTGTGTTGGTGTGTGGAGGGAGGTGCCAGGCGAAGAGGTTTTTGCCTTTGGATATGGTAAATTAGGGCTGCAGTTGTATGCAATTAAATGTATTTTTATTTTATTTTATTTTTTTATTATTGTTTTATCGACAAACGTTTAGAAATTGGAGGAGAAAAGTCTGATAAACCTCCTCAAACATCCTTATGTTTACGCATACATGCACCCATGCCCACATAGACTATATCTAATGCAGTAATTGTGCTCATTATATTAAAATAGCCTATGATGCACAAGATACAGAATTAACTGATCTTGTACTCAAAACAGTACACAATAGATAAAATACACTGTATGAATAAATACACTTTATTTTATACCTGACTACAGTAATTAGTAATAACAGTATAAGTAATTAATCATAATTAATAAAGAGGACATTAATAAAAAGTCATCAAGAAAAAGATGAAATTCAGAACTTCAACTACTTTTGTCGTCATTTCCGTCTAATACGTTGATGTTGCAACATGCTAAAGGGAAGGAATTTTGTCTGATTTGAAAGAGTGGGTTATTTTTCCTACCAATTTCCCAATTGCATGACACCAGCTACGTCTATTTTGCAACACAGGGCACATGCAACCGCCTCGTTGGCAGCTTCAAAAACAACATTTCCGGAACATTTTGACGCAGTTCTTCTTCTTCCAGATTGACTAGTCCACCGTCGCTGTAAACACTTGTGGCTAATGTGGTTATCTGTGCCAGCGCGCACGCGTGTGTGTGTGTGTGTGTGTGTGTGTGTGTGTGTTTTTGAAGGGGTCTTGACCTTGCGTCTGCTAATCTGTGGTGCTCGCCAGATGTGATGGAGGTTGCACCGGTGTCCATCCGTCCGCTGGCACGCACGGCCTGCAGGGCAACGTCTCCGCCTCCCACACACACACACGGCAAACATCAGTAAACATCCTCGCCTGCCCCGCCTCCTCCCAAAATCAGTGTCTCAACAGTGCGAAGAGGCTCAGTCATGGATGTATTATAAGAACTGGATACCACAATGGCAGTACGGTGGCCGGCGATTTGTCCCAGTGGCCAATTGAGGTAATGCAGCAAAAAATCCCATGGGCTCAAAAAGCATTTTCTCCATAGATTGCAATAAGAAATAAACGCCTTTAAAACAGCTGACATGACTGTGATCTGAGACACAAATTCATGACAAATCTTTCTATGGTAGATTTTTCAGTTCTTTTTGTCATTGATGATAAAATTGATAAAGGCCAGAAAATCACCAGAAAAGTTTATTCCCAGCGTGACATCACCACATCGTACGTGCCGCTGTGTCTCAGCTCGTTCTGATTTGCCAAATAGATCATGTGAGTTACAGAGGCATGATGGGCCCATTAATGCCAAAGTCAAAAATACGCTGGGTGAGCAACTTCATTTAAATGAATGGGCAGCCATCTTGGACTTTGGGGGCCTGGGCTCAGTTTGTGACCAGATCAATCTTCTTTTTGTACACACAACACATGCACGCAATTAAGTGAATTGATGTCTCCCTTGCTTTATTGTATAAAAAAGAAAAAAAGTACAAAAATTATGTAGAAAGCTTACAATAGAAAATGGTAGAAAAACAGTAAATACACACTGCATGTGATGACGAGCACCATCACTCGAAGGAAGGAGGTGAATGCTGAAACAGGAAGTGAACCCTCACATGAAAAACCAGGAAGTGAAATGATGGAAGAACTTTTTTTTTTTTTTAACTTATACAAATAATAATAATAAAAAAAAACAAGTCAGCATTCACGTAATGACAGCAAACACGAGTAAAACCACTGCTGGCAAACTGATCCAAAAACATCGTGAAACAGGCAGGATAGTAGCATGCTAGCTTAGCTTAGTTTAGCTTAGTTTAGCGTAACGACAGCTGAATGTTATGGAGTATGTGTTGTCATGTCAGTACATCCAGACCTTCAAAACTGTAAAATTATGGACCGACAAATGAAACAATGGGGACACATCATAATGTCATTAGTAATCTCATTAATTTGACTTGAGTTGTCATTTTGGGTAACAGGTGAAAATAAAGTTAAAAGAAACATTTCGTCATTTTCTGTTTGTATTTTTTAGAAAAAAACAACAAACTGAAATACTTCCCCGAATAGGCATATTAAGAATAAAAGTTCTGGTTGGTTGAGTCATATATCTTTCAGAACTCAAGTCAAAATACAGACCAAGGCAGCGTTATAATCAAACACAGGTTTGAGTGAAGTTGAACCACAAAAAAGACCTTTGACAAGGAAATGTTTCAGTAAAGTGGTATTGCTAACAGTCTCCAAGTCCCTAATTTGTTGTGCTCTTTATGTACACGTTGGAAGCCAAAAAACAAGTTTTTAGTTTTTCATTTTTTTGAAATAGACCTGCTGGTATCGAAATGAATTACTTTTAATTTGAAACAAAAGTAATTGTTCTAAAACACAGTGCCATTTCAAATGACTTCACAGCTTACTGATTCTATTGAGCTGATAGCATTTGAAATGGTTTATTCCTGCTTTTCAAAGGGATGTATTTCAGTTTGCATACTGACAGCTTTTCATCTTATTATCTTATCTCTCTTTAAACAGTTCAACACAACGTAAATCATAGCTCTCATCAAGACTGTAAGAAAAAAATATATTACATTGAAAGTAACGTTCCAAAAGAAAAACAAAACAGGCTACAGTCAGGCTACTTTCCAAAAATAAATTATGCTCCTAATACGAGCAAATAAAATTTTCTCCCACAATGTCATTAAAACCATCGACCACAGGCGTCAATTTACTGGCAGCGTCTCAACTCTTTTCAATCAAAAAGACCCAAATCATTCACATTTTCCGCCTTAACTCAAATCCACTGGATTTAGATTCAAACTCTGCTCAGAAATACAAAAAAGATCTCCCAAACATAGTGAACTTGCAAGTTCATCAAATAATATCACATCAGTCCTCCTCAAAAATATATAAATATTTACAAACTGTCAAGTAACTATGAACACTGTGTCCACACGTGTGTGCGTGTGTGTGTGTGTGTGTGTGTGTGTGTGTGTGTGTGTGTGTGTGTGTGTGTGATGGGCTTTCGAAATTATATTGTGGCAAATTGTGGGTGTAGCAATAGTGTGAAATGCAAAGAGTGTACATGTGATTTTTCCCTTAGCTGTGTGTGTGTGTGTGTGTGTGTGTGTGTGTGTGTGTGTGTGTGTGTGTGTGTGTGTGTGTGTGTGTCTGGCTGATTGTCCTGACGGTGAAGATTAAGCCTCAACATAAAGCACTGAACAGGAAGGCACGTCATATGATGGAATGAAAATGTTTCAGATTGGGGCAGAAGCAGGTTCGACTCAGTGGTAGTTTGTTTGTTAAGTAATACCCGAATATTTCCCCAGATGCCAAAACAGCATCAGGTTATCACAGTTCAATTAAATTATGCAGAATTCAGACACTTGAGTATTGTCCAGACCATCTTAATAGGTTCAAATCAGCTTCTGAACTAAAGCGATATCATGTAAAAAAAAAAAAAAAACAACAAAAAAACAATTCATCTTTTAGTTCCAAAGTAAAAGAAGCATTTTTTTGCTGTTCTTGTTTTTTTTCTTGCAATGATGTCTGAGTAAACAACACTGCCCTTTTTTTTAATCTCCAAGATCTGCACACAACATGTCACCCAACTGCCACACCTGCTACAAAACGAACTGGCCGCCTTTGTCAGAGAAGCCGAAAAACTTGTGAGATTTTACAAAATATACAAGTTTGAAAAATTCTGCCTGCCGCGGTCCGAACCAGCAGACCCGGGTGGGCGGGCGGACTTGTTTTTGTCCACAGGTGAGTGCGCACAAAAAAAGGGGGGGGGGGGAAGACGCCTCTCAGCTGCCGGCTCTCAGTTCGTATCACGTGAATCCTGACGGTTCGGTGATCAGCAGTGCAGCAGCGCAGCGGCATGGTCAATGAAGGCGGCGTTCAGGTTGCAGGTGAGCCGACTCTCTACGTCAGCCTGTACAGCGTGCTGAGGGTCTGCGTGATGAAGGTCAAGAGTCCCCGGCACGCATCTCTCCAGTCCTCCCAGTTTGGGGCGGCGTGCTGCAAGAGAGAGTTTGGTTAGTTCTGTCAGTCAGACGTGAGACCTCCAACTGTGAGCAGAGTGCCTGGCTAAGTATGATTAAGTAACGAGGTACAATCAATCGCCCCTGGAGGACGCTGGATTATTGAATGTAATGTTTAATAAACAGAGAAAAAAGAGCCTGGGTGTGGACAATATGACATCACTTTTAAATTTAATGTCCTAAAAAAAAGAAAGCAGTTTCCTCACGCTGCCATTGGCAATTAAAAAGCTTTTTCTTTTCTCTTATAGTGAGCTCGAATATGGTCACATGACAATGTGATGATGTGCGATCTTCTGGGGAAAAGAAAATACAACGCCCTTTGTTTTCCATTTGTACATCAAACTCATTTTTTTTCCTTCTGTTTTTTAAGTTTAGGGAAATTCTCTGACTCTGCCCTTTGCTCAGACTGGGTCATAAAGGAAACATGCGTAAGTGAAAACTGCCCCGAGTCGTCAGCTGACAGCAGGAGAGGAGGCGGGTCATCGAGGGCAGCAACCCCAGAGATCTGCCACACGTCTGCAAAGGGGGCGGAGCACCTTCATTTAGTGTGTGTGTGTGTGAGTGTGTGTCCGCGCGCGCCAGCCTGAGTCAGAGCCAACAGTAGGTGACGTCATCTTTGTTTACGTGTAAGGAAAGAGAGAGGGGGAAGTGGGAAGGCGTGTGTGAGTGTGTGTGTGTGTGGTGGGGTGGAGCTGCTGGCTACTCCTCACGCAATGTGGAGAGGAGGGGAGGGAGGTTGAGTGCGATAAGGAAATAACAATGATGTGCAGCAGAAGGACGGCCGAGCAGAAAGACTAATCGGGTCGTTATTTTTCTTAGTTATCGGGGGTTTTAACGTATAATAGCTGAGTAAAAAGGAGATTTTTTTTTAGGCAAGTGAAACACGCAGCACAAAAAAATGGAGAACAGATGGCAGCAATAAACTAAGAGAAAGCAATCAGAGGAGAAAAACACGATATACTGGTAGAAATAAGGACAGTAGAGAGGAAAGAGGAGAGAAACTATGTCAGAGTTTGCAGATGACATGAATTCACTCTCTCTTCACACACACACACACACACACACCATTATCGATCGGCCCTCTCACACTCGCAGACATAAACACACGTGTGATTACACATGCAGGCAAAGTCACATGCTCACTCATGCGAGAACACAGCGGGCCGATAAGAATCAATGGGACTGCGAAGCGTTCAAGGACAACCCCGGCTCAACTCAGACTGAGGGGAGGAGACAACACCTTTGCAACACGCTGACTTTTTCATTCCTGTTTTAGTCAGTCTAGGCAGTTTGAATTGTCAGCGGTTTACGACTTACGATTGGGAATTATCAAACGTCCCTGTCAGAAGTTTGACTTTAGAACAAAATGAAAAATGACCCTTTGGACTTTCTTACCGCTCTGCGCAGCATCATGGCGTTGTAATCGTCTCCGATGGCCCTCAGCTGGCTGCCCACCCTCCTGGCCTCCGACTCACGCACTGCCCTCTCCCTGGAGGCGCCGTTTTGGTTGGTGGCCCGCGGCGGGTGCTCGTTGTGGGGCAGCAGGTCAGGCAGAGGGCCCTGTTCCCCCTCAGCCTCCGGGTGCTCCGCCCTGTCAGAGTCTACGACACAAAAGGGCCAGAATTAGCAAGTGAAATGAAGTGTGAAGGTGTGATTTTATTTTATTTTTTTGCATTCTGACCCTCACTGTGTCCAGAGAGAGGAAACAGTGATGCATGGAGAGTCAGAAACGGCTTAATTGGCAGCACAGAGCCTCCAATTAGGCATAGTAATTGGTACTTGTAGCAGGCAATAATTTTCCTCCATACACATGTAACGTAATGTCTTCCGGTATAGTAAGACACTTTCTTTAGTTAGCCAATTCCTCAGTTAGCCCTTTGTAGAGTGCTGCTGATGGGGAAAATTCAATAACAATCCCCCCCTAAACAAACACAAAACAAAACATTTTCAGTTTTTTTTTTGCTTTAACATAAGTACAAATGCAACTTCTCTGCATGTGTAACGTGAGGGTTTATTTTCACAGCTTCACTACTAAAGCAAACAAAAAAAGTTGCTGCTTTTCCCAACAGTCAGGTCAGGTTTGTGACTCAGTGACCTAACCAACACACTCACGCATGCACAAATATTTCTTCGAGAGTCTCAAGGTTACTTTATTTTGTTCTTCTTGGCATTTAGGCGTATAATCTCTTAATCTGCTTAATAAGTCTGGTATGGAGACACCGTGTGTATGTGTGTGCACACGCGTGTGTGTGTGTGCATGTTTGTGTTTCTCTTGTTTACCGACACTCAAATTGGTTTAAAAAAAAACAACACAACCCTGGATACCTGTAAGATCAGTTGCAGGACAAACTGGCTTTCAAGACGTGTGTTTGTAAAGTCAATTATGACTTTTGGTGTAACATTTATTCAGGTTATTTCCAACCTGATTCTTTCTTGTTTGAATTTTTGCATTGAACATAATATTAAGATAGAGACATTAAGATCATTCCCAGCTACCTCACGACTGACTAAAACTATTATTATCATAATGATTACAATTTTCTTTGGTTTAAATATACCTTAACAGACTGTGTACATTCCTGAAACAAAACTGTATTTTCTACATCATATGACATTTTAAACACCAGTCTTTTTAAACGTTATGAATATGTCCATTTGATATTTCTTTAATCCATCCTTTGAACATTATCCCTGACATTTTCTCATCGTGAATGAACGGCGCCTCCACGACCTCGGCTTTCGCGGGTTACAACGGATCCTTTGAATATGCAGGTGACCAGAGAGGAAAAGAGGAGGGGGAATGAGGGGGATGTGTGTGTGGTGGTATGGGGGGGGTGGTGGTGGTGAGTGCAGGGGTGCGGGGGGGTTGAAAATACAAAACAAATGGCAAACCCTGGCCTGTTGCCAAGGTAACTCTGAGATAGCGCTCCTGAGGAAGTCTCAGCCTGATTGGTGCGGTGCACGCACAGCTGAGACCTGACTGGCTGGAAAGGAATGGGGGGGAGGGACCGACAGGGGGTAAAAGAAGAGGGGCGGGGGGCTGTGTGTTTGGCACGACAGCCTCACGAGGTGAGAGAGAGAGAGAGAGAGAGAGAGAGAGAGAGAGAGAGAGAGAAATCCCCTGACCAGTTGGAGCAGCAGGAAAAGACTAGCGAGCCCAGCGGAAGAACTCGCTGACTTGACGCCAAGTGGCTGCCTGTTTGACTATGTGATTAGCCTCCCTGACTAATAAGCCCGGCTGAGTCTGGGCCGTTTAACTGACAAACTCTTAAACTGCCTGGAAACATAGGGACGGCTGGGGAATAAATGAGCCCTTTGTAGCCTCGCTGCTTGACACGCAGGGGACGGACGGACTGAGTGACTCTCTGCTGCTTCCTGCCCTGCAGGTGGAAGTGCAGCAGCGCTGAGCAGACATGCCCAGACATGCCTGGGATGCTCAGCTGAGCTGCTGCTGCTGCTGCTGCTGGAGGACTGGGGAGGGGAGAGAAGGGAGGGTGCAGCAAGCTGAAGGAGGTCAGCAGAGAGGAGGGAGGGTGGGAGGAGGAGGAGCGGCCATGTGTTGATACAACTCTGTCACAACACGGCAGCCGAGTGGTGTGAACCTGCGGCGCTCTGAATTTCCCTTTCTTTCCCCTCCAGCGACGTCGAATGTTTGAATACCTCTGCGTGAGTCACCCAACAGTCTGACTCCTCCTGCCCTGAACTCAACACACTCACGTTGAGTCTGCCAACGTCAAGGGGAAACAAACATATAAACAGATGATCTGGCTCTGGCCGGAGGCGACAGAACGACCCGCCATGTTTTTAGACCCCTACATTACGGATGGTCTTTCAAAAACTCGTATTTTTTATACCACTTGGATAAATAATACTGTTTAGGAATTTCGCACAATACATCCTATTAATTGCTCCTTATAACTCTGTTGTTTTACTTTCTGAATATAATTTAAAACATATTTATACACTATTTCCTAAAACCTCATCTTATATTGTTTAACTTTCTGAAAATTCTTCAATCATCTATCTCATAGGATATTCCTACGTCAGCATCCTCCGTGCTGCATTTTCACCACTAAATATTATTTTTTTTCTGGTGACAATGTGACAGCAGATGGAGCCAATAAAGCTTTCGCGGACTTCAGACAAAAGGCGGCACTTGTTTTGATTTGCACGACGACTGCCCCTTATCGCTACTGTAACCTTGTGCCTTTTTTTTTTTAGCATCAAATATCACCTAACAATCGAAACCAGCCAGACCGGTTTTACTGCCTGAGTCCGAAGTACCTTTTCCAACACACCGGCAGCAGCAGAGTCCTGGCCGGCCGGCCGGCAAGCCGCCCACTCACGTGTTTGCGCCCGCGACAGCTGTAATGCATCCCTCTTTATCTCTGTCCACTAGCACCACCTCCACCACCCCCTCCACCATCTCCACCACCCTGTAGGAGCAGTTTCACCGTCAGCGCTGCTCAAACAGTCTCCCTCCCGTCATGGAAACACAGCCGCGGGGTCCGGGGGCATGACAAACACTCTCCCGCTGAGCTGATAACGCTGCTGTTTACTTAAAGGTGGAGGTCTGAAAGGCAAACTGAACTGTGATACACCTGACACTTGCAGACATTTCTTCACAAAACTGCAGCCTCTACTGCTAATCGGCTTCTGTAGTGGTGCGGCAAGCCGGCAGAATCATGCCAGCCAATAATTTATGACCAGATGACAGAAAAGTAGGGGATGAAGTGAAGGGGGCTAGTGTTGCTCTAACACAGTTCGTAATAATCTCGCTCCTTCCTTTGACATCAAAACCAATGTTTTTACTTGGTGGTTTTAAGCAGTGTGCGTAATATTCGTTAATATTCTTGGGTTGTCTTAAATATTGGCAAAGAAATGTGGATAATATTTTTACCTGACAGGTGTCCTGAGATTGATCCTTCCTCGGCCTCGTCCCTCCGACTGGAGGGTGGCGAAGACAGAGGCGTTGGGGCCGGGGCCACTACAGGCCCCTGCTGATGGCTCTGCTGCTCACCCCGGCCCTCCGGCTGAAGGAAAGGCAGCGGGTACGGCCGGTAGACGGCCTGCAACGGGGGCAGTCGGTGGTGACTGTGACGGAGGTGCGCAGGGCCAGTGCAGGGGGAGCCGGCGGTGATGGCGGGGCCGGTGGGCACGCCGGGCCAGCCGCGGCAGGGGGGGCTCAGCTCCATGCGGCAGGTGTTGTGGCAGGGCAGAGGCCCACTTCCTGCTCCTGCAGTTTCCCCGATGCTCTCCATGGTCACTGCACGGGCCATCTCAATGGAGGGCTGGAACAGATCAGTAGAAGCAACATGCTTAAATGACGTCCTTTGTCGATTGCTGGAGATTTTTTCAATTTAGGTCATTTTTAACATTATCTGCATTAGGTCTTACACAATATTACATTTATTATGATGATTCAAGAGCTCTTTAGACAATGCGCAAACTGCATATTTTGTTTTGTTTTTGCTCTTTTGCTTTTTTTTAAACTGTTATCCATTTTGATATGTCTTTCTCTACGATTTTAAATAGCAGAATTTGCTGATTTTATTGAGATGTTTGAAATAAACAGGGCTAAAATATCGCTGAACTAAACAACAAAATGCTCAACACAGCAAAATTCCAGTGTGGTTTAGAAAACAACAATTACCAGAGAGCCATTGTGTTTCCCCCCCCACTTCCCTCGGGTCTCCCGCGCGTTTGACCCACCAACCTATATTCTTAACCGTCCGCTAGGGGGCAGTGCTGACGCCTTCCTGTCTTGAGCACGAGACTTGTGTTGGTAAACAAATCCGTGCAGCCCCGGCACGAGGCGCGCGCGCGCGCAACCACGCGCGGGTGTGCACGCGGCTGAGAGCCAGGCTATGTACACGACGAATGATGCGAATGTGAAAAAAACAAAAACAAAGGTGCGAAATCAAAACTCTAATTAGCAAAAAAGGACGGTGAAATAATATGTTGTGCCTCATCGACGCGGGTCTCTGTTCGAATGATTTATTTTCTTTAACCGCGAAAAAAAACCGTCTTCATCGGGATTTTTTTTATTTATTTACACAATTTGATAACAAAATGTCGTCGAATAAGTGTGAGCTTTAAGTGAATTCAGGTGTTTAGAATGAATCTGACGCGCGAAAGGAGTGTGCGTCAGGAGCGCTCAAGGATGACCACTATTCCACGGTACAGCGCCGACATCTTAAACGCGTAAATTCCAGATGCAAATTCATGGAGGTTAATGACGAGCGAGTTCACACTTATAATTCTGTCACGCACGTTGGTAACTTTACAGGTCGGCACGTAACCTCAAACATAAATTCAACAACAACAACAAAAGACGATTTACAATTTAGGTTTAAATTAATTAACAATTAAGTTGAATACTCCTACTGCTGCTTGGACTGGTGATACAAGTTGTTTTGTTTTTTGCCGAGACAGAAGTGGTCGCTGAACAGATGATGCAACGCCAAGCTGTCAAACTATAGAGAGCAACTTGTGCAGCGGTAGCAGCGTCCTGATGTGACCGGCCTTGCAAGCACCTACTTGGTCGGTGTGACGATCCGTGGTTGTCTGCACGTCCGGAACCGTCGGTGTGAGAGGTGGACATCAGAGGAGGACCAACAAAAATGATGGTGCAAGTGTGTCTTTTAAAGATAAAAAAAAAAAAAAGAAGAAGAAGAAGAAGAAGAAGAAGAAGAAGAAGAAGAAGAAGCTGCGAAGCAAAGACCTCAAAACGATGCGAGGAAAAAGGTGTCAAAAAAAGTTGTCATTCCATGTTTCCCCTGCTTCCCGTTGAAATGATCGTGACAGATTATCTTCGGTTTTAAGCCATGAAGATGTGCGATGCGACAGGAGGACGTTGGAGAGACGAGTGGAGGACGCCGGCGGGCAGCTGTGTGCCGGTTGCTCCTCGCCTGCCGGAGTCTAGCAGTGTGTGTGAGCTGGTCCTCGTCCGCGGCGCTGATTTGCTCCGCTTCAACGCGAGCTTTCTCAAACCGCGGGAGATGCGCCCGCATCCGGTGCGGCTTTACAAAATAAAACGCCTCCGCGTTTGCGTCGGTCTTCGAAAGGTGCTAAGGTGGGTTAAGGCAACGGCATACAATCTTAAAATAATGTAAAGCCTTTTTGCATGCCTGTTGCTGCAGGGTGTGAAGATACAAAGCGTAATCTATGGGGTTTGGGATTTCAGATGCTGCTTGTTCACGACAACAAATCACATTACTCACACTCGTTAATTACTTCATGTGAACCCATTTTTGAGATGGGGTGAAGGAAATTAAGGAAATGAATGCAGTGCACTCTTAGTCTTCCGTGCAAAATGCACATTGCAATTCCCAATTTCAATTTCCACACACGTTTTTAAATTTTACTTTTTTCATCTGTTCTTTGTTATTATGTCTGTTATTATGAGCCCCCCAACCTTAGTTTTATTTTGAAACGTCAAATCACAACGTCATGTGATTCAGGCTTCCTCCTCCTTGACAAGTACCAACATGCTCCCCACGCACAGGATGTCCATGTCTCTGCACTTTGTCTGTCCTCTGTGGTTATTTCCTTGCAATGAGGCTGATTTACTTCTCATTGATTTCTATTTTTGTTAGATGCAAAACGAGAAGCATGCGCCAGGAATATACAGATTTGTATTTTTTTTTTTTTTTATCATATCTCAGATCAGAAGACATTTCCCTTTTGTATTACACCTCAAACATGTCAACAAATCCCCCTCCCCCACCAACCCCTCCCGCACACACACACACACACACACACACACACACACACACACACCTTTTCCTCATCATTTCCTCTTGAGCGTGACAGATGTGCCGCAGCTGTGATGTGAACACTGCAGTGATGTGTAAAGAGGTGCAGCTGACTCAGGCTTTTCTGTGAAGTGGCTCTGTTTATTGTAACACATCCGCTGCAAGTGCAGTGAGGGTGTCAATACTACTACTAGGACCTGCACGCACCTCAGCGTATGCATGCCGTGTCTCTCATAACATGAGAGATTTCTAAGCATAGTTTTGGAAAAACAAAGAGAGCATGCCAGTGACAAAAAAAATAGGCCCCATTGTTTTGTATTTGCTGCTATATTGTAACATTAATGAGCAATCAAAACTTTTTGTTCCTTATCTATCCCTAGAGTTTGTGCTGTGCATATTTTTTTTTTTGACAATTTTGCCTTTGCAGATAGTGAACTAATTTCATTTGAGTTTATTCATTTTTTTTATTTTTTTTTCGGACTGCAAGGTTCACACATATCTGTGAATCCTGCAGTCAAATTGTGAGTCAAAACAGCAGTCCAATTGTTCAAGGCTCCACTAAAAGAAAAAAAACAAAACAAAACACCCTGCATCACATTAGCATCCCTAATGACTTCAGACCCCCGCCTTGCCTTGATCCCTGACCCTTGAATCTTTGTCTTGCGGCTAGAACTCTCAGCTGCAGGGCATGAGACTCAGCTGAGCTGCAGGGTCGGGGGTTGTTCAATCAGCTGGAAACAGCAGCTTGTCTTAAAGGTCCCCCTACTCAAGACCTTCTCCCCAGCAGCAGATTGGTGGTTTGCGTCTTTGTTTGAGGTGTAGGGGGGTGGGGTCTTCTCTCAGGTACATGCCCGGGCAAGCGTCCTCCATAAGATAATCACACAGACGTTCAGACAGACAAACAAACCTTGCATGACACAGTGTCAACCGCCTGCAGACTGCTAATGCGAAACAAGATGCGGCCCAGTTGCTCTAAGTTTTTATTTGTTGTCAACGATAGCAAATTGTCAAACCTGTGCTCCAATGGTTTCATTTACAAGGTTTTTCAGTCCAATACGGTATTTTTTTAATTTCCTTTTGTCAGAAAGTCTCTCCACTGTCTTCACGTCCACACTTTGTTTAATTTCACAAGGCAGCTGTGTTGTTTTCAAGTCTCAAATCTGAAAAAACGATCTTCAAAAGAAGAACTTTGCTCAGAATACGGTTGGACCAATCGGCATTCTGTGGTGGCAGCTGTGGGCGGGGCTTCGTTCAGACCAAATTGCAAAATGGAAGTATGCAAACAATTGCGGTTGCAAGGGCATCACAATATCTGCAGGTACATAATGATAATAATAAGTCAACAATAATAAGCCAACAGTCAAGTCTTTGTTTTCAAACTTGCATCATCAGCTCTTTTTTATCGCACACCGTGTGTGTGTGTTTGTGTGTGTGTGTGTGTGTGTGTGTGTGTGTGTGTGTGTGAAGGGAGTGTTAAACACCTTGTAATATGAGTACTGCCATGAAACTGGAGGACATGATTGTGCCTGATAAGGTGTGACACTACCCTCTGACCCCTATCACGACTCTTTCACTCTCTCAGCACCCCCCCCCCCCCCCCACACACACACACACACACACACATACACATTTGCGCAGACGACTATACACATACACGCACTCCTCCCCATGATCCCCTATGGCAGACAGGTCACTTAGCTCTGCAACATTGATAAGCATGCAAATGACATATGTCACCTTGCCGTTATACACAGCAGTAGGAGTGAGAGTTAAAAAACAAATGCTTCAGTTCACTAACATGCCCGTTACAAATTGTGTCCCTTTCACTGTTGGTGATGTTGTTTTCTAAAATATAATCCTCTCGGGGCCCTGTAGTGAAGCTTACTGTGTCTTCCTATACAAACTGTATTTACTCCATCACCTTAGGCATGTGTATCCCTCATTTACATGAGTTGCAAATAAATAACAGTGGAACAACTGAAGTCAGTTTGAATTAAATCAGCACACAAAGCTGTTTGGTGGTAATGACGCAGAATCTTCAACGTAAACACTAACTGTGGGTATTTAATAAGTCAGCTCCTTTGGTGTGGGCCAACAAATGAATTTTCAGTGGCAGGAAGATGTTACACGAAACACTTCAAACGTGTACATGGAGCCACTGTATAGGTCAATATTGAGAACCAAGAAGAAGACCAAGTTTGTTTATTCTTTTTTGACTTGCTTCTTTATCAATTGTACCCATTTTTGAAGAAAAAGTCACAACATCCTCTTTCTTTTATCCCATTATGTAACAATCAGAATGATGTCATATGTTAGCTCCTCTCTTTTTTTTGTTGTTGTTCGTGATGTTATCTCACCTGAATTTTGCAAATGACCTCTGGCTGTGTAGTAATAATTATCTGCTAAAGATGCACCACAGGAGCTCCGAGTCAGTGGATGGTGGCGGAGGGAGAGGGGGGCAGCTCTCTCCCGTGAGAAAAGGGAGAAAGCCTGATCGAGCAGCAGGCACAAAGCCACTTGTTAACAGCCTATCAGCTGCCCTTGATAATAGCTTTGTGCTGATAGAATGATGAAAGGACTTGACTTGGATGTGATAGAAATAGACATCAATGTGGAAAACTAATAAAAACTACTCTATGATATATTTACTTAAGGGCTATTTGCTGGGAAAGAAGTTTTGATTCTCTTTTTGTGACCATTGTTTGCATATTTTGGTGATGAGTGTTTTTTTTTTTTTTTTTTTTTAAAGCATGAAAGAACAAATACCATTAAAATAACATTCAGATACACCTATCCATAAACGGCAAGAGCAGGATTATGAGCCTGGTGTTACAGATGATACAGCAAAAATAAGCAAAAATAAACGTTATGATTCACAGTGGAAATCTGAGATGTCTGACGGATGGATCTGTGAGGAGAGAGAAGGTGTCATTCCTCTGAAGGGCATCAACCATTACCTCATCCATTTCAGCCCAAACAGGGCTGGACAGATGGACCTGGTGTGTGTGTGTGTGTGTGTGTGTGTGTGTGTGTGTGTGTGTGTGTGTGTGTGTGTGTGTGTGTGTGTGTGTGTCCGAGCATGCAGTGGGCTTCTTGCTCTCCGACAGCCCAACAAATCCCTGTTATGATAAGTCAAGTCTACCCACTGTGGAGGAATGTGCATCTGCAGCACATCATCTTTGTTCACAGACTAAGCAGTGCAAACACAATAGATCTCAATGCATTATTATGTAGTTAGACCCATTGGCAGAAAATAGAATGAAACATTCACATGTATTTAATGGTACAAGTAACACAAAACCAAGCAGCAACTGTGTTTTTACTTGCAAATAACTGTCTTTAATATTTATGAGGGGAGAAGCATGTAAGCATGTATAAATTTACATGTACTGACATCAAGAGGTGCCCTGTATTACGTCACTGCCTTTCTTTGTTTTTCTCTCCTTTTGTCGCATTTAGATCCTCTTTTAGGGAACTTCAGTGAATCGATTCTAAAGGTCAGCATCTGTTGGGCAACTATGGTATGTAATGAAGTGTTTCCCATATTTCCCAAATGAGCTCATTATGCCATGAACTCTGCCCAGTGACAGTCCACTCCAATGTAAGAGCCGTGCGCCGTTGTCAATATAAACAAGAGAAGCCGTCGTCACTTACCCCTGTGCATGATCCGAGCCTCGAGGGTTCTCATGTTTTCCCCCGGGGAGGCTGCTGTTTGGCTCTCACAACAATGACCTCATCGCTGAGCTCCCCTTCGCATCAAAGCTTCGGCCGAAAGGGGATCCACAACTCAGTACAGCACCGCCATGTTAAAGCAACTTGTGAAACCCCAAAGTAAATAAACCATGATCGGTGAGGTGTACCTCCAGCAGTGGTGCAGACCCTTATCACGGGATGATGTCATGGTATCGTTAGAAGGCAAACAACAACAACAACAACAACAACAACAGCCACAGCGACAACAAAAATGCTTTCTAAATGAACTTATAGAATTTATACAGATGTCATTGGTTTATCGTTGTGAGTTTTGAGAGAAGTAGCGATGGAAATCATCCTGGATATGTAACTGGTACAAGGTGTTCCCAAACATCTTGCTGCCGTGACACAGCACAATGTGATGTTACCTCGGACGTCAGAATAATGTGATATACCAACTGCCCAGGAGGGAACCTCACATGATAGTGTACATTTGTGTGAGGGCTCTAGTTAGTTATGTCACGTCATGTGAGGCAATACGATGCCTCGTGTCATGTGAGGTCACATAGCCTCTGTTATATAAGGGGCAATATTTTTAAGTTCTACGAACAAACAAACAATTTACATCAAATGTGTTGTTTTTGAGAATTCAACTTCCTTTTTGTTTATCTGATGTTATTTTCAAGACAGATGCATTTAAAAATATTATCAAATGCACAACTTTCTAACGTGTCCACAAACTGCCATTATTGTCTTGTTCTCTTTGTGTGTGCAACCAGTTGAGTATTTCATATCTTATATAATATATTATATTTTATGTAGATGCTTTGCATCATTGAAATCTATTTCTAAAAATGTATCTCGGAGGATGCGATGAGAGAAAGAATAAAGCAGAAGAGCATCAGTCCCAGCAGGATCAGTGACAGATGCTGCTGTTGGTTCTGCCTGTTCATTTCCATCTGCTTTGTGCTCTTGGTAGCTGGTTCCTGCTGTATGTCTGCTGTCAGTAAGACTTTGGGCTCAGGTTGCCAGATCTAATCAAGGGCTTGAGAAATCCTGTGTGGTCATTCGTCAGTATGTGCTGCCTGACAACAGAGCGGGTGTTTGTTTTGACTGCGTTTGCTGAAACTGGGCCACAAGATGGCTTGAAATCCTTGTGGCAGTGAGTGAGTGAGTGAGTGAGTGAGAGAGTGGGAGTTTAGGAGTTACTTTAAATGGAACACCTTTGGATTTTCAAATGCAGAACGACAGTATAAGATTACATTGGCATCAGTTGAGTTGTTGGTGGGTGTAGATACACTATGGAAAGATAGAGAAACCCTTTCTGTTGACTGGGACTTTCAGCCTCATCACACCTTTTTTAAAATTCTGTGCCATTCAAAACAGGTCATCATCCAGGCTGCAGGTGGGAGAGATTATTAAAAACTTTGCTTGCGCTACATGGTGTCAATCAGAAAAATGATGATTACTGATTTTTTCAGCATTGGTAATAAAGGAAGACAAATACCTTAACACTGTGACCCATGGATTTGGAACCATATGTTAAAAAAATGTTGAGCTAAATCCTTTTGTAGTTGTCATTATTTTCATTATGAATACATAAAACAAACATTTTGTTAACAAAATTAGGAAAGTAAAGATGGACAAACCTGCAGGAAATGAGTTCTGAGGGTGCAACAGTGGCCGATCTGCGAACTTTGAGAACTTTTGACAAATTCTCCATGCTGGCGGACATTGTTTACTGACACAAAATTAATGTGTTTGGAATGTGAATGGAAACTAGTTTCCAATATTGTTTCTCACTCAATATTTACGGACGCTGTTCATAATCCCTTAAGTGAATCGACTATTGATAAATTGGAAGCGTTCAGTGAGCAAATATTTTTTGTTTGATTAGTAAAACTATTGAGCACATTTTGGGTCACCTACATTTTTCATTCACTGCTGCAAGTGACTGTTGGAATTTGTTGTGTTTTGTTTTGCTTCTAATGTGAAAGTAGCATATAATGAGGATATAAACTGTTATTTCACATATTACTTTTGGCACATATTTTCTTCAGTCTAACTTTACCGGTCAGCACACAAACATAGACATTTTTTATACCTAAACACTGCACATACATCATAATGAGCTGTTCAACATTAAATTCGGTTACAATAAACATGTATTATTGAATTCATGGTAAAATTTTCATGAAATTTTAAAAAATAATGTTAGAATAGAGGAATAAAGTGACTTTTCCTTTATATTGCTCAGTTTCAATGGTGTTGTCATTAGTGTTGCGGTGGTAAAATATAGTTTTAAAATTAAATTGTACTCATCTTTGCCCATATGCAAAGTAAGAATTATAATATAAAATGTTGATTTAAAAAAAATTACAGTGACACGTGGTGTATCCCATTTCTTTTAAGCAATGTATGTTATACGGTCATTTGTAGATTTGGGCGGCAAAATTCTGCTTGACCCCCTCTGCGAAGTGACCGCAACTCTGTTTTGAGGGACGCTGACGCCACCTTGCGGAAAGACCATAGACTTTTCACTTGCCGTGAAACCTAAAACAGCGCCTTATATTTTTTAAGAATTCTTGTAATTGTTGATTCAAAATCACTGGAAAAAAAACAAAACCTTAATAATGGTATATTTGTTCTATGACGAAGCATAAGTTACGATCCCTGCAGTTTAGTTAGAGCAATGTGTCTTTAAAAGAACCGAGAGGTACTCAGTATTTGGCAGGAAGTTAGCTCCCCGCTAACAGGAAGCTGATTTAACATGCCTCACTAAGTGGCAGGAACTGGCTAAGAAATACGAGCCCAAACGTTGCTCTTTACCCGGTACAAGTCTAACCGAAACAGGTAATTTACTGCTTTAAATGCGAGCGTAAACATTTTCTGTTGCAGATTTGCTTCGTGTCTCCTCGCTTCCATTATGTGCTTTCGCCGTTGTGCGTTCAGCGCCTGGTTTTAGCCCACTAACTGCCTAACAGACATGGCACACTGCGGTTACATTACTTCCCACCACCAGGCACACAGAGTTAATAGAATAATGCTCTGCTAATCGGCGCCAACGTCATGGATCAGCTGCGATAAATGATGTGTGGAGGTCACGTATTGTTACTGTTGTTATAACTGTTGTTTGGTACTAAGTTTTGTTTGGCTACTGGTTGTAGTTCTCATATCCTTGCAGAACCCTGGAAAAACGTAAGCATGGAACATTTATTTACACGCACACGCACACATTTAGGTGTGATCTCACCTAAACGTCATAATTGGACCTTTAACTAGGGTCGGCATAAGTTCTGAAGAGAATATATATGGATTTTTACACTGCACCTTTGATGTCAATCGCACGTGCTTTGTAATGAAAAGACAAGATCATAATCAGAATTTTATACAGAATTCAGCTGATGTGTCTTTGATTTCTGAGACATTAAATGACTGTTGGAATAGTTGTTCCTTTGTATATACACAAAAGAACATCGAACTTAATTGAAATTCCTATTCAAACTGCACTATGTCGTGAAGTGTATTTAGTCTTTTCACCTGAGAAAGGCTTATTCAATTGTACATTACATTTCATTGGGCCAGACTGGTGAGGGGTTCCATTTACGAACCAGAACGTTGGTCATTCATCTCTGAATGTGATTTCTTCGTCGCAGGCTTATCAAGACATCGGCCACCACTGTGTGACGACAGCTCTGCATGAAGCAATGGTGAGTCGGCTAATAATGTCAGTCAGCTTATATATATTGTATATGCTAATGAATGCTTTTAACTTAAGAACTGTGTGTTGTGTTTTTTACCTCTCTCTGTCAGTCTTCAGCGTTGGATCTTAAGACCAAGGAGGAGAAGGACGCTGAGCTAGACAGACGAATTGAAGCTTTGAGGAAAAAGAATGAAGCTCTGGTCAAGCGGTACCAGGTGGGTTGTTAAAACATCAGAAGTAAATGAAAAAAAAGAAAATCTAAAATCTTTATTTAGCCATGTATTGCTTGATAACATAGGTTTTTCCTTATGAATATTTTTTACTGTCGTACTGTAGCTATGCTTTGTCCAAGTAGCTGGAAAATAGATATTATAATTTTTGTTTTGCTTATATTATGTGTGATATATTTCCATCTCACGTCTTCACTCAACAGGAAATTGAAGAAGACAAGAAGAAGGCGGAGCAGGAGGGCATAGCAATCACAACACCCAGAAAACCACGCCCTCATGATGCGGAGACCGACAGACGGAAGGCGGAGAAGGAAAACATAACCGTCACAGTTGACCTTTCGAGACAGACAGCGGTAGGTTATGATGTGGATTCATTAGTATTTAAAAACCGTCAATCGTCAACCGTCACCCCCATCACAATCAAATGGAAACCCACACCACCAATGTCACATATTTTACCAAAATATTTTAAATATTTTACTCTTCTTTGAGTCAAATGATTCTTTTGATTTTTCCATATGTCAACTCTTAAAATAGATAAATATTCACAGCCTCTTTTGCTCCCTATCTTTCTTTAAGTATTTCCCCGCTGGTGTTGTAGTTTTGCATAATCCACACATTTGTGATTTATTGCGTAGAACCTTTACCTCATATTAACAGTTTGTTAGTTTATTATTCTATTTATTTTTATCTATGTTTGTTTCAACCTAATCCAGGAATACTGTTCTCAAAATTCATTGGAACTGTAGTCAGTTGAATGTTATGGCTGTGGTTTTCTTGCAGGAGAAAAGAGCCATCAATGACTGGAAACCTGGGACGCCTCGCGGCCGAAAGTCTTCAGAAGGGAGCGATGGTCAAGGAGTGCCAGCCGACAGCCACAGCCCCCCAAGGAGGAGGGGACCAGGAAGAGGTGGCCGCGGTGGCCAGAGAGGGGGACGGGAAGGAGGAGGAGGAGGAGGAGGTGGCGGAGGTGGAGGAGGAGGGCGACAGGAGAGACAGGAGAGACGGGAGTGGGAACCAAGAACACCCAGAGATGGAGAACATGGCGAGTCTGGAGGAACAGGCTGGAGAGGAGGAGGTGGTGGTGGTGGAGGAGGAGGAGGAAGAAGAGGAAAAGGAGGAGAGGGAGGAGGTGGAGGAGGTGGAGGAGGAGTCGTAGGAGGAGGAGGTGGCGGGACACCTGGTGGTGTGGACAGGAAGTCCAAGGTGTGTCTGCTTGAATTTCTTTAAATCTACTGGATTTTTTATGTGATGAACTTGTAGTTTATATGTCCTGTGAATAACCACGCTCACCTTTTTAGGTTATTTGCATTTAAACATTTTAAATGATTAAACAACAACTGTGTCTTGTTAATGCGGCCAGTCATGGTCTGTTACCAACAATCAAGTGTTTACAATGCTGACCATGTTCTAAATTTTTGTATATAATGCCTATTATCAACCCATGCAGTAGCAGAGCAGACTAAATTGTCTAAAAGAACCAGTTAGCCCTCTGTTTCCAGCCCCCTACAGAAACACTGTGTTTTTGCTTTTTAGTCAAAAAAGAAAAAGAAAAAAGGCCCTGCTTGTACGTTCAACATGAGCCAAAAAAGCACAATCAGTGCCATCATCATCACAAAGGAGTCCATTTCAGACGATGTCTGAGATTCATCATGCTATAAAACATAGGGGAGGGAAACCCATTTTTAAATGGGACAATTTAATGATCACTTTTTTTTTGTTCCTTTGGTCTGAATTTAAATATCCTGGATGTGTCACTAACCATGCTGCTGATTTTCCATACAGGAGTGGGAGGAGAAGAGGCGACAGAACATTGAAAAGATGAATGAAGAGATGGAAAAAATAGCCGAGTATGAGCGCGGACAGCGGGTATGACACATCCTGTTAGTAACGAGGTGTTGGTTGGCCACTTCAAGGGCTTCTTTTGTTTACATAAGGGTTCTTTATGGCTTCTCTTGTGTCTCAGAGATGTGAAGTACAGCTCTGCTGACATGCTGACACTCACAATGAGAAAATGGGATCCTTGGATCAGCGTAACGGAACAATATTTCTCTCCACAGCCGGATGGAGACAAGCCGATCCGCAACTTCCTGGATGACCCGAGACGTTCTGGCCCGGTACTGGACACAGACCGTAAAGAGGGCAGCAGGAGGCATGTGAGGAACTGGGGAGGGCTGGACTTTGACAGTGTGAAGACTGGAACAGACTTGGAGAAAGAGTGGACAGTGAGTCATGAAAGAAATGTCCATTGATGTCCACTGTTGACCTTCCACTGCAGCTTTGTTTTACTTTTTATTTCTCTCCGTCTGCCATCTGTCTTTCTTGCTCTTGCAGAGTCGAAGGCCTGGTCCAAAAGGCTCTGTGGACATGACCGTGTCCATGACTGGCAGGGAGAGGGCGGAGTACCTCCGCTGGAAGAAGGAGCGCGAGCAGATCGACGAGGAGAGACTGGCACGTCACCGGAACGCCACCGGCCAGTGGAGACGCGAGTGGGATGCACAGAAGACGGATAACATGTAAGAATGTTTTTTTCATTTTTTCATTTACTAGTGCAAGCAGGCAAAGAGGAAACTCAAACACGCCAAGTTGGCAGGCTGCGTCAGGTTTCCGCTGAGGCTGAAAATCACTGCCTTCAATTTTATCACAGCAGTGGAGACGGATGAAGAGAGGATCACGTGGGTCGTTGTGTGGCTCTGTGTTAAACCCTGTGGCCCTTTTCACAGGTTCAAGGAGGACCCATCTGTGTCTGCAGAGGGCATCGCACCCGAGCAGGGCGGCAGAAGAGGTTGGTACACACACACACACACACACACACACACACAGACCCTGGAGCCACCTCACACCCGATTGTCAGACGCCGCACACACTCAACAAACATCAGGGAGCAGCACCCCCCGCTCCCCCATTACTTCATTACTGCTGTTATGTAAAGGGAGGCTGATTAAGCTCATTATGTAAATTCTCACTCGATTTCCCCAGAGTTCAAATCAACCTCCTGAGCTGCAGCCACTCTGCTCTGAATGCAGCTTTCAGCAGAAGCACATTCTCATGGAAAGAGTCTGTTTTAAACTTACAGTCACAATAACAACTGGAGAAAAGGAGAGGCGACAAAAATGTCTTCAATGTTTTGCAAATAAGTTCTTTTAGTTTTCATTTTTATTATACATTTTAATCATTTAAAAGATGATCATCATTGATGTATACATTTTTTTAACACACAGTTTCAAATCTTTATTTTCATCTTGAAATCAAGTCTAGCAGCGCCATGTAATGAATTATCCCAGAAGTTCTATAAATCTCAGAAAACAACAACTGAACCCTGGCATTGCAGAATCCTGCAAAAAAAACAAAATTAAATCGCAAAAAATGAAGCTGCTGTTTACCCACAATCCATCTCCCTCCGATGTCTTCTTCTATCACTTCTCTCTTGATAAGTTGATGGCTTAATTGTTGAGAAGAGGTGTACAGTATATTTGCATGTGTGTGTCTTCTCTGCAGCCCGAGGGGGTAACTCTCGAGCAGAGCCTCGGGGCAGGGCCTCAGGTTAGACCACAGCATGAGATCAACATGTGTGTTATCTTCCTGTTTGTCCACAACCCCCAAAAATCCCAAACTCACAAATTTGAAGCGTCCGCCCTGGCTGTGCGTATCTCCATGGCATTAAAACCACTGAGCAGGAGAAACAAAACCCGATCACCAGGCACCACATGAAAAAGTTACCTAAGCTGAAGTTAATAGGACAGCAGGATGGGTTGTGTTTGCTGTTGTGTTAGTGCTGCCTTCTTTGACACAGCAAACATCAGTCTGGATCTTCTCAGCTGTATTTTATTTCTAAAAGTTTAACAAGAGCCGCCGCTGCTGCTGCTGCTGCTCAGTCGCTCCTCCTCGCGTGTCCCACTAACTGGAAAGTGTATCACAGAATATTAGGTGACACCTGCACCACTTTGAAAACCTGCATGTGTGTGATTTATTATTTTTTTTCTCCTTATCACAGAGTGACTCGCGCGTTCCCTTCACCGCCTCCAGCGGCTGTGCTCTCCCTCCTTATTATCACACTCTCTGTGTTTCCTTTAATCCTCACTGATCCGTTCATTTCTTTTATACTTCTATCATTCCCTCTTTGACCTTTTTGAACGTCCCCAGTCACACCCTCCCCCACACCCCCCTGCTCTTATTACCCAGTCTTTGCTGCTCTCCCCTGAGCTTTCATTCTCTGAGCCTCTCCTCTCCTTCCTTCCTTTTCTCATATCCTTCCCTCATCCATAACTGCATCACGTGTTCATTCACTCACTTATACACTTCTCTCCATCCTCATGATGGTTTTTTCTCCTCTCCATTATGCACTCATCTGTTTGTCTCAATTTGCTTGCCTCTTGTTTACCCATCCGTCAGACAAAAAGTTTAACTTCTGGATACGTTGCTAACTTTTACTCTTGCCATCGCTGTTTCTTCCAGACGACAACAAGCGCACTCCTAAAGGGCCGACGTTCGGCGACTATGTCTCCCAAGGCAGGACGCAGGGAGGTCCCAGGGGTGACCGGGACCGAGGCAGGGGCCGAGGACAGAAGCCAAGCTACAGGTACGTTAGACTCTCAGCTGTGAGTTCAGTTAATCCATCTGAATATAGATGAAAGAAGGAAGAAGGAGCGCTGCTTGGGTCCTTTAAATGAAATTTGTCAAAAAACAGGTGTGTTTTGGTTGGGATGCATTCATAGAGGCTGACAGTTAAGTGCTTGCACAAAAATGGGGGAGTGTATAAGTAAAGTGCAGGATGAGGAAATTGAAAAATCCAAGGCAACTCTGTTGTGTATATAGAAAATTAAAAAGCCTTTATTATGGCGGAGTTACACTGACTGGATCTACGCGTTTCAGCTTTGTGCTCGTTCTGGGAGTGTTTTGAGTTCATGTGTTACGGTGAATCTGTGGTGTCAGCTTTCAGCTTCTATCATCTGTCAGCTTCTATATTGCTGCAAATATGTTGTGCAGCTTATTAAAGGCACACGGCAAAGTCATATGGAGCAGAGCTGGAAAGCAATGCAATTAAACAAACATGGATGTCTGCACTTTAACAGTTTTCTATTAATTTTCTTCACAACAATTACATTGAAATATTTGTGCTTTTGTCTTGATGGTGTTTTTCATTGAGAATCAACTGAGAGGTTGGTTTCACCTGCTAACAATACTGTTTTTCTCTCCTTAAAATGTTCTCATCATCAGTATGCATGACAACCGCTGGGAAGGAGAGAAGGAGGAGGACAAAGAGAAGGAGGACAGAGTCAAAAGAGAGAAACCCATGAAGAAGAAGAAGGAGGGAGGGGAGGAGGGGCAGGGGGAGAAGGTGGCGGACAAAGCCAAACCTCCAACAACGCCAAAGGTACAAAGTCAAACCTTTGCTGTGTGTGACACAATATTTGTGTCCAAAGGTTTCGCTGAGTCAAATGACTTCATGAAAATCTGTCATTTTAGGCGGAGGACAATGTCAAAGACGGGGAGGATGACGAAGACCAATGGGAGGACGCCAGCGACTTTGAAGAGGACGGAGACGGGAGCAACTCGGATCCCGAGTCCAGGGGCGACGAGAAGAAAGACAAGGGGAAGGAAAAAGCGGCCAAGAGCAAAGGCGACTCCAGCGCGTCGCCGTCGCCCCGATCCCGCACCACGTCGGCGGGGAGCCCCAAAGAGCAGCGGACCCCCAGGCCCAAGGTCCACATCCCCCCGCCGGCAGCCGCTCAGGAGTCCCCGGAGGGCGGCAAGCCCCTCAGCCCCTTCGCCCTGCTGGAGGGCCACCGCCCCGTCACCGACTGGGGCGAGGAGATGGAGATGCTGTCGCCACGTAGCAGCATGGGAGGCGAGAGCCCGCTGAAACCCTCCAGCCTGGAGTCCAGCCCCAACCAGAAGAAGGAGCAGGAGGAGGAACAGGTGGTGGAGGAGGTGATGGAGCAGGAGGTGAAGAAAGAGGAGGAAGAAGTGAAGGAGGAGAAGGAGGAGAAGGAGGAGAAGGAGGAGAAGGAGGAGAAGGAGAGCCAAGCCTCCAGCTCCGCCGAGTCGGCTCAGAAAGAAGAGAACACAGGTGAGCAGAGCAGCCGGCTGAAAACAACCTCACATTAACTTCAGAGAAGCAAAGGTGTTGCATCACGGCTGGAGTTTCCTCCTCTGGCCAGGGACTGCTGTTTTCTACTTCTTCTGTCCATAACGTTACAGCCCCTCACCTCCAGTGACGTTCTCTGGTCTGGCGCATTGGGTCTTGAGTGACGTCACGGACAGTCAAAACAGACGGAGACGCATCTGTCCAAATGCGATTTGAAACGACCTCCCGAAGGTGGTTTCAATCCGTCTTGCGAAAATCAGATTTGATGTGATTTGTGACTGTTCAGACCACAAAAGAGCTATCCTGTTTCAATCTGGATGGGCTAAAATCGGATTTTGGCTAGCAGTCTGAACGCGCCCTATAGTGGCGCTGAAGGTTTTGCGACATTTAAGAGGCTGCTTAAAAGTTGTGCTAGTTGACAGCAGCTGCAAGGTGATACGAGGTGGTCACTCCCATCAGTCACACAGCGCCGCCTCCAAGTCTCGGTGACTCAGTGTTCAGACAGGAACTGGTTTGCCAAGAAAATCTCAATCTCAAAATTTCCCTTTTGATTCCTTGTTGCTTCTCTTTGGTTCCTGTCTTGACTTTCCTTACGTCTTTTCTTGTCTCATCTCCTCTCCATTGCTTTGTTTCATTCCTCCCTCACTCCCTCTTTTCCTCCCTCCTTCCTCCCTCTCCTCTCTGTGAAATCATTTCCCTCCCCACCCATCAGCCTTAGACATTTCACTTCCAGTAGAGGAAACAGTGACGGTCTCAGACGCACCGTCTGCTCCGGCGGACTCCTCTGCAGAAGCGTCAGCTGACTCCGCCCTCTCTGAGGTCAGCGAGGTCGCTCAGGAGATGGACCAGGATGCACCTGATGCCGCTCCTGCTGACGATGCTGCTGCTCCTGCTGCGGCTGCTGCTGCTGATGATGATGCTGCTGCTGCTGCTGATGATGATGCCCCATCTCAATGTAATAGAACATCACAAATCAGCAGCGCAGTGGTCCACTAAATCTTAACAAAAGCATGCACACAGTTACAAAGGAAGCTGTTGTAAAAATGCAGGAACCAGTTTAGAATCCAAGTGTGCTAAACAAACATGCTAATCAGCATGAATCACACAGCAAAGGTTGTTTAAGGCTGAGGTCCAGCGCAGGGGCGTTGACGTTCCTTGGATTGACGACACGGTGACGGGTTGGCGAAACAGACACCGTAACTGTAACTTTGTCTTGGTTGTATTCCTCCCTGACTGCAGGTGAAGCCGAGTCTGAACCTGCCGCCGCCCCGGCTGACGACCAGAGCGTCTCTCAGCCAGCAGGAGGGATGGATGAAGCTACTGTCCCGGAGGAGGCTGACGCTCCACCAGCAGAGACGGAGCCGACGCCCTCAGGTAGGCCCGCAGATGTTTTCTGTCCAACAACCTCTCACACTTAAGTAGTTTTATTTTTTTGTGCTGTAATCAACCAGACTGACAAACCAGATGTAATTTTAATAGATGAAAGATAAACTGTAGACTGAAGGCCAACCGGAAAGCAAATTGCAAAGTGCTATTGAAGAATTTCACTCCTTTCTTCCTGTCGTGTGGCGAGTCTTGTGACATGGATGTGAGATTGCTCCCAAGCATAAAGAGAAATCATGCCCATGGATTCGCAATGTATAATGAATAATATGAGGCTTTGGAGCAAATGTAACATTTTCTTTTATTATCATTTAAGGGAAGCAGGATCTAATAGCCACATTCACTGATACGTATAGTCAAAACTATGAATGGAAATGAAAAGCACAGAAAATGATACAGTGATTTAATTAACGTATCTAATTTTAATTAGTTGTCATATTTATTCACGTTGCCATTGCAACATATTGTCATGTGCTTCTCTGTGCTGCCATTCACGCAGGCTTTTTGTTTTTCCCGTTCTGTCCAGTGGGTGTCCTCGCACTGTCCCATATTCCCCACCCACTTTCAGATAAATATTGATGAGGCTCTTTGCTTGGCAAAGACTAAGTCAAAAGTTACACACTCACAGACCAACAAAGCTTCCCTGGAGGTTTTGGTCTTTCAGTTTCCTGTTTTGGGGACATTTGGGCTATTTTGGGATCCTGCTGCATCACTGCCCTAAAAACCCTAAAAAAAAAAACCCAAAAAAACACCTTCAACCGGTGTCGGTTAGCTTTGAATGTGCCGACCGTGTTTGTCATAAAGGCGATGCGCAGATTGAGAGGTTGGCGCCGCAGCCAACATGGATGACCGCATTTGTCTGAGCAGAGCCAAACCAGAGCTTTTAGATCTGTCCACCAATCAAACGGCTCCAAGGAGATCAGTCCGAAGAGGGACGCAGACCTGGTCTACATTTAGAACAAGATGTAAAAGCATGAAACTTTCTCAACCCTCTTCACTTTATTGTCGTTATCTCGGTCAGTATTTAAAGAGAAGGAATAAAATTCCAGATCTTATACCAACAGTTTAATGCATCTGAAGTGCAACATATCATCTGGGACCATCAGCACATTAGAGTAATTGGAAATTCTTAAGTGTCACTGTGTGAGCGTGCAAGGCTGTTGTCTATGAAGCATATATATGGTGAATTCATCTCATGCTCCCACTTCTTAAAGGCCCCTCATGCTTTAGGTGACCATAAAGAAAATGTCACGAGTGTGGTCTAAATGTTAAGACACAGAAAATAAGCTTTCATCACATATACCTTTTCACTGTTATGCAAAGGCGTGGCTGGTTAGCACATTGATTTCTATTACCAGAGTCCTGTTTTAATCTAGTAAGTGCTATACACCATCATTTGAATCAGATCTTTGCTAGAAATGACTTGGTGTGTTGAGGCTGCTCCTGCTGATTGACCCGCTCATACATCCGCTGGAAACTGCAGCGCCAACAATCAACCATCCGTCCGCCACTTTTCTAGCCGCACACTGTGGTTTTTAAGTGAAATTAACCCACAGATAAGAGGAAGTTATTCAATTTCTCCTCACAGCCACTCAGCTTGTGTCTGCGGCATTTTCAATTTGGCAAATGGATGTTTTGATTTTTCCTTTTTTTCTTTTTTTTTTCATTTTCCATTTTTTTTCTATATGAAGTAGTTTGTTTTGCTGTTGTCTGGCCTGCTGCTGCTGCTCAGATGGCCAACAAATACAAAGATTCAGGATTTGTTCATCCTTAATTTACACCCCGTGTGGGACTCAACTGCCGCTCCATCAGCATTTCAGTTGGAATTAAATTCACATTTAAATATTTTATATTTGATCATTCAGTATAACAAAGAAATGATAAGGATCCTGTAAAAGTGAAGTTTTGGTTCCTGTCTTTGGTCCAAATGGGTGTTAGGAAGCTTCAAACCTTTTAGTTTTTATATAGAAGAAAAATAGAACGCGTGAATTGGTTTTACATTTTCACTCTAACACAATAAATGATTGGCTCATTAAAGATTTTAATGTTGCAAGATGTTGCAGCGTTGTGATGAACGGTGGCAGATGAGCTCATGTGGATGTTTAGTGCGCGTGCACGAGCACTGACGCGCACATTTGGGGAGCTAATTGTGCGTCAGCGTCATCCTATGTGTCAGTGTCAGGGTGGAGATCAGGAAACCAGGGAAATTAGAGGCACAATTAAGTTCATAAAAGGCTTTTGAGAGGAAATGAGCCGCAGCCTGCCGGACAGACGATCAGGGCCGACTGGAGGGAGACTCTTTGAAGCCTGATCAAATTAAGTCTTGTGATGTTTTGTGAGGCTCCTGCAGCAGAGTGTGGATGCGTGGATGCAGCTGAATGACTGATTCAAGCAGGAGTTGCAGTAAATGTCTTTGTTGGAAGACCTGCTCCCTGAAGTTTGAAAAAATAAACGGCCCACCGCTGCCATGTAGACACGTTGTTGCCGAGCATCCGAAGAGGGGAATGAGCTCATCGCTGGTGTTTAAAGCAAAGGCTCTGATTCAGGTCGTCTTCTCCAGTGGATGTCTCATGTTAACCTACCAAACTGCAGTTTTTGCTTGTATTTATGCATATTTTTCAAGAATCATTCCAGTATTATTATTATTATTATTTTTATTTTGGAATTTGTCCTTTATTCCAACTCTGCACATTGCAAACCTGCTTAGCGTGAACCATGCCCTAAATATATCTCACAAAAACCATTATACTCTAATCACCGATGCAAAATCACATTTGCTACTCGTCTTCCCTGTAATCAGCCGGCTCCTTCAGTAACACAACTTATCACGTCTTTAAGATTGAAATTTGAAAAAAAGTGCACATGGGGGTGAAAAATTATTTTCTTGTAAGATGGCTTCCTGTTGTAAAATCTGATACACCTACATGTATTCTAGATCCTGGTAGGGCAGTGCTGCAAGATTTTAGCCGCATACTATTGAAAAAGAATTGGTTGTTGCATTGTTGGCAAATGGTCCTTAACTGTTTCTTTCTGTTATAGTTGATATATTCAATGACAACTGGCAAGCTGGATGAGGTAGTGCAGCGTTTTCAACCTTTTTTGAGCCACGGCACATTCTTTACATAGAAAAAAATCCAATGGCACACCACCTACCAAAAATATTATAAAATTACACTTTTTACTGTTCACAAAATTATGATCAGTGCATTTATCAAAGAGCCTGTTACACACAAGTGTTTGTTTTGGTATCAAAATTGACTTTGGCGAAAGATGACGGGCCTCCCTCTGGTATCGATTACTAACTATCCTTCTGCCAGCAGAGGAGCTCAATGTGCAGAGTGAAAGCGAGTAACGCTACCGACCTGAATCCCAGTGAGTCAGAGCTCCACCCTGGAGGCCGCTCCCTCTCTAAAAGAGTGCAGACTTGTGGCTCCGTGATCGTTCGTGGGGACAAACGCTCCAATTCACCGCCACTTCCACCTCTCTGCTTGCATTAACAGGCTGAAGCTGCTGGGAGCAGACTGGCTTCTGAGGAAGAGCAGCGACGTGAGAGTGGGCGAGGATCATCGCACCACTGAAGAGGAGACCACCACACGTCCATACGAAAACAAGACTGGTTCAGACCTCGATAAGCAGAGTGAACTGCGTTATGATTTCTTTTAAGTGTTTTGCAATCAGCAATATGCTGCCACAGTTTTTTTTTTCTTTTTTTTTTTTTTAAAAAATCTGATGTTACATGTTTGGATTGGTGGGCAGCCAGTTTTCAGTACAATGGTACAATGAACTGCTGTTGTGTTAAAATTGTATGAAATGTAATTACATAGGGAGTTTGCAAGGGCAAAAAGCTACAGGAGTCGGCTGAGGAACTGAAGAGATTTGACTTGTGTAAGCTTTGGTTGAGTGGAAGAGAGAGGTTGATTGATTAGATAATCATTTTAATGTATCTGATCCGTGCTGTAGCAGACGTGGTCACTGCAGGCAAACCTGTCACCCTGTAAGCAATAGAGAGCAAAACTCAGCTAAGGCCTCAATCATCATGTTTGAGCCTGTCTTATACCATAAAATGTAATTGGGGGAAAAAATCTTAACATTAAAGAGTGACATTTTGAAAAGTTCCAATTAATAATTTAAATACTCAATTCATTTTCTTTTTTTAAAAAACAAAAAACAAAAATTAAATCATTGTGAAGGTGGTTATGAACTACATTGCAGTAAATGATGATGGATGATGGTGATGTACTTTATTTTATTGACCATTATTAATTCTCTGAGGAAATCTGTCATTTTGAGTTTCTCATTAGTCACCACACAGATGGAACACCTTCCTGCAATATATGCTTTTAATTTGTAGTCTGTACAGTGCACTTTACTCTCAGAATATCAACTCTTTAAAAAAAAAAAAAACTCTGAAAAAAAAATCTTTCTGTTGGCCTCCCTGCATCCAGATCGAGGTGATTTAAAATGTAAATGATTCTGATGTGTTGCATCAGAGCCGCCCGGGGCAGCGTGCGCTGATCCAGCGGCACTGGTGCCTCCTCTCACACGGATCAGCATCAGGTGTTTATCTTAAGGGTGATTTGACCGAACACAGTGTGACTTCCTCACATCTCCTCTTCGTCCACTGATCTCTCACTGTTTGGATCGCTTCACTGTTTCAGTGACTAACTTTGTTTCAAAATCAGATTTTTTCTTTTTCTTTTTCTTTCCTCAAGTCCTTAAGTGACACTGATGCCGTTTGGCTCACTAGTTGAACAGAGAAAGTCATCTTGGCTCTAACGTAAAGTCCATCCTCCTCTCAGAGGACACACTGCCTCCTCAAAGACTGGTGCAGTTGCTGGAGCTGATTAGATCCTTGTCAGCAGTCATGTTTTTCGGACATGAATGTCACGTTTGGAAAAGCACACATTCACTTGTAGAATCATGAACTCCTACTCAGATGAATAGGGCTGCAACTGTCAGATGGACAGTTTGTTTTGAGATGAAAGGCGTCACTCATACCTCAGAAGACCAAGGGCTTCAGCTTTGAGTTTGTCTTACTGCGAAATTTTTTTAGTCGTAGCCGTTTGCCTGAGGCGTTTGAGAAAATTTAGATAAATGGGAATGCTTTACCGTTTTAGTGTTCAGAGGGGTAACTGTGATATATTTTATTTTGAAAAGAAAGTACAATACGTCAAGTTTTTTTTAATGGGAAAACTACATTCCACAGCAGAGTGTTTGTTCAAAATGGAGTTGGGAGGTATAAGATATTATTTTAAGTTTCTTGTTTGCTGTTTTTTTTTTTTCGTTCCTTGATTGGATTTGGATGTTTGCTGTTCTGAGCTTCGATGACTGATTGTATTCAAGTCAGTATATATTTGCTGTGTACATTCGATTTCTCCGTCTTCCTGTTTGATAAATGTAATCGCCATAAGAACTAACAGGGTTGGCTTTTCTTTTGTCCTTTTTTTTTGAGTGCCGTGCAGCTGTTTGCTTATGATGGAGAGCATGTCTGGATCCAAAATTGTAGCTTTTTAATGTTGTTGAAATAAAAAAGCCATCAATGAAATACAAAGCCTCCCCTTCAGAGGGGAGAAGACGCTGACATTTGTACCACCTTCCAAAGTGTATGCAATATAAAGTACACAGTTCAGATTTTCTTTTTCCATGTTTAGCCAATGAACCTAATCTTTTGATTAAGTCTTTTTTTTTCTGGTATGAGACAAAATAAAACAATGTTTTCTCTGAAATGGTATTCCTTCTAACTTTATTTAAAACTGTGATGGTAATGAATGTTTTTGTCCTATACCCTTGTGGTGTGTACGCTGGCACCCTCTATTCCTTCTCTCCCATGGATTTATAGGGTTATTCACTCTGCTCTCTACTCAGCGGCAGTGATAGATGCTTCTTCTGCATATTGAGCAGCCAAAAATACAAAAATAAAACAGTCTTGTGCATGCTTTTGTCCTTTGCTGCTGCAGAACAGAATGAATTACTGCTGCTCTTCACCCCTTTCAGCGCATGAAGGTAAAGGCACATAATCCTTGCACAATGTGCTGCCCTGCATTTCATTTTATGGCTGCAGCATGTGACTCATCCGCATACATCAGGCTTTAGCAGTCTGTCCGTGGATCCTTTTGGCTGTGTAGATATGACGGGCTGCAGGATGAAATCTGAGGCGGCTAAACGCTGCATCTCTCCTGCATCTTCTGCTGCGGGACGTTTCTCTCAAACTAAGACCCAATCGTTGTGTGTTGCGTACTTTTGGCTCCTCCTCGTCCGCAGCATCGTCAAGTCTAACGGAGATGTAGAGAGTTGCACCGGAAATTTAATATAATCCTTTCAGCAGAAAGGTTAAAATTTCCACCCTCTACAATTCTGCATCCTTTTCGAAAGGTCGATCAAATGATTCAATGTGCTGTTTTCTTTAGCAGAAACCGAAATACAGGTGGGTGCTTGTTACTTTTATGTTTAAAATGGTTTAAAAGATACCAATTATGTTCAAAGTAATTCACTTACTGGTATTATTTATCAAAGTTGACATTTGAAATGGAGATATTTGAACTCTATATGGATGATGTTGTGCAGTTCAACATAAAAGTGGATCATATTTAGAGAGAGATAATTTTAAGGTACCCCAGCTTAGGGGTCACTGTTCTGTGAAAAATGTAGAAAATAACATCAAATCAAACATTTTAACTTGAGTGAATGAGTCGATTCAGTCCTTTTACTCTCACCAGAGTTTATTTATTTTTATTTTTATTTTTATTTTTTTTAATGTATTTTACTTTACTTAGGTACAGAATGTGAACACTTTTGCAACTGGATCCAGGCCGAGCCACTCTTTCATTACAATCTCTAATCAAACAGTAAAGGTCTGCTAATTAATAGTTACTTGGGTAGAAAAAAACGTGCTATACGCTGTGACCTTTTGTATTTTCGCCTCCACTTTTTTTTTTCCTTTTGCCGCAGTAAGCGGCACTGCCTCTTGTTTTGACAAGCCTTCCCGGAAGTTGCATTTTTTAAGCCACGCTCAATTGACGACGGTCCCATCCAGTTGATGCCAGAGAGACGTCCTCCTCCACTTGGCTCAGCCCGCCCGGTGCGCACTGAGGGCTCGGAGAGGTCAGCCGGCCGCGGTCAATACGCACTCACCGGCGAGCCGAGCAGCTGTCCTGCGTCCATCACACGCCGGGTACCGGAGTGGACCAGCGGTCAGAAGACGAGGGACAGCGGCGGTGGTGGAGGTAGTGGCGGCTGGCTCTGCTGTCCGGACTCAGATGAACTCGGAACAGTCGGCGGAGGAGACGTCGCCAGGAGCTCCGGCAGCGAGATGAAAGCGGCCGGCAGACAAGTGACCGTGAGCGCCGCCGAGAGGGAGAAGCTGAACGGGGACATGAAGCGGAGGCCGAGCTACCCGGGCGAGCTGCGGGCCAAGCACGTCAACATGTCAACTAAGATTTGGATTAAAGTGGCCATGGCCATCGTCTATTTCCTCTGCGTGTCCGTGGCCGCCTTCATCCTGGTCATCTACTACGTGTTCTTCTGGACGCCCGACCCGCACTACAACATCACCAGCACCGAGGCACCCAACCTCACCGCCGGCGCGTCGAGGTCGGGATGACTATGTAGCAGGCACGCGCGCGCGCGCGCACACACACACACACACACACACACAAACACACACACACACACACACGCACACACGCACACACACACACGCACACACACACACACACACACACACACACACACACTGGATTTATGCAGGTGACTGCACCTGACATGGGGCTGCAGTGCCAGCAGGGACCGATGGGAAAGGACATCACGCAGGGAGGGCTGCAGAGTTTGGTTTGGGGAGGCTGCTGCTGACTGAGGACTGAGGACCTGCATGGGGGAGGAGGGCAAAGACTGCCGGGATACATCGGTGTTCCACATGCAGGGTGCAGATGGGGAGCCCAGGCTGTTCTTTTGTTGTACTTACCTGTCTGAAACACTCTGTCCTTCCTGGGAGGGTTTTTATTCAAATGCCTTTTTTTCTTTTTTCTTTAAAAAAAAAAAAAAAGTATATATATATATATGAATTCCTCTTCCAAGGCTCTTTCAAGAAGGTCGCGGGTTCGATTCCAGGCCTTGGGGTCCTTTTTCTGCGTGAGAGTTTGCACGTTCTCCCTGTGTCTGTGCGGGTTCTCTCCGGCTTCCTCCCACAGTCCAAAAACTCAAGGTGAATTGGGAACTCTAAATTGTCCGTGTGTGTGTAAGTGTGTGTTACCCTGACTTCGCCCCCAATGAAGGCTCCAGAAGACCCACGCAGCCCTGAGTGTAGGGGTAAGCGGATGTTGAAAATGGATGGATGGATAAATTATAAAGTATCTCTCACATACTAGTAGCCTGAAAAACCTTCATGATTTTTGTTAGTGCTGAGTGGGTGTTGTGTACAAGAAATGAAGCGGGTGGTTCCTTTTTGTAAGCCATACTAAAATATTATCTTGTGAGCAGATTACGAGGCACAGCGATGGAGGAGATAAGCAAAGAAAGAAGCACTTTTGGGTAGATGCAGACCTCGAGCTGCTGTTGACTCGCAAACTGCTGCTAAACTTAAATATTCAGCCATCAGGCCCACGGGCATTCACCTGCAAAGCCATTGCATTAAACTCCACCAGACCAAAATGAAATCTTTAAGCAATTGGATTTTTAATTTTTTGTTGGAAATGGGCATAAAATTAAATTATGTCTTATTTATGTCTTATTTGAAAAAAGGTTGTCTGTAAATGAGCTGAGAAGTTTGTATTCTTTTTCTTACATTTTATGCAAAATAAGTCTATTTATTTAGGCTCATCAATCAATCCTTCCTGTAGCCTTGTAAACACAACCCCATTCAGACTCCGTCACAGAGAGAGATGATGATTTTCTTTTCTATATTCATCCGTTTTTGGCAATTATAACTTTATCAGCACAACCCGCTTAGCCTGAAGTGGCACCATTTGCAATACGTGATACATAATCGGCTTAAGGCCTTTGTGTGACTCCTTCATTATGTCGCACTTCTCGTCACCTGTAAACTTTGATGTGTAAAGCAGGTTGTGGTTGCCGTCACTTCAAACACGGCCTCCGTCCAACCCTGTGCCCAGCAGGTCTGCTCAGCCGTCCATTCATGAAAGAAAAAAGGTCCCGTGTGCTGCACTGTGCACTCCTGGCAACTGTAGAAACATTAGTGAGCAACGCATTTGGACTCGACCCCAATTTTATTTTAAGGGCGAAAATGCCAATGACGTCCTTTATTTTTCTGCCAATAACATTCTGGACCTTTTTCTCCTGCACTTTATATCATTTCTGACCAATCAAAGATTTATTTAAAACAAACTTGACATCTCCCAGGACCCACACAAGAACCTCAGTCCCAGGAGATGGAAACCTTGACCTCTTCTTCTTCTTCTTCTTCTTCTTCTTCTTCTTCTTCTTCTTCTTCTTCTTCTTCTTCTTCTTCTTCTTCTTCTTCTTCTTCTTTGGGGCCCCTTGGATTTTATTAAATGGCCCTTAAGAGCACGATTGCAAAAAAACAGAAATTGTAGCCATTGAACTCCTCAGACCTTCAAATTAAGTGATATCTTCAGAGACTAAGTGATGTATGAAGAATCCCTGGCAACCTTAAAGACTCCATTCAAAATATATTGTTGACTCCACCTCAAGAACCACAGAGAGGCTAAAGGGCCACAACCCCTGAGGCCTACTGCACTGACAATGTTCCTGTCAAGGAATGATGGACCTTTCTTCTCTCTCTCTCTTTCCACAGCAGGATGCTGTTTGTATTCAGGTATCTAGAGGAACTTTAATACCGTACTGTAGCAGATGTAGCCTAAATCGTGATCTGCAGTAGCTTGTATGGAAATGCAAGGCAAATTCTTCCTATACTCTCAGTAGTAACAGCAATTGTACTTTTTTAGAGCAACTTTTTTTTTGTCTTGCAATGTCTCACAGAGTGAGCATAGATACTCAATGCACCTCTTCGTTTTCTTGTTCTTCATTGCCAATGTTTGTTCACCTCACTTTGTTATTATGATTTGGGCAGCAAAGCCCTTAATCTACTAGACTGTTTCGTTTACAATGTAGCCTTGACAATTTATTGTGATGATAAACTATGCATTTATTCGAGTGTGGGTGTGGTCATTCGACTTTCTGCATAGGCTAGTTTAGTACAAACATAACCGAACTGTTGTCGTTCTAACCTGAATAGAAAATGGAAGGACATTTATTTTGAAGGACGTGGTGACGTCAGTCGAAGGCTATTTTAGATTTTGCATCAGGGACTGTTATGTTCTCATCAAATAATCCTTGGTGACCCTCTGCAGAACTCTGCACGGCTATTAATACACAATGCAATTAATACACAACAAATGAATTAATGTGTAAAATAAACATTGTTAAAGCAACACCCCTTGCTTGGCCTTTGGCTCAAGCATCCATCACTTTTTTGTATTAATCTAATTTCTATGCTTTTCTAAAATTTCACAGTGTGTTAGAAAATGTTCCATGATTATCTAAAGAAAACAGCTCAGTGGGTTTCATAACAGCACGTTATGGACAAAAATAAGCAAACATAGGTGAGTCAGTGCGTGTCTGTGTTTTTGTTTTAGAGTTGCCACACTGCCTCCAATCAATAATTAAGTCTGCAGCCAAACTTGTCCGCAGTTGTTGTTTCACCCCACTGGCTGCAACAGCCGTGACCTGAAGATGAGCAAAGTATGAGTCAGCAGCAGTCCCTGTCCTTCCCAACTGCAGCAGCAACACCAATTACAATGTAGAATAATAATTACCACCAGCAGATGTTCACCATCTATTTCATATTAATTGACTTTGTGGGTTTAAATTGATTATTGAAAAATGCAGAACAAAACTCAATATATATTTTCATGACAATCGATTAAATAAATCTCACCCTGAACCAGAATAGGATCTTTGAGCTTGGCGGTATTTTATGAGTTTATCTCGGGCCAGCTGGTGGTGTGAAAGCAGCTGCATCGGCACAAACTAGATTTTCCAATTTAACCCCTGAATTGCAAAATGGCAGAAGGCTCTGCTCAGGTTTAGAGTTATAGCTGCTGCGCTTCATACTTCACTTTTATAGTGTCATAGTGGCTAAGGTACTGAATAGCATCACTCGGTTCCATCAATATCAATCCCATTTCAACTCACTGGGACTAAATTTTGACATTTTTGGAATAATAGAAAATAATAAAGAATTTAGTGAAAATTAGGCAAATTGCAATATTTTGACCACGTGGATTGTAGTAGTCCATTGTCCCAATTGAAATTGAAGGTGTTGTGGCCATGTTTTGCAGTGTAATAAGTGATTTATGTATGCTGCCCCACTGTTGCCGCCCCCTCATGGCATGTTGGTTCTGAGCCAGAAACCCAGTCACCTTCAGGGAGGAAGCTGCATGAGGACAGATTTGTGAACTCATTTTGTCAGCAAAAGGTTGCAAGAGTGTGGAGCATTTTTCATTAGCAGCTAATTAGATGGCTTAGGATGCTCTTCGTTATCCCAGACTCAGTTCTATTGAATATGCCAAGAAAAACTCATGATGAAGCTGAATGTCCTTGTTCATTTAAAAAGGAGCACCCCTGCTTAATTTTCAATACACTTTTACTTCCTTGTATTGACCGTGTTTGCTTACAGGTAAAGGAAGTTGTCTAACAATGGTCTCACTGTTTAAGAACACACACAAACATTAATTTTGCCTGTAACAAACAGCACAGCCTGACAAAAAAGGGCAGGGCAGAGTATATTTTAAGCTGCTGCCACTGTTGGCCGATGCACTTGACCCCACCTGTTAAAGTAATTACCCAGCCAGTGATGACTGGAAGGATGAGGAAGTTCTGCTCCGTACGACCCAATCAGAAATTTCATTACTTCAGAGGAGGATGGAAACCGGTGAGGCTGCTCATCAGACTGCCAGGCCATGGAGCTGAATGATTTAGGAATGAGCTTCCTGTCCTTTCTGGCCAAAGTGGAATCAAAGAAGGTGAATCCTGCGGCCTTAATTCATTCACTTGGTTTAGATGTTTTTCCTCAGATTGAAATTTAATTTCACAGAGGAAACACAGTTTGAGATGTTTCCTTAGCAGATACATTGGTAATTTTAGAGGAGAATAACAAGGATTTGTATCAACAAGGTATCATTGCTTCTAAAAACAACTTTATTCACTCACGGGCGTTCAAAAAAAATAATAATCTCACACTGTATTTCTGGAAAATTAGTTTCTATTCTGAAGAAAGAGACTCAGGAGAGGAAACAGTAAATGCAGAAACAGGAATGAAATAAATGCAAATGCTTGAATAAGCCAATAAGGAAGTGAAATAAGATTTAAAAGTAAATACAAATGTACAAAGACAGACCCTAGGCTTCAACAAGGTAATAATGATGTAAAGGAGTGTGAGCGCACTAAGCAATATGTCTCCCAGGATAGACAAGGAAATGAAAATAAACCTGGGGAATGGACACAAGGAATCAGCTGTTTCAGCACATTCACAATGTATTGATCTCAGTTTGCAGGGTGAAGAGGAAAAGTCGCTGATATTGGAAGTCTGGAAACCTGCCTTCACAGCAGGGCTGATAGAAATGAAGCCAGGCAAACTAAAACACACCGGCACAGTCGTGACTGGGATCGTGTTGTTAAGCTTTTGACTAACACTGATCTAAAGATGGACTTTTAAAAAATAAAATGCATATTATTTAAGAGTAATAAATTAAATACGCTTATGCGTCTATACATTTTTATTTTTAAAGTATTATGAACTACATGTAATACTCTTTATTACTCACCAGCTCAAATTTGTCATCTTAATATTTTTCCAATTAAAGTGGAAGACAACTTTTTACAGATCTGGAGAAAAAATAAATTCAAATGTGATCCATAGTACTCGGGGAGGGGATGGCACTTCTCTGGTCAGAGGTCAAATACATACACAATTAAATGAAGAGCACCCAACGAGAACCAAGAGTTTAAGAGAAATCCTTTGAAGCTCGTAAAGCTTCAGTTTGGTGGAAAACCAACGAAACGCAACCGCCCGAACAGCAGTGTATGCATGTGAACGGTAGAGGCCAGTGTTGCATATTAAAAATGTGCACCGGTTGCCGCTTCCACTGGTGGTTTTATAGTGAAGTGCAATGTGTCATGAAGCTGAAGCGTTTGTTCCGATTGAGTTTCTGCGTTGCAATTAAATTATTTGATTGATGAGCAGAGTGTTCACATTAACATGTACCTGTCGATTCTTTTCTGCTGCAACAGTGTAGTTTCCCAATTTGGGATCAATAAAGTTTAATCTAATCTAATCTAATATTTTTTGCATTTTACTTTTACTGTTATGGATGAAAATAAAAATATTGAAACGTGAGCAATTTGGTTGAAAAAGTTTCTTAGTCCTACATTATTGGTCTATGCAAATCAATAAACACTTTCACCTTCCTCCTCCTCAGCCAAGAGTTCCTCTGTGTCTTCTTGCCGTTGCTCCCAACAATGAAGCCTCATCTGAGTGCAAACCTGCTGAAACAAATCAGAGAAGCCTGTTTCTTCGACCCTTCCTCTTCCATGAGAGAAGAGATCGTCAAAAAGTCCCAGTCTGGCATCAGAACTAGGATCCCCACAAACTTTGTGTCGCGATGCTACCAGCTCTCCATCATCCAGGAAACATCCATTCACCACAGAGACGGACTTGTAGCCAGGCTGCGGTGAGTCAACAGCAGAGCGGCACATGTGCAGCTGGTCCCCCACTGCGATGTGAGGATGACGTGATCTTAAGAGGAGCAGCAGGTGTCTGCAGGACCAGCTCTGCCACAGACCACCACCGGCAGCAGGCTGGTTGCTCTTAGATTGTGGGTTTGCAAATGTTTTGGATGGGTATTTCCGTCTCAGCCAAAAGCAGAGCCACTTCCTCCACACTGTTCGGACTCTGTAGCCCAGATGGGAGTCAGTGTGCTGCCTGGTGCCATCTCCTGCCGGGGTTTTGTCCTCCTGGATTTTAGGAACATTGTTGCAGCGCTCATCAGCATCCAGATTCCCGGAGTGATGGTGGATAACCAGGAAGGGGCCAATTTCTGCCTCGACAGACTCCATTTGTTCAGTCGCCGAGGGGTCGAGCTCTTCCTCTCTTGGCTTTGGCCTCAGATGTCTGTCTCAACCGCTCTCCCTGACATCTTTTCCTTCTAATTACAGGGCAACCTCATCCACTGTATCACTCCTTCTAAATCTTTTCTTTTGACTCTTCCAAAAACAAAAACAAAAAAAAACAACAACAACCCAGACGTGTTCCTCTGTACAGTTCACACTAGAGTGGAGAGTTCATGATGACTTTTCCTGATGCATATCAGCTCTCCGTGAGACCAGCACTCAAGCAGCATCCAAATATCTGCTTTCAAAGACCCCGCCGGGTGTCCTCTTATGTTCTCTCGGTCAATCAATGACTGCTGCTTCCACAAGTGCTGTGTGTCACAGTTTGACCCAGTGAGGGCAGAATTAACCATGTCAGCTGAACTTTGCTATCCTGCCATAACCTGGAAGGAAAGAAAAGTGAGGCTTTTGTCTTCCACTAACAAATATGAGCAATGAGCTATGAATGAATGACTGATATTTATGTCAAAACAATAATCTCTCCCAAGGTGGCTCGATATTTTGTTTTAATTCATGTTGCCATTTCATTTTATTTCTCAAGTCTATCTTCGCGTAAATTTAAAGTAAACACAGGTTGTGCAAAAATACTAGTGCATTATCATTACAAATGGTGACAAACTGAGAAGTCTATAGTTGAGTTTCCTTTTTATGGTGTGTAGGACAGCCAATTGTGGACAGGTAGTAACACTTTGAAGTGTTTCAATTTGTTCAGAATGGAAGTGGGACTCGGGTTGAGTCACGGGAAATAATAACAAATTGATCGATGGAAAAGCTCCTCAGGCAGATGCTGACCTCGTGTCCTCTTTTACCTCGTTTGCTGTCTCTCTCATCATCAAGTCCAAAGATAGTCTGCCTTTTTTTGTTTGAGTAATGTTTTTTTTGTATATATTGGTTTGGTTCTTGAACATGGCATCAGTGGACTTCTCTATTAACTGTTTGGCTTTACCATATTTTCCACTATATTAGACAGCTATATTAGCAAGTATTTATTTAATGCTATTAAATTTAAGTGGTAAAATTTATAGGTCACATTTACGTCTCAGTAACTGTTACAGTGCCAAAGTAGTCAACTTGTCATGCACGCACAAACGACCCCTTCCTTCACATTTTATGTGTCGCTCCACCGACTCCCATGAACGCTGCGGGTTGCCATGGTGCACCGCGCAGTTTCCCGGATGTACAATTTCCCCCTGTTCAACATGGCGTCAGGAAAGTGAGACTTCGGCTAATGTTACACACTTCGAGCAAAGTTTCCCCGCTTCTATTTTATTTGAAAGAAAGTAACCTGTTTTACGTGGGAGAGTGGCAGCATATAAGCCAAGTTTTTCCGGGACTTTCTGAGTGAGTAAACAGTTTTGATAATACAAACGGCTGTTGTAAAGCTTGTTGTTCGCTAGCTTGTGGCGCGTCTCTGCCCCCCTTTCAGTATTTGCTAACAGCGGCTAGCGTTAGCTGCTTTCAAGTCTGTGCCAACCCGTGTTGCAAGGAACAGACAAATATCGTTTGCTCTGGCGTGTGTGTGTGTGTGTATTCGCATGTGACTAGTACCGCATAAGTGCAACTTAAAGAGGCATGCTTTCCTTGTATGAATGACTTGCAAACTGATGAGTCACTTGTGAAAGTTGTTCAACAAAATCAGGAGCCGCGGCTCTGGGCACCGTACCAAGCTAATTTCACGCCGGGGCTGTGATTCTTAACTAAGACCATACAGTCAATGGCTAAGACCCTCTTAGCTCGCAGACCGGCTTAATGGCAAATCCAGGAGACGTGTGTTCCCACAGCAATGTTTTTTCTTGTCTGTCTACAAACTGTCGTGTACATGACAGAGGCAAAATCACAACTATTGTGTTACGGGCAGTGTGAGTAACGCTCCTTCTCAACTACAACACAGAAACCTGCCCGTGTCTCCACCTTTCATTGTAAATATAAAAAATATTATCTTGCCTTCCTTCCGTGCTCCCTGTTTGACAAAGTCATTCTTTTTGTATTGGGCGTTTCTTGTCAAATGAAATGTACATAATGTATTAATTGGAGGGGGTGTGCATATGACGCTTAAGTGTCTGCTGATGTACGTGAGACAGTTTTATTAGGTCGGTTAGTCATCACAGTTGTGTGATGATCAGTAATGTGCCTGGCACATCACTGCACATTCCTAGAATGCCAGAGCTTTATACAGGGGGTCACTATCCAAACTCAGCAGTTGGAAATCAACCCCCGTTCAACAGCAAGAGATATGTGGATCTGTTTAATGTTAATAGAAACAGCTCAGAGCTACATTTAATGCTTTAGATTTAAACATGAATTGGATTTGGGTTTTGAGTGTTTGATGTTTTGCAAACCGATGCCAGTGCATGTTGTTTATTATGTGACAGATTGACACGATATTTGGTTGATTTTACATAGTTGATTGTGTTAATTGTTCATTTTTTGTTTCTGAGTAATAGTCGCAGCTTTTGAAAGCATTAACACAACAGGTGGTTAAAGATTTAAACAAACTTTGCCTTTTCAATCCAAAATCTGGACTGAATTGCTAGGGTCAAAAAAAGGCACCAGCCCTCTCGAGCATGTACAAAAATGGTTTTATTGAAAGCTTTATTGCTTTCAGAAAGAATCTGGTTTGTCAGGTTTAGAAATACCAATGGCTTAATAACAGTATTAGGAAGACAGAGCTATGCTAAGCTATGCTAAAGTATGAAGCCCTCAACAAGGAAATGAGGAGCATAATAACAATCGTGATGAAATATACTGTGCTTGTGTAGGTTTCAGATAGATTACACATAGAGACATTAGGTGTTCAACTTCGGCTCAAGCCAGAGTGAGAACCAGCCGGGAAGCAGATTGCTACAAGTAAAAATCCCCAACTCCACCTTCTATCTAGGGAGTGATACAAATGGAAAAATTTGGAACAGTGAGCAAGAATAATTTGAGTGCGTCTGGGTACATTCTTTCATCATTATTATTTTTTTATTCACCCTAAAAAAAAAATCCTTTTCTTTCTGAATTTTACACGATAGTTTATGAGAAGTTACATCTGAATGATTTTTGTCTCTGGGTGGTGGAAATTAATGGGTAGTAGTTCAGCCATTGAACTAAGTCATGTAGATCAGCTGACTCGAAATCAATTAACCTTTGGTATGGAAGTAACGGGGGCATGGAGAGGCCCGTTGAGGGTCATATCAGACTAGACGTGATGATTTTTACTGTAACAGGGAGAGAGGGCCAGCCTTATTGCCTCAGAGGAAAGAAAATCCTCAGTGGAATGAATACAGCAGCCAACGTCAACACAACTCTCTCGGAGCTCTAGAACAGACAAGAAGAAAGTGAAGCGTAGGCACTTGATTGTAACAATGGACGTGGGATCTGACGGTTCAGTCTCAGATCCTATACCAGGCTTAAGTAAAGGCAGTTAAAGGTATTGGACAAAAAAAATCAAATCATACGATTTTGATTTTTGTATAGATTGGTTCTTCTGTTAGCATGGCGAAGCAGTTTGCTTCGTTTACACACAGAGTTTTTTTTTTTTTATTCCCCTCCAAGTCATGCTGGGGCTTGCAGTGTTCCCAGTAATAACAAAAACATCCAGCACACATTCCCAATACAAAGAGAGTTCTGGATGGTGGCAGTGCTTGACCTCAGCTATACTGGTGTTCCAGTGCCATTCAAAGGCGCTGTGTTACAGAGATGAAAAGAAAAGCTGCTTTTTGTTTGTTTCCCCTGTAACGGCCAGATAGTGTGGATTGCACAGACATGAATCCTATGATGAGAGATTGCAAGGTACACATTATTGACATTTAACCTCACCAATTAACTAAACACATTTCCAAAAAACTATAAAACATTTAAATGGTTTTCAGATGTCTACACTCCCAAGAAATGAGATAATTCCATTGCTTGCTTTTTTCCTTGTTACATCCTTCCCTTTTTAAAGAACTCTGGAAGTCATCCATTTGTGATGTCTCAAAGAGCAATGATACATCACCGGTGTTCACATTTATGTCAGCTCTCTCAAGTATGGGAGTTTGTTCTGTACTGTACCTCCTGCCTTAAAGGCTGAAGTCAATATCTCGGCTAGAAATATGCTGCTACTGTTCCTAGACAAATCACACTGCTGTGATATTGCTGAATAGATTGAATTGATTGATATATCAATTCTGAGGCTCTGCCATTTTTATTGTGCATTGAAAGGCCAGTACAATCACTGCTGTTGTGACAATATCCTGCATCTTGAGCAAAATTGCCTGAAGAGGTCTTTATTTATCTTATGAGAATGTGTAATTCTTTCTATTAAACTCTCATTCTCATTCTATTAAAGAGCAACTCACTTTTCATTCCTGAGTGGCAACAACAAGAGTGATGTTTGCATGCATGCATCGAGTTTGAATAGTCGGCAGCATGCTGCTGTTTGGAGCAACATTCCTGCAAACAGTAAACCTCTGATATCTGACTTTTTAATGACAGGGAAATGGGAACGTTGATAAAATCCTTATCTCTTAATGACAACAACATGACCTCTTTTTTTTATTCAGTTTCGAAAACGTGCCGTCTGCAATATAATGATAGTGCCACAAACCAGAAGTAAGCGCGATGCCTGACTGATCTTTCTGTTCAGATGTTTGTCGTGCTATTGTGAGGTTGAAGGGAGATGACGGAATTGTTACTGACTCCTGTTTCTGTGTTTGTCAGTCGAAACAGGAGGAAAGCAAATAAAGACCTTGTGCACAGTGCAACTAGCCGTCTGCGTATGCACGCTGATAGCCCGGTTTGCTCTCCAGAGCGCCCGCTCTGCCTTCTTTATCATTGACCTTTCCACATTCCACAACCTGCTTGGGAAGTCGGCCCTCATTGGCTGCAACACTGCGTGCTTTGTTTGAACTTAGCCTTGTCATTGGCAGGTTTGTGCGTTTCTGACTGGGATATGTGGACCTGCGCCCGCTGTATTTTTATTCTCTACGGAATGCTTACGGACTTTTTCCATGTCTGCAACACCTCGTGGAGTCAGGATAGGACAAAGACGGCAGATAATGAACAAATAACAGCTGGCCGTGCCGACAAATTATTGTCATCAACTACAAGATGAAATTGGAAAGATTCTGAAGGAAGTGTTCATCATTCCCGCCAATGTGTGTTAAAACTAGTTGGGATATTTACATTGGCGGTACTCTCAGCACCATTACTATCAAAGCAAGGGTGGAGAAATCCTCCAACTGAAAACACGTCTGACCCAAATCATAGGTGTTTTACAGGGTTTTAGGCATGTGTGAGTTATGTGTTATTATTCAGCTGCAACTTGTTTCCACTGCTGAGGGTGTTGATATTAGCAGGTAGACAGGGAATTTCACAGTAGCCTGTTTTCATCATACTGACAACGGCAGAAATAATATTAGCCGTGTGCTGTCATAGTCCATCATGTTTCGTCAAGTCTACTGTTGTGTGTTATCACCAAGTAAGTTTACAAAGGAGTCAACTGAATTTCATTTTTCAACGTCATCAGTCTGAATTAGTGTTTGTGTGTTTGGTGGATGGATGTTTGCTTTCCATTTGAGGCAGAGTGGCACATTTACAGTAAATATGTTGCACATCCGTATTCACAGAAAACTTAGATCCTAAATTATTGATGATCTAACTTCATAGGTGACTGTTTGAAGTATTGTATGACTGTGATATTACTAGTGATGTGATACTATAATACGAGATAAGAAATTTTATTTATTCGGTTTTGTTTTTAATTTAGCAATAGTTGTACTGACAGTGGTAGCGTCAACGCCATACAGTTGAAAGATCTCTGTTGGTATCTTGACTGTATTTTATACAATATATTTTTTCTTTTCTTAAACTATTTTGAGAATGTTGTTACCACTTTTTCTCTCTTTGTTTCTTTTTTCCCCACTAAATTGTCAGCAGTTAACAAAAAATGAGTACATATCAAACCTCGTTACGCGACCTGTTGAAGTTAATGTGGAATCGGAGGAGGCAAAGTAGAAAGTGGAAGTGAGGGGGGGGGGGGGGGGAATTGTTTTCACCGATTAACTGAACACGAGGCTGTTGTTACACCCAACCTGTACTCACCGCTCCCTCCCTCTCTCTCTCTCTCCCTCCCTCTCTCCCTCTCTCGTTCCCTCTCTCTGTGACGTCATGATACTGGGCCGCGTTTTGCTGAAACCGTAGGAATGCGACGCAGTTTGTATTTCCAACCCGGAGCCGCGGCTCCGCTCCGGGTCAGCAGTTGCCTGAAAACACCGGGGAGGAATTAGCAGCAACACTTGCTAATCTGGCGCCGTGACTTCGACGACTGTCGACGGCCAAGCGACGTCTCGCTCCGACGGTTTTTCTTGAACCGAAATCCGTCGCGGTTACAACTTTGCTTTGCTACCGCGGAGACTTTTTTTCCCCTCTCTCCTTTCCCCGCCGTCGTCCTTGGCTGCCGCTGCCGACATGAGATCAGGTGTATGGTGCGCTGCTGTCGGCTAAGAGACACCCCTGTCCATCGACCTGTGAGTATCTCCCACCAGCTTTATGTGACGTTGTTACTTACGACTTCCTGCTCGTAAACAAACGTGCGAAGAAGTTGGAGATTTTTTTTTCTCTACTCTGCGCTGGCAGGACAGAGCCAAAGTTAATCTCGACCTCCCACAACAAAAACGCTCTTGTTAATTTCACAGAGCTGGGATTAAACTGAGTCATGGGAGAGGGGGTGGATCGAGGGACGTACAATAATTTGATTGTTTACTTTGTGTTTTAGGGGGAAGTTAGTGACAGGCCAGACAGGAAGAGTGATGGATGTTTGTCTCTCTGGCAGCAGATAAGCGTGTTGGGACTACATGTGTGATTTAAACCTCCTCCCTACTAGCTGCCTGTTTAAAACCAGTTGCCAACTGCTCTCAGCTGCAAATGTCAAGACAGCTGTTACACTCCACTGTTGGGTTCATTTGTCTCTGTTCGCACAAGTGTTGGTGACACATGGAGACTGGGGAGAATCGTCCTTCCCTCGGTTCCCACGTAGGGAGGATAACCAAAGGCTTGGTTGTTTTGCTGCTACACTGTTCATGTTGTAGAGTTAGCATTTTGATTTTTCCATTAATTGAGGATTGGTTGTTGACTTTTATTTTTATTTTTTTTAATGAAACTTCTCAGATGTATGGCGTTGTCCTTCCTGAGCCTGATCTATTGATCTACAACCATCAGAAAACAATAAGCTTCTGGATATGACTCAGGAAACTGAAAAGGGTTTGACATGGAACTTGTTATTGTCAGATGATGTGCGTGACTTTCCTGTCTGTGTTAACTGCCAGAAGGTTTCCAGTCAAATAGCCATGCGTGAGTAGACGAACTGCAAGCAACACTGGTCGATTGCCAAGCTGTGATGTGCTTGGCAAGTTTATCAAGGCTTCTCTGCACCTAAACGTAGATGTGTTGCAGCACGATTGTGAGAATCGAACCAGCATTGTGAATGTCTTTGCCATCGAGGCACTGTTTGTTTGTTGCAAATGCAAACGCCAGGAAACGGAAGAAAAAAAATATTTTGGATCTTGTGTACTCAATCCAATCTACCAAATTCAAAGTAAAAAAAACAAAAACACATTAAATTAAAAAAAAAAAAAAGATTAAAGGAATATGTCTCATGTGTACAGAAGCTTAAGAGCTAATCACTTCGCTTTCGTTCATACTTTTGGTATGCACCGGCTACTGGTGGTTCATGCCGCCAATAGTCCCAAGGTCTTGCTGTGCAAAGTTTGTTTTCACAGTACTTTACAAACCTGGGAAAACACTGTGAGAAAGGTCTTCTCTTGTGTGTGTTGTTTGAGTGGCTGCTAGTGCAGCTGTATGTAGAGGGAATCAATTAGGAGAAAATAGAATACTTCAGTGACTAATGGATGTTTACTTTTTTAGTTTTTGCAGATGTGTACATTCATATATACTTATATTCACATTGTCTAGCAGTGCCATTATTTCAGTCTTCACCTTTATTGTACAACACTAGTATGTCCTCTCATGGTTGTAGCAGACCTATACTGCTGAAGGAGGAAATATCCTGGAGAGAGCATCCGATGAAGTTCCATATTCACTTTAATTACTAACGTTTCTTTGTAGTACAAGTATTTTTATTTCTCTCCTTTGAACCACATCGTCTCAGTTCCTGAAAGGCAGATGTTCAATCTTACAGTTTACCCTCCAAGCAAAATAATTCCAGTTATCCTCCCATGCAGCAAAAAGCTCAGCAGTCCTCCGTGACTAAGAGCCAGACCGCTGTCTGTTCATGTAAGATGCTCCGTGTCATTCTCGATGACCACATGACACTTTCTGGGATGATTCATGCGCTGCTGAAATGCTGTGTGCCCCTAATAAGACATTACAAATCTGGCCATTAACAGCTGCTAGTGCAGCCTGCTGGTCAGTAGCAGATGTAATCATAGGCTGCTTGTGGTGTGTGCGCTCGTAATCTGGAGGTGATAGAATTTTTCCAGCAACCCCCCCACTCCCTGTGGATATTAATTTTGTCCCTTCTTGGGGCTGTAGTTCCCGTCTGTGTCCCAGCGTTTGGATGTATTGATTGACTGTAAAACTGCTTCAGCCAAACTGCAATGACAGGGCCTGTGCTGTGATTTATGGCCTTCTTTTCTGTTGTCATCCCACTCATTACGAGTACAAGGAGGCATTTATCACCACAGTAATGTAATGTGGCTGTAATCAGAGCGTTTTTGCCCTCGGCCATAAAATCTAAAGTTGGTCGTGGGAGGAGCTAAAATCCTGCTTTCTCAGTTTGTGGACATACATTTTATGCATTATTCACATTTTTGAGGACGGCTCAAGGCTGTTCTGTTATTTGTTAACATTACGCTGGCATTTATGTTTTTATACGTTACATTGGTCCAACACAGTTTTGAAGCTACATACCACTTTTTAAAACATTGATTATTGTATCCACTGTGGTTTATGTTGTATAGATACGTAAATTGGATTTTTTTTTTAACTGGTTAAAAAATATGTATGTACATATTATGAAATACAAACCAAATTGATGTACAAAGAAAATCTGAGCTTGTGTCTGGATATTTATATTGTCAGAAAGGAAGAAATCAGAAGGGGAAAACAATATATAACAAATAATAATAAAATGTAAATAAATAAAAGGCAAAGAAAAAAATAAAGAGTAGAAAAGTTCTAAATAAGATTGCAGAGGAGTTCAGCAGAACTTTTATTTATTTTTTTAAAGAGAAGCAAGCTGTTGTTGATATTTTTCAGCTGCTCCACTCCCTCTGCCCTCGCTGGATCACCTGGAGCCAGACAGTGACCTCTTGCCTCTGGCTTAGTCCAGCTTCTGCTCATAACACATTGATGGTAAACAGGCCCCTGTTTGAGGGTTGGGAGTGTCTGTTTTGTTCCCCACTGACCAGGCAGCAAGGTTGAGAGTGTTCAGACGGTGGTCAAGCACATGAGCTGTGTTTTTGAGGTTAATTTAGGACAACGTCACTGAGCGAGCACTGTTTTGATGATGGTGCAGAAGCAGTTGTGTTCATCCTGTGTCCGCTGGTGAACTGTCACAAATGCTGTGAACTAATGATGCAAATTATTGATTAATTCATTAATCGTTCGTTGATTGACCTTATCGATCAATTAATGATTAATTGATAAGCAGCAATTTTTCCTCTGACTTTAAGTTGACTTCTAATGGGTCACATTTCAACTGTTTAAGAAAAATAGTTGTTTAAAAGAAACTTGTTCTTGGTATATAATGTCCATCGCAGTATGAACAGGTGAATTGCTCTTTCCTGTCACTATACTGTTATAATCATATTAATTACCAATGTGAAAACTGTTCAATTAATTTCAACTAATTTAATTTAATCTGATCAATTTAATTCTTAATTGACAATTAATCGATAATCAATTCATTGTTAACATCACTACTGTGAACGCTTAAAATGATTTTAAATAATAAAAAAAACCTTCCCATACTACTTACTAGCTTTCAACAGGAGATACTTGAATTTTACAATATAAGTTGCATGCAGAGATAACAAGCAACACCTCTCTGCATTGTATTTTTTAGAACTCTACCACCGCCTCTGTCACACCAATGATCAGCGCCCACGTCATCTTTATTCATCAGCTTCATTTCTGTTTCCAAAAGTCCAGCTTCCTCCTACTGGACCCCTACAAAGTCAATTGCGCTCTGTGTGTCTCTAGCGGTGTCTGTCTGCACCGCTGTGTTTTACATGCACCTTTTCACATTTGCATTCTTCCCGGTCCGAACTGCTCACCATCCTCTCTTCCCTTCCTGCTTCCTCCCCCCTGAAGATCTGATGCTCGGCTGCAGCCGGAGGAGCCGCCACCATGTTCACGAAGAAGAAGAAGTCTCGCATCCAGATCTCGGCTCCGTCCAACTTTGAGCATCGAGTCCACACCGACTTCGACGAGCAGGAGCAGAAGTTCGTCGGGCTGCCGAGGCAATGGCAGTCGCTCATCGAGGACACGGCCAAGAGGCCCAAACCTTTTATCGATGCCACTATTATCACTACTGTGGAGCCGCGCAAGGTGGGTTTTCTCGTAGGGGGAAAGTTACAGATACAAACAGAAACCAAGCGAATTGATTTTTATGCCACAGATGATAACTTATTAATAGCTTTGTTCAAAAGCGCTCTGATATGCCTTTGGTTGTGATGTAGCGATGTACAAATTTTTTTGATCACCGATATGATCAAAAATATAATGTATTTCATCATAAAATGAAGAAGCTTTTAATTCTTCAATATTCTAATTGGAGTAACATCAAATAAATAAATAAATAAATAAATAAAATAAAATAAAATATATAAATATATACACAGTTTTTTTTTTTGTTTTTTTTAAACTATGTTCATGCATCCAGCACTAAGTGGATTTAAGACAGTTTTCACTCATCTATGGTGATGAGTTCTTGAGTTCAGTGGTGAGATCAACACCTTACTAGGAGCCCATGATGCTTTTTGAAATTTTTTCACCCACGTTTGTCACAAACATCCATTCGATTTCAGACCATTGTGCGTGGAAGCAAGATGGCCGTGGACGGCTCGCTCACGTGGCTGCTGGACGAGTTCGACACCATGTCTGTCACTCGCTCCAACTCCCTGCGCCAAGGCAGCCCCCCCACCCATCCCCGGTTAGACTCCAGTTCCTCGGTAGGCGGAAGAGCCGGCCAGGAGAACGGAGATCCTCACTGGAGGCATCCTTCAAACCAAGACAGGCACGACAGGTACCGGCAGACTGCTGCCGCTGGATCCGCAAAGATTTTCTTTGAAGCGGCTGCGTTAAACCTCTGTATTTATGTTTGTCGCCATCCTAGGGACCACCGGCACAGACAGGACCAGCACAGCGGGTCTGACTCCCACCACAATCGACATGCCGTTCGTCCTCTTCAGCGAGATGAAGGGGTGCAAGGTCGACCCCAGCAGCAGCCTCGGGGCCAAGAGCCCAGCAGGTCCCACAGGGACAGGCCCGGGTCTGGCCCTCCACCACCACCCCATCGAGACAGGGAGCACCGGGACAGAGAGCAGGTGGAGACAAATATGTCAAAGATTCAATGTCCTATTTTAGTTTACTTCTGTCTTTTTTTTGGTCATTCTGTATTGACAACTGATGAAGTCAGTGAAGAAAAACAAATCTCAAACATTTTCTTCATATACCTTCACTTATAGATAGATAGATAGATGCACTTTATTGATTGTAAATTGGGAAACTACACTGTTGCAGCAATAAAAAAACAGTACAAAAATAAACTATACACTTGTTGATAAGCAAGGTTTTCTAAACCATTAGTGCCATGCTATTTGCCATTGACTCCAGGAAAAATGTCCATCACAACGCTCCAGAGATTCTTGAATAAAGCTGCTGTTCTCCTATTCCTTCCCCTTCACTTCGGGTTCAGGCGGATCACAGAGACCAACCTGGGGAAAACCGGCCAAAATCCAGCTACATGGTGCGGGATGGCAGCCCTCAGTCTCCCAGAGACAAGAGGCCGCTCTCGGGGCCCAACATGCGCACCCCGAACCTGCCGGTCACCGATGGGGTGATGAAGGCGACCCCGCAGACCACGAGGCCCTTCAACACCTACCCGAGGACGGACAGCGACGGCGGACGCAGCCCCACAGGACAGGTAGGGGCAGCGGAGTGCACAGAAAGGCACCAGGTTATACGTGTTCTTTTTGTTTAGGCCAGGGGTCGGCTACCTTCACTATCAACAAAGCCATCTTGCCCCATCTGCCATCAAATAACATTCACCTGCAGCCAGGGGGCATTATTCTTCCTCTTTAAGTGGGTGACGGAGACCTGAGGCTGGGGGAAAATTTGCAACCTCAAAAAAAAAAAAAGTATTCAGTTGGAAATTAAACGTCCAGTGATTGACGTTTGCACCAACGTTCCAATATCTGACGATCTATGTCGCAAAATGCGGCAGGGTTACCAGAGGGCAATTCTTCCTTCTGACCCATTGGGTGCCGCATTTCTTGGCATTTCTGCTCCTGCATATCGTGCAAAAACCTTTGTGGATACGACACAATGATGGCAGAGGTGGCAAGTAAGTAACTCTTCGCCATCTTCGCAGTGCTATGTTAGCGAGCTGCTACTTCTGTAAATACACCGGGCGGATATTTTTGGAGATGGCTTCGTGTAATCTCTTTTTTCAAGGAATGTCCTTTCCTCGTAAACTGAGCTATAATGTATTTCCATGTTATTAGGTTGTTGTTTTTTCAACACTAAAGGCAGCCACTGCGGAGGCGCAGAAGAGCCGCAGGTTGCCGACTCCTGGTTTAGACTCATGATGATCTCATTTGTTTCTCCACCTGTGCGTCGCAGCCGGCTCGACACGACTCCTCTCCTCAGAACGGCCCCTCCAGCGGCTCCTCCCGCAGCTCCTCTGGCTCCAAGCCTCCCATCAGCCACCCTCACCCGCCACGCCACGCCTCCCAGCCCAGCCTCAGCCCCGAGGCCACCATGCACCCGCACACACCTCACCCCAGCGTCCCCGCCCCGAGGCCCCCCGTGCCCGCTGGTCCCCCGTCGACGGGAGCTCCGCCGCAGGGCCGCTCGCCTCAGCGGGAGCCCCAGAGGGTTTCCCACGAGCAGTTCAGAGCGGCGCTGCAGATGGTGGTGGATCCCGGAGATCCGCGGACGTACCTGGACCACTACATTAAGATCGGGGAGGGCTCCACAGGCATCGTGTGCATCGCCACCGTGAAGACCACTGGGAAACTGGTTGCTGTGAAAAAGATGGACCTGAGGAAGCAGCAGCGCAGAGAACTCCTCTTCAATGAGGTATCTGCCTGGCCATCCAACAAATGTGCTACTGGCTACTTGATGAATTCCATGCCTACAACCTGATTCAGGTTTCTTGTAATCTGAGTTTTTTTTTTTTTTTTTTTTTTACCCTTTCTCATTCCTCAGGTGGTAATTATGCGGGACTATCATCATGAGAACGTGGTAGAGATGTACAATAGCTACCTGGTGGGAGACGAGCTCTGGGTCGTCATGGAGTTCCTGGAAGGTGGAGCTCTCACCGACATCGTGACTCACACAAGGTGAGAAAGAGAAACTTTTGATTGGTCAGATTTTTGTTTTCTCAGTTTATCCAAGTCTCTTGTTGTCCATTAGGGGGCGATGTTTTGCCTCATTTTAAAAATATGTACACTGCAACGGCTCAGACATTTTTATTGATTAAAAATCTTTGTTCCATTGTGATTTTTTTGAAAAAACTATTTTAATATATGTATGTATATATACATTGTTATTATTATTATTATTATTTTTTTAGCTTATTCTTGACTGAGTTAAATTTATCATTCTGAGTTGTAATGCTGACTTGCTGCTTGGACTAATTTCATGACATCCCATTGAGTTGTGAGAGTTTCTTTTTTTTCACACAACAAACCGATCAAGTCACTCCAACTTCAAATGTAAACATCACACACATTTCGATTTGTTGTAAATCCACATGACCCAGACAGGTTTGTGTGAAGTGAAGTTGGGAGAGGTGTAAGAGTGATCTGTAAACATCTCACATTAGCAGATTAGCCCTAGCATCAGCACTGAATTAGGTCCCTAAGCGGATAATTCCTCTGATTGTCAGCAGGGTTGAATGTGGGTTAGGTCAGTGTGAATCTAATGCAGTCTGAATCTAATGCAGTCTGAGGTGGATTTAGGAGCGCACACAGCGTAAACATGGGAGGTAGTGAAAAGGTTGAACGGCGTGTGTTTTCTCGCTTCTTCAGGATGAACGAGGAGCAAATTGCCACCGTGTGTCTGTCCGTCCTGAAGGCACTGTCTGTCCTCCACACGCAAGGTGTGATCCACAGGGACATCAAGAGCGACTCCATCCTCCTCACTCACGACGGCCGCGTACGTACCCCTTGTGTCACAATGAGTTCCCACACGACATCTGCTAAGAGAGCAATGATGCCACGCTGCCTTTAGAGGGGCACTGCAGTTCACCGAAACCACAAACGGTGAATGCCACTGAAAGTTTAATGCAAATTTACACCTCCAGTTTTTTTCAAATGTCACTGCAGCCGCAATGCAAACTCTGAACTCCGCCTTAATATCTGTCTGCAGCTGCGGTTCCATATTTCCCTCCAGTTTTCCACAAACAAGTACAATTGCGATTTGCAGGTGTTTTCATTGAATGGTGTGAAGCTCATAAGCCGTAATTCTCATAAAATCTCGTCCCGCGAGATTTACGAGAATTACACTTGCTTTTGTTTGTTCACATCTGTTTGCTGTCAAGAATGGTTGTTGTATTTTTCTCTTTGATAACTTGTAAAAAAATATTCTGTCTTCTCCTCCGTCCAAACACAACACGTCCTTTTCACTTCAAGTGAACTGGTCACATGACTGCCGTACGTCACGTCCGGTGATGTGTAAATGCGATATATCTCTAGATCAGTTCGTCTGAAAAACCACCTCGTGAGAGCGGAAAAACCTTTTAGCGGAATTTGAGATGACCATTTTTTTTATTGCGAGATTTAGGTTTTGCACAATTCTAGGGGTAATGGAACCGCAGCTTGCGTCATATCTGCGCGCTAGTATTACATTTTACACTTGGTCGAGAGTCCATGGGCACATTAACATGCACAGCAGTATTCCAGTGTTCACCTTGTTAAACTCCACGCTGACATTGCCTTGTAAACACCAGTGAGTCCATCAGAATGCAGCCAACCATATGTTAGGGGAGCTGCAACTGCATGTGTCCTGTCATGTTAATTACATGAAGCCCCCCCACCTGGACACCTGGAGTACAACAACTGCAGGATTTCATCACAGCTGTTTGTTTTTGGCATGAATGCAGCTCAACCCACAGTGAAAAACTGGTTTCCAGTGTCCTTAAATGCCAGGGAGAAACAGCATCAGACAAACATTTGACTTGGCAAATGAAAACAACCTGCAGTCCGCTTTGCGTCACCTGATCGAACCATCTGTTGCCCCCCCCTGTTGCGAGACCACCTCAGCCAAGCAGAGCCGCTGCCGCCCTCGGCTTATTGAGCTGAGCCAAGAGTTCGCTCAAAACGGAACCTGGTACCTCATAACTTCCTGTAAGTTGCCACAGCGAGATGCTGCTGTGTGCAGAAAATGAAACCTAGATGTTTCTCTGTATCAAGGTCATGGCAAAAGGAAGTAAGATAGAAGTAGGTCACAGGGAAATAATCCATCCTCCTATAGCTTCTATTCACTTCTACACTTCTGTATGCTTAGATTGCAGAGTTGAACTCAGCTCTTTATTCTAGCACCAGTCATAGTTTGTGAGCAGGCTGACAAGGTTGAGATACCAAAAGTCAATCTGACTCTTTCCAGATTGCAAGTTATTTCATTCAGCATTTTTATTTTTTGGGGTGAATATTCTCTCGCCTCTGTGCAGGTCACCGCTGCTGCGCAGAGGCAAACGTGTTGATAAACCACAATTATCTTATCAACTGCTGCAGGGTTATTGTGGTTCTAAGTCTATAAGCTGCGGTTTCACCCACTCGACTCTCACACCGTAGCAGGCCGGGCTTCTGCACTCGCGATGCGGCGCCTCAGCTAAGCGTAACAACAACACAACTTCAATGCACCAGCGCAAGTGTTTGTCTGTATCTTTACATCTGTTTGCTTGCAATGTTTTCACCTATGTGATCATAAGTTCATAAGGTCTTAAAAAAAAAAAAAAAAAAAAAAAGCTTCCTGTTCGCTGCTATGTCATTGCTTATATGACTTTGGGGTCGCACTGTGATCAAGTTGTTTCCTGTCAGTGCTGGGTGTGTTCCCACCCCGCCTGAATGCATCAGCGTGCACTTGATGCAACAGTGCCTCATTACTTTCACGATTAAGTTCACCTGCATTAACACAATAAGGTACGTGATTAGCACTTCCTGCAACAGGGTCTTTCTATATTTCAAAAGTTATTAGGAATCCTCGTCTTCCTCCAACTTTTTGAGTAAATTCTTAGCCGGGCAGCCATCGTTGTCAGTCTTCTTTATCAAGCTGAAATAGAGAAAAAAAAAAAAAAAAAAAAAAGAGCTTTGTTGATTTTATTTGTTGAACTTCTTCTCTGTCTGTCTCCAGGTGAAGCTGTCCGACTTTGGCTTCTGTGCCCAGGTGTCTAAAGAGGTGCAGAGAAGGAAGTCTCTGGTCGGAACGCCGTACTGGATGGCCCCAGAGCTCATATCGAGACTCCCGTACGGGCCAGAGGTAACCACTCACTGTCTCACTGCAGCCACTGTAGATTATATTTTTATTTTTATTTTTTTACATCATCTGAACATCCTACATTAACTGGTCCACTTCCCGATGTGTCCGTGCTGGGTCGCAGGTGGACATCTGGTCTCTGGGCATCATGGTCATAGAGATGGTGGACGGGGAGCCGCCGTATTTTAACGAGCCACCGCTCAAGGCCATGAAGATGATTCGGGACAATCTGCCTCCCAAACTGAAGAACCTGCACAAGGTACAGAGCTCTCTAATATTGATGGGTAACTTCTTCCATTCTAAACATCCTTGTATCGACGGCGCGTTTTGAGAAAATGTTGCGCGTCTAAATTTTACCTCACAGTCCCCCCCTCTTGTGGTAAAGCTGTCATCCTCTCTTCTCCAGGTGTCTCCGCTGCTGAAGGGCTTCCTTGACAGGATGCTGGTGCGAGACCCGGCTCAGAGGGCCGCAGCCAGCGAGATGCTCAAGCACCCCTTCCTCACCAAGGCCGGCCCGCCGTCCTGCATCGTCCCCCTCATGAGGCAGAACAGGATGAGATGAGACGCCGCTGCACTGACACCCTTCCCGACTCCAGGGGGCGGCGTGTGCGGGTTCAGACTGAACGGAATGCTCCTGGCGTGCAGAGGGGAGGCCCGCAGGTGGGGGGGTCAAAGGTCACGGACACACGGCCTGCGTGCGCAGCGTCGCTGTTTAGCCGGAGTATCCTGTTGTTCTTCTGTAAATCACTGAATTCTGGGGGAGTTCAGCTCCCTATTTTGAGTCAATACGGTGTGTGTCTGTGTGTCTGTGCGTGTGCGTGTGTACTTGTGTGAACCTGTGTTGCCACCGCTGTGAACGACAGGTCGCTGTGGCTCATAACGTGTGTGTGTGAGCTCTCTCAAGGAGAGAGAAGAGCAGAGAAGCCACAGTGTGAGTCGAGTGATTTTTCTTTTTTCTATTTTTGTATATTTTTCATTTGAGCGGCCGGACTGACTGGGATCCTCCAGGACTCTGGCCGTTCCTTTTTTCTTTTTTTTTTCTTTAACATTCGGACAGTAGCTGGATTTTTTAGCTTGCGGTGGGTTTTGCACACCAGTCCGGTGCTTTGAAGGAACCACGGGCTCCCTGACACGACACTACTCTCCTCTCACTAACACAAGGCAGATTTGTCACTACAAGCGTTTCTCCCTGACGGCCACGGCGGAGCTCCTCGCCTCGCCCAGAACTTACTACTGAGGGAGGAACGCCCGACTCCAAAAAAAATAAAGAATGAGTCGGGACGGACTTTATTTTGGTAGTCATTTAAATACTAACTTCCTGTTGTAAACAAGCAAACATACACTAAGTCAACACTGGAGTGTTTTTTTTGTTCTTTTAAATGAATTATTTTCTCTCCCCCCCAAAACCCCCTTGTTACTTCCCTGTGTATGTACAATGAGCATAGAGAGATATATCTTTTTTTTTTAATGTTTCACTTTTTTTTTTATTTTGTGCTGTTTTGTTGTTGTTTTTTGTTTCCTGGTTTCATTTTACAGAGAGGGAGAGAGAGAGAGCCGTCACAGTTTGAAGGCACCGTGGAGGAGACATGAAAACTGCACTCGCTTTCATCTGGCAGGCAGAAACACATTTTATTGTTCAAATTGTTTCTTTTTTTAAAAAACCTCCACTGTTCACCATGTCTGTCAATCCAGTTTGATATAAAACATTAAAAAGCAGAGAGTCCACTTTGCAAATAGCCCCGCCCCCTGCTCATCAACACTGTAAGTGCAAAAAGAACCTAAACACTAAAGAACAATCAAACTCCTGCTGCAGCTCTTTGCAGGTTTTCCAGCAATCTATTTTATAGAATAGTAAGTCTTTAACTTTCTCTTTTTTTTTTTATCATGCTGCCCCCTCTCTTCTGATTGAAGTGATAAATGTTGGACCATCCACTAAATGTAGGAAGCATTCATTCCTTCATTGTCTCAACTTGCTTAAACTAAACAAAACAAAACAAAACATTTGGTGGCAAATAACAGCTAAAATAAAAATGCGTGTTATTTTCCGACAGGCCCCAAAATGGATTCAAGTCACCAAATGATTGACCTTGCAGTGTACAAAGTGAATTCTCCCACAATATCTTCAACGCCAGCCTTATACACAATATTAAATGCAAGACTGTTGTGTTTTTTTTACCCCTTGGATATGAAGATGCTCATAAACAAAAACCTGCAGACCTGTTTCCTCCTCAGTGGCAAAGCGTCTATTTCCGTTCCGTCTGTGACTCAAACTAGAGACCCTGCAGAGAGTCTTGCATGAAAGCAGACCTCAGCCAGGAAGCTTTTTGCATCGAGAGAACTTTACGAGCCCTCTAATCTTCCGCTGCTTCACAGTGAAGGCATCGCCGGCTCCTTCAGACGCCCTGCACCGTCACTGCGACGCCGACACGACCACTACGGGTCCTGCTTGTGAAGGTTTAGGCCTCAACCTCATGTTAACACTACCGGCGCTGTAAAACTGTTTACTTGCAGGTCCCATGTTGTACTAAATTCACTTTGCCAGTCATTTCTAACTAGACTGTGTGTCTCTGGCCCGTCAGAGAACACCGCAGACAAATAGAACAGGACCTTTAAATTCTGTATTGAAAAACAAGAGGTACGTGTTGAAATGACCTGAACCACAAATGTTCTGACTGTAGCTTGTAATGAGCCTGGAGCTCAGCACAGCTGCTTCTCCTGAAACAGAAGTGGCTGTGCAGGTGGTCACTGTGGTTGATAAACCTGCCTTACACTACAGCTGAGATACTTTTGTCAAAGCAAAAGTCTTTTTGCAAACTTTTGCAAAGAGCACTTAAAAATGCTAACAGGCTCTTAGCATTGGAGCCTCTTGAGGCTCCAATGCGGTTTCTTCTTCGGGCATTTTTTTTGGCCCACGTGAGTGAAAAGGTGTTGCCGTGCGGCGAAGTTTGTCAGTCCTTCAGAGGTACCCGGTGCACGTCGACGCTTCTGCAAAAGGACAGAGGTCAACTGTGCTCTGTGAATGTGTCGACAAATCTGTAAATGTGTCAACAATAAGTCAGCGCTATGAGGTTATAGACCCATATATAAGAGCAGCTGGTTCTGATAAGAGATCAGTCACACAGCCAACCTGCGTCTTAATGATTACATCAAACCTGGATGTCAGTCAAGGCTGAGAGTTCTTCTGACTCAGGACGGGGAGCTAAATTGTAACGGACTTGTTGGTTTTACTGGCTGTTAAAAAATATGTTTTGTTTTTTGTTCTTTTCCAAACAAGCACAGATTTAATGATGTGTGTGCATGAATCCCATTACGAGGCATTTTACACATTTTCAAACTCACTGTGGTCTTGTAAACAAGTTAGGCCATTACTAGACACATTGACGAAAACTCATTTGACTAAACAAAGTCCCCTGCACATCAGTTAGCTTTTTCTTCTTCTCCCCCTGCTAATTCCAGCTTTTCCAGCTAATTTTAAACCCTTGTGCTACTTTCCCTCACAAACACTGGCTCTAATCAGCCTGTCATACTTTGTCTCCTTGGCAGCGGACAACAACAAAAACTTTCCCCGGATCTCCCGTTCAGGCCAAAGTGGGTCAAAGCGAGTAATGTGTCACAATTTTCCAAAACATTTTGTGATGTTCCATGTTTTTTTTGTTTTTTTTTAAATATAATCAGACATGACACTGAGAGTGGAGTGAAAAGGTTCATGAGAAGACAATCAGGTGCAGTGCTGTTTTCTTTTTTTCTTTTAAATAAATATTTTTTTTTATAAAGTGTTTTTCTTTTGATTTAAAGAATCCCAAGTTGATTAATAGTCCCACTTCAATTTTTAAAAAATCAATTTTGGACTGCACGTGTATATGCCACTGAAATGGAAATGATGTAACGACTCCATAGTTAGCGTCTGATGCCCTTCGCAACCACTAGAAGCTTAAATATTTAGAGCGACTGGCGCTGAATTCGGAAGAAAGAAAACATTAGTTTGAGATTTTGAGTTTCGCAAGAGACTTTTGTTTTGAATACCGATACCAAATTCTTGTTAGAGTTCTTCAAACTTCACGCTTTCAGTTTCATCATTAGTCATTTTCAGTTTTTACATTTCATTGTTTCTGTCCTCTTTTTTTTTGAGTTAATGTCGAGGTTGGTTTTTGTACTTAGAACGTTTTCAATTTTTTTTGTTAATTAGAAACCTAAAAGTTGTTATAATGGCAAGTTATTTATATTGAAACCCAACTTTTGTTTATCTGATTTAAACAAGCTCTTCCTGTTACGATTCATCCCATTCCTTCTTCAACAACCAATGTGAAAAATCCCAAATCCATCTGTTCTGCTGTCGAGCTGATGTTACTCGTCCTGTTGTCAGACTGTAGCAATGCCCTGTGGACCTGAATGACTGCTGTCTGTGTGTGTACATATGCTCTGTGAAGAAATGTTCTCATATATACATAGATATATATATATATATATATATATATATATATATATATATATACATATATACAAATATATACACATATATACACACACATATATATATATATATACATATATGTGTATATGTGTATATATATATATGTGTGTATATATATATATATGTATATATATATGTATATATACATATATATATATATACATATATGTGTATATGTGTATATATATATATATATATGTGTGTGTGTATATATATATATATATGTGTGTATATATATATATATATATATATATATGTGTGTGTATATATACATATATATATGTGTGTGTGTATATATATATATATACACACACCCACATACATATGTGTGTGTGTGTGTGTATACATATATACACACACACATATTTTCTCAAGCTCATGCCTTAACATTTACAATCGTTTTGTGATGGACTGTATTTCAGAACTGACACTCAAACTGTAGTTTTGGATTTTTGTTTTGGTTTTTAAGGTCGCATATCTGAAACCTATGAGAACATTCAGCTCTGTGGGGAATGGATAACTATCAACTTTCCCACATTATAATTAGTTTTTTCTATGACATTACAAATGCAGGATTTTTTTTTCTACTTTACTGGAGTGGCTTTAACACTAAATAAAACATGACTCTCCCCAAGTTTTTTTTTTTTTTTTGTGGGTTCGTTTAAAAAAAAAAAAAAGTTCAAACAAAAGGATTTTCAAAAAGGCGGAACTGCATGGAATCGTTTCCCTTACCATCTTCCTTCCTCGCACCGCAGAGCTTCCTGAAAACTCCAGCAGCCAATGAGCAGCTTAGGTGTGGCTTTTAGTGATTGAAGTGCCTTTCTTAGCAGCTTTTTGTCAGAAAAAAAAACAAAAAAAAAAACTGCTGGACTTCCTGACTGGGGCTTACGGACCACCAGTGGCCAACTTATGCCACGTCTTATGAAATGTGTCAGCCAAGAGAAAAAACGGGGACTCTGGCTGCCTCACTGTTGGTCTGTGGCACCATTACCGTTGTTGCATTTCCACGTCAGAGTTCTGCAGCTGTTCTTGCATCATGTTCTTTTGTAAACTTACTTCACTGGCATTGTAAAATAAAAAAAAAAAAAAAAAAAGATTTCACTTTAAAAGTAAGATTTAAAAAAAAATACTTTTTGCAAATACAGGTTTTGTAAAAGTCATCCATGCGGTCTGTGTTCTTTACTTGTGTTGTGAAAGACAAAAAACAACTCTTAGGATCACTTGCACACAAAGTTACATTCATACATTTCTATTCACCTATTCAAGGTACTATATTATACCCATTCTTTGATTTTTATTCTCAATCCCACTGCTCTGTGGTGCAGTTCTGCATGAATGGTTAATCCAAAAGCGATGCAGTTCCAGGAAATGGCATATTTAGCCATATGTTTAAAGCCTCCTGCCAAAAATACTTTTCGTGCTAAAAGTAACAGGCAGCTCAGGGCAAAACAAACGATGTGGACTGGGACGTTGTCATTAAACTGGGACAGATGTATCAGCACTCTGTGACATCACAGAGAGCTGATTTTTTTTTTTTTTTCAAAACTGTTGTAGTGCTCACTTCTGTAAAAGTGTATCAGAGAAAAGCATAAGAAGAAGCTCAAATTTAGAGTTATCAGTCAAAGATGACTGACTAATAACAACCAGATCAGATCATACACTGTAGCCCCAGCAACTTCCGTCAAGTCACCTCAGTCAAAGCATGTGCAGCAGCAGCAGCAGCACCACCACCACCACCACCAAGATGCAAGTCATGAGTTTGTTCTGTAAGTGCAATGGCAGCTGTTACAGTCCACAGGACAGCTGTGACTGTGGTTCATGAGGCTGCAACTTCACACATGTATTTATTTTATTTCATAAGATGTACATAAGTAATTATTTTTCTTCAACGACGATGTACAATTCAGATGGGGCCAATAGTCAGTTTGTAGTGGCACATCACACACACACACACACACACACACACACACACACACAGTTTATTAGGTTACAGAGGAACTATTTTCATGTATGTTCCTTGCATATTAGGCTTTTCTCACTTGACTCACTTCATGACCTTAGCACCGGCTGAATGAAGAAAGGCGGTAACTTCAGAGTCCCTCTGCAAACATTTTACAGTCATCAGCAAAGTCCATCCGACAACGGCCACGCTGATGTTAATCATTGTTTTCTAATGGCCCACTTCATCGTGATTGTTTTTTCTTTGAAATACCAGCTGTGATGTTGCCACGAAGTAGTGAGCATATCTGCATCCCACACTACAATGGAAACGTGGCAGCTGACACCTTTCAAGTGGTCCACCTGCCCTTAGTTACATGTTTGTAACTAAATACCAGAGGTGGCAAAAGTGATCACATTATGTAAGTCACAAGTAAGTGTATGGAAACTTGTTTTTAAAAAATGTGAACAGCCTCAACTCCTTTGCTAAAGTTAAAGAAAGTACAACTTATAACATGTACTTTAGTTTTTGTTTTGTTTTTTTTTTAAAAAAAGGACTTTGTTTTTGCAATAAATGAAACAATACATTTGTTGACAAGCCGAGGTACTCTAAAATATGATCCAGTTGTATTTTTTAACAAAAACAAAACTATAGTTTATACACAATTGCTCCTCTTCAAGCAACAGTGTATTACTTTCAAAAGAATGTGTGTCTGTTAAACACAAAAGTAACTAGCATGTCCAAAGTAAGGAGTACAAAGTGCAGATATTTGTGTACAAACAGTATTAAAACCTGAAAAATCTACCAAAGTACAGTAGGGAAGTATTTGTGCTTTATTACTTCTCACCTTCTAACTGCTAAATACAAAGACGTGTGCAGTGGATGTCACACATTTGGCATTTTTAAACGGGCCAACCTAGAGCGAATTATTTTCGAAGTACTTTCGTCAAAAACACTGCACCTTCAGTCACTTTCCACTTCCTTCTTCCTGCGCGGCGTCTGTGCGCTGCCTGTGTACGTGTGCGCTCCCAGAATACGATGGAAACGCGCAGGTGGGCGGTGCTTACGCTCATAATATGGGTGTCAAACACAGCTGATCAATGAGTCAGGGCGACAGCGGCAGCAGCGGCAGCGGCAGCACCGAGAGGTACCTGTTGCGGAGGCAGGAGCCAGTTATTAGCTCGTCGGTCTTCCCCCCCCCCCCATACCCCCTCGAGTCCCCGCCCGTGAAAGCCCTCAGGAGGCAGAAGAACCGCCGCGGGAAGCTGCCCAATCAGCCGCCGCAGCCGGGGGCTTCTTCTTCGGCTCTCAGGTGAGACATTTGTCCGTCGGAACGGCTTTAATGCGAAGAATCCGGGAGCTGCCGGTTAGTGTCCGTTCGTTTTTGCATTCGAAGCACCTTTACTTGCCGCCGTACGTAAAAGAATGAGTGGGTTTATTCCGAGCATTTAGGCCTGTGAGGGTTGGAAAGCGCCAATTTACTGTTTATGTGGAAAAAGTGAAATTGCCAGTGACTTTACGGCGCGAGTGTCGTAAACATATACGAGGCTACTCCTGACAATGGAAACGGAGCAGTTGAGCCGTCACTGTCTCACACACACAGACAGTTAGTTATTACACGAACATTGAAATGACGCTTGGTTTGGCGGTGCTGTCATTCAGATATGCAGCCTACGGTGCTACTGCAGGAGAGAATGTGTTGCCATGGCTGAAGTCTGTAGGGGCGTTTGAAGAGGAGTTGATGTGAACGCGGTTGGCTCACATGCACTCGGCTTCTGCTGCTGATAATATCATCTTGTGTATCTCTAACATATTCCAACCCCTGGCCTCCCATATATACAGGTATATTGTCTGCACACACACACACACACACACACACACACACACACACACACACACACACACACACACACACACCGATAGGAAGGAGGGGAGCAGGGTTCATCGCAAGTAATAAAAAAAAATGTGAAAATATACATGTTGGATGTTTATGGAGGAATAAAAATGATGATGTTTATCAAGCCATGATAACTTAAAGTACATTCTTCTGCTATTTGAAGTGTATGGAAGCATTTGGGGCGTTTGTTTGTTACATCACATTACGAAAGTAGCGGGCGAAAAAAAACCTCGACTCACTCACTCACTCACTCATGGGCACACACGCACAATGAGTACAGGAATGCATCATCAGCATTTAACACTTGCGCGTTTTGCATTGTGGCACTGTGACCTGGCAGTTCAAATCTTAACACAAAGCCTGGGGTTGGAGGTAAACGAGAAAAATAAAAATAGCCTGCTGAAAAATATTGCGTAAATACTGCTCTTCATATGTTGTTTGTGAAAATGTGTTTTCAGTAAATGAAAATATACTCACTGAGGTGTTTGAGTGACTCTGCATCAAGACGGTGTCATGGAAATCTTTTATTGTGCAGTGTTTTCTCTGTGGGGTGGAAGTCTTCCAGAAGAAGATAAGTGCCTCTTTTTCAACCTGTTATAAATCAATCTTAAATCTAGATCAAGGATCATCAGGCTCATCGACTGAGAAAAGGAAGAGTCTATGATCAGCTCATAGCTGGCGCTCAGGCAGTGCAGCCGCTGCAGAAGGCCCTTGGCCAACGTTCTGCCAACACTGTAGCGCGCTGCACACCCTCACGAGCTCCCAAAATAGCGCATGGAGGGATGTTTTTGCTCTGATAACAGAGGGAAATAACCACCAGAGAGCAAAGTTCGCCTCCGTAGCCACTGATCAACCAGACACATGTGGTTCAGTGGGTGAAGGCGCCGTGGCTGAGTCACAGCGCACCTCTGGCACTCCTCTGGGTTCTGTTCTCGGCTCCGTGCTGTTCTCCTCCCATAATCTGGCGGATGGCAGGGTGCGGCAGCTTCCCAGAATGTGTTGTTTCCTGGGATCCCCCCCCCTCGCGCACGTTTGCGATTTCAGGGCATTTATCTGTCGTCGGCCACTCGACTGTCCCGGGCAGCCCCTCCTTTTTGTTTGCCTCAAACAAACGACTGTTGTGTCTGTCCACACAGCCGCCACGAGAAGCTGCAGGCCACAAAATACATTATCTGACCTCCTTTTTAAAAATCTAACAAGACTGACATGTATAATTTCATCTAGTCATCTCGTCGGATGACTTGTTACTGCAACAATCTAACAAGGGAGAGATCCTAACTACCCAATGCACCCAGCCAAAAACTGAATGAAATGGGTTGGATGAGATTTCATGTAATAACCTTTAGATTGAAGTCATGGATCCATTCAACTTGATTGGACAGTGTCCATCAGATGTGTGTATTAATGTATTGCACTGCTTTAGAAGCAGACGCTACGCTTTAGTCAGACCACTAATTTAACCACGACGCTTCCTATGATTGTGACGGCCGACATCAGCAGGATGTCACCTACTTGTGGAGAGCAAATACAGCCCCAACGTCATCTTCTCAGAAATACCCTCAGCGCCGCTCTTGCAGCACTTTCTTGCAGCAGTTCTTGCAAAACCTCTTTAGCCACAGCCGGACTCGCTGCCGCTTCCCATGTATCTCGTCCATCTTCTCACTGCTCGATGGCTCTGAAAGCCTCCACCGGAAACGCTTTCTGCAGAAAGATGGCAATGTGGATGGGCGGTTTTCATGGCTCTAAACCAGTGGGTGTTGCTCCTCCTTGTTTGCGACCTGACAAAACATTCGAGCAGAAGTTCTAATATCACAGAGCGGCGTGGTGACTCAGAAGTGGAGCTCCCACGCAGATTGTGGTCGCGCAAGATGGAGCTCTTAGTGTGAGTGTGTGTTTGTGTCTAACAGCTGTAACTTGTGTGTGTGTGAGTGTGTGTGCCGACCTGAGCGTGACTGCCATGTCGAGGCGGTGGGTGGGGGGAGCTCCCGCTCCTGCTACTGAGATGACTGGCACCGCTACTGAAATGAAAAGAAAAGATAGAAAAAAAAAAGAAAAAAAAACAAAAGCTAAACATGCACGCACACTTGTGTACACATATTTTCACACAGTCTGCTGGGCTCTGCTGGGCTCTGCTGGGCTCTGCTGGGCTCTGCTGGCACCTCCACCTGCTGGCGGGAAGCAAAGACTGGTGGATGGGTGTGGTGGGGGTCATGCAGAGCAAAAGTTGGCCGTGTTGTGGTACTAAACCCGGCTGAGGTTTTGTTGCTGCTAGATGTGAAAGTGTTTTGCCCCCCTGTTGTCGAGGTGACCAGCTGACTGCTGGTCCACCTCAAGGCAGAATCAGGTCAGTGTCCTGGACCTCTCAGGAACAGAGGAGCAGAAGTGAGAAAAACGTTTATTACTATTCTTTAAGAACACAAATTCAAGTCTGTGGGTTCAGGAAAAAAAATGTGTCAGGACTTGATCATTAGCTGCATTTCCATTAGTTTTTTGCAAAATAAATCGATGTTTCTAAAATTTCCACAAAGTACATTTGAAATTTGCAGGTGTTTCCATTGAATGGTGTGAAGCTCTTGGGACGTAATTCGCGTAAAATCTTGTCTCACGGGATTTAAGTCATCTGTCTCTTCGTCCGTCCAAACATAACGTGCCATTTTTACTTAAAGTGAACTGGTCATGTGACCCCCATACATTACGTCCGGTTACATGTAAAGCGGAAAAAGTGTTTCCATGACACTTTCGCGATTTACTTCTATATCGATGGGTAGAAAAACGACCTCATGAGAGCGTAAAAACCTTTTACCGATATTTGAGAGGTTTTTCAAAACTTAGCTGTTTCCATAAACAGTTTTTTTTTTTATTGCGATATATATTTAGTTTTTGTGCAATTCTAGGGGTAATGGGAACGTAGCTAGTGTGAATATATCCGGTGTTGCCGTCCAGTAGACGTGGTTCGGTTTTAAGTTAAAGCGCTATTTTTTGTGAGCCACAGACACGTGTTGTTATAATAAAGTGGTGACAAGTCAGTGGAATTGTAATGAATAAACACAGTGACTGTGACAGTAATCGCCGTGCCAGAGCATCACAGCAGCAGGTCTGTCGTCGCCGTCTTTGCTGGTGGTTCTGTTCATTTCCCGTGTGATCAGCGCCGGTGATCAGCGCCGGTGACGCCGTCCCAGTATGTTCTCTCATTAAAACACATCCAGACATCCAGGCACGTTTCCTTGTCTTGTGGTAGTCACAGTGTTGCACATATGGCAGAAGTAACACTTGGAGGTTTTGGTGTGAACTTAAATGCAGGTGAACGAAGTGTGTGTGAGGTGACGCTGCCTCTGGCCTTTTCGTCGCCTCCCTGCTCTCTGTGTGTGAAAGCGGTCAGCAGCCGGATACCTAGATCACCTTTCGCCCTGAGATAAAAAAAAAACCCCGATGTACTGCACATAACGAGCGTGTCCGTGCAGGTGTGACCTGCCCGGACATGTTCCTCCTCCAGCTCGGTCTGTGTGTCTTTCTTCTGACTCCTCGTCTCTTTCTTTTGTTCTCTGCAGGAAGTCTCGTTTGATGTCCGGGCCTGTCCTGTATCCATGGGACCAGTCAGTCTAGCGTGCGGCGCCCTGCTCCTGCTCTCCTCACCGCTTCTTATTGCAGGTACCCCCCCCAACACACACACACACACACACACACTCCTCCACATACAACTGCCTCAGCCTCACTCCCTCTGATGATTCAGCCCGTCGTGTTTCTCTCCCTTATTGCAGCACTTGGCTGGAAATGACTAAATTGGCAAATTGAAAGTGGAGAAATCTGTCCCAAAATAATCGTGCAAAACACACAGAAACAGTTTTCTTGGCCAAAACTCAGGCCATCTGTCAGTTAAATGTATGTAGCTGGTGGTGAAGATGGACGCGCACGCTCGAATCTCACACTGAAAATGACGAGAAGGCCACTTGCTGTTTCCTTTTTTCTCCTATTTTTCGATGAGTTAACACTTTATTTTCTTCTTTTTCGCAATCTAATGATTTCCTTTCTCGCTCTCTCACTTTAGACCTTCATGCATGTTGCTCAAGATACATTTGTGACTTCAGTTTCCTTCCTGTTTTCTGCTTGACTATCGTAATGGCACCAGCCAACCCCGCGAACCTCGGTCTCGCCGTGGCATGAAGACGGAGCGTTTTCTCAGAAATGACGAGCATAGCGTCAGATTCCCAGCTTCACACTTGACCTGCTCTTCACACCTCGCCGCCGGGGTCGACGAGCTTTGTGGGTGGCGGCGGGCACTCGCGTTCTGCAGCATTTGTCTGTGAGGAAATGAAATAGAGGAAGTGGGCCGCGGTGATTCCCTGCACGGTCATTTGGTTTACCAGGAAAATGTGCACACAGGTAGTTGTGTGAATGCGATTGCAGTTAAGAGGCTAGTTTTTTTTGGTGCCTAAATGGAAGTATGGTAACTGAGTAATGCCAAGAAGACTGGCAGCTCTTTGCAGGGCCGCTCTGTATTTCTAAGATATTGCTCAGTGCACAGTAGGTGCCTCCTCCGGGATATTTTCTGTTTTTGCAAAGCTGTAAGAAAACAGCCCGGTGTTGAGGCAGAGAGTGAGGGAGGGAGGTAGGGAGGAAGGGAGGGAGGGTGGAGGTGTGAGAAAAAAACAGTCAAGCATTAAACTAAAGGCAACCGTATGAGGTAGAGGCTAGACTGAGGGATGAATAATTACCATCATTCACCTTCATTGTCTTCATCGCAGCGTTTTGTTTTTTTCTTCTGCTCTGTTTTGTGCAGGCAGACTGAGCAACTGCACTCACCCCCTGGTGCCCGAACATGGCGGCTTCCGCTGCGAGCCGTCGCCGTGCCGGGGTTTCCCCCAGAAGAGCAGCATCCACTTCTTCTGTGAGTCGGGCTACCACATCGCCAACAAGATGCGGGTGTCCAGGTGTCGCCACGGGAAGTGGCAGCCCCCCATCCCCTCCTGCATCCCCGTCAAAGGTACCGCAACACACATCTCAGCATTTCTATAGGGCATTTTATAGAGGTGTTTTACATCTTCTTTTTTTGATATTCAATGTCTTTTTAAACATGTTTATGTGTGCTTTATTTTCTATTAAGCACAAAAAAACAACTGGCATGTATATTTCTATTTTTTCTTTCTCGTTGTAAGCCCAGAGATTCTGGCATAATGTCAATAAAGGTCTGGAGTCTACAAGGGAAAGTAAATCTAAGGCCACTTTACTGACAACTGGTTTTCAAGGCCCATATTTTACCAATCTGCAGCTCCATTTGTCATGCTGTAATGTGTGAGGGGAATATAAATCCTTGGTGTAATTAGTCAATCGCTGTATAATTTGCAGACAAAAAACAATAACATTTTTCGGATATGGTTTAGAATATATGAGAAAATCATCCCAATTGATAGTAACAGTGACTGTCCCACTTCTGACGATATTCAGCCAGTGATGCAGTTTTCTATCAGTCTTTCTCATAATAAAAGTCTGTTTATCAGTCATCTGATCCAGTGGTCAGGTGGTCAGGAGGTCAGATGGTCTGGTGGTCTGGTGGTCTGGTGGTCAGATGGTCTGAGGGTCTGGTGGTCAGGTGGTCAGGTGGTCAGCTAGCCGCTTTAATAATGTCCTGTCCTTGGACTCAAAGTTGTGCTCCTCCTCTCGGAGCCTCAGACGCTCCGGCTGTGTTCGTCCGGACACTAAAAGCAGGTCATATGACCGTGAGATTCCCATGTCCTCAGGTAAACATCTCCAGCGGCCAATGATGAGTCAGTGTGACAGCGGAGGGCTTTATGAGAGTCAACCAGTGTTTCTATGACAGTGTGTCACTGATGAGGTCATGTTTTGCTGTCTCAGTTGTCTATATTTAAACAGTTTATAATGGCTGACGCTAGATATGAGCAATGATCCGTCTGGTTCAATTGGCAGACGGTTGGTAATCAAGTCTGACTTGGGGGAATTAAAAAAAAAAACTTTTTTCAATTCACATCTTTAGCGTGAGTGACGCAGTGTTGTTACATCTTCGAAAACCAACACGGCCAAGTGTGTTGTCTTGATTTTAATCAGCAAAATCCAGTTGACCTTCATATTTATTTTGTCCTTTGTCTGGCTGTCGCAGTTTGAAAGCAGCAGCTCACGTTTGTTGCCTCCTGGCCTAGTTAATGCGAGTGCGGCCGGTGCCGGAAGCTTTCCTCACGCCAGTTCCAACTTCCTCTTCTTACCATTCAGTGAAACGCCGCAGCGCCAGGAAGTCGGAGAGCAGAAGGAGGAAACCAAAGCCTCAAAAACCAACCATTAGAATAGACGTTTCCTCTTATCAGACGCCAACGTCTCCGCCTCATGGAAACCGTCTGCCGTGTTGTCACGGGCGGAGAGAAACCGCGACGCCAGATGAAAGCCGCTTCTCACAGAGCTTGTCTTTGATACTCTGACGTTTCTAGTCTGTTTTCACTGAAATGGATTAAAAACAGGCTGACAGGCTGCCGTTTCTTTCCTATCGGTGTGCAGCAGGGCTGATTGTTTGCCCCGCTTCGAGTTCTGCGGCTGGAAAATTACATTGAACGTGACGGCACAGAAAGAAATGTGGCATGTGTGATTTCGTCACGTGTTGGTTCACTGGATTCTTCCGGCCAGTTTTGCTGGAGATGACGGGCAAAAACAAATACTTTAAAGTGGGGTAAAAAAAATGCAGAAAGTCAAGTGCAGCTTACTTTCACATTTGTGGAAACGAAACCAGCAAATGTTGCCTTTTTTAAGTTTTGCCTACGCTCAGGCGTTGGTCACTTCCTCCAGCTGATTTTTACACACTCGCCGTCTGCCACCGTGTTCCTCTTTCAAACCTTTGCCTCCGTCTCCCTGCAGACGGCCCCCCCAGGAGCCTCGACGACGGAGGGAACGAAGCCATGCCCAGCATGGCTACCACGGCGGTGGGCGTGTCCATCTTCCTGCTGACCACCATGGCCTGCCTGGTCATCAAGTCCCGCCTTTATCCCTGTCAATCACACAGGTGAGTTTTGACCAAGCAAAAGAGCGTAGAAGAAGAGGGTGTCTGAAAATGTGTACAGTGGTCATTTTAAAAGTAGTAATGACTGACACAGTCTTGTGTTAAATTGCCTAACTTAACAAAACAGAGTGGATAAAATGCGCTTTTCTTTTTTTTTCTAAATGAGTTGTATTATTTTCCTCTCTCTGTGTCCAGCAGCCGTCGCTCCTCGGACCAGCTGGACCTGATGGTGGACGGCCTGCCGGTCTCCCTGCCGTCCTACGAGGAGGCCGTGTACGGCAGCTGGGGCCAGCGGCTGCCGGCCTGCTCGGCGCCGGGCCCCACGCAGCTCCTGCTGGCTCAGGGCGGCGGCGGCGGCGGCGGCGGCTGCCGCCAGTCGTCGTCATCGCCGCCGCTGTCAGACGGCAGCCAGCGCCCCCTGCTGTCCGGCCAGAGCCCTGACAACCCGCCGCCCCCTTACGAGGAGGTCCCGGCACCGCGGCGGTCGCCGTTGCTCTCCGACGACAAGGACACATGACGGAGGGAGGGCGCAGTTGCAGAGACTGTCCATGGGGGCGCTGTTGGGACTGTGTGATTCACCGAGAGGATGGTTGAATGAAGCGAACGAATCCAAACTGACGGGGCAGACTGGTGCCACTGACCAACTGTTGGCCAACGCGAGCTGTCGTCCAATCAGGTCGTTGGATCCATGTGACCTGTTTAAAAAACGGACTAAATTAGATACTGTACATTTTCAGTGTTTGGTACGAATGTATTGTGACAAAAGAGTGATGTTGTGACCTGGGTGTCTTTTGAAAGTCCCCCTAAAAAAAGAGAGAGAAGTCATTCTGTCTGTTTTTTTACAATAATAACATAACTGCATTTTGTCGTACCAAATATTTTCAGACGAGATCTGCATTCTCTAGTTTAAGTACACAATGGTGTTGGCCAAACCCAAATGTTTTTGCAGGACAGCAGTTACACACGTGTGTGTGTGTGTGTGTGTGTGTGTGTGTGTGTGTGTGTGTTTTCAGTGTTTCTTCTGGAAACATTGTTCCCTGTTCCCGTCAGTGACGGGGCCCGTTGAGGATCAACACACCACCCCTCCCCCCGGGTGTTTTTCACATCGATCAGAGAATTTTTGCACAGGGTTTTCTCGTAATTCGTTGTGGAGGGTCACACTCGGGGAAACTGTGCGGGGACGACTTGTAAAACTTGAGACAGCATGTTGCCTTTTTGATGAGGGGAAAACGATTAATTTAACGGCTATTTAGAGACGTGTGTTTGCCGAGAAAGTTTAAGTGTAACTGTGTTGATTCTGTGGTAAGTTTAATGAGATGATTAATATATTATAATATGGATATGAGTTTAAATGTGCAGTACAAAACTAATCTGTTTATACTGACATGAAATTATTCTCTTTTTTTTAATTAAAGTACATATATATGCGCTGGGGGCAGGAGGCTGGCAAAGTGCCGACTCTAAGGTGCTTTGAGCTCACTGAAATAACGGTTTCATCTTTTTTTTTAACATTTTTCTTTTCTCAACCTGCACAAAAGCTTTTCCATCTGCAACCAAACACTTTACAAATCAGCCCAGTCATGGATGATCTGACCTGCATCAGCTGCTTCGCTCTCTGCGCCTCTTTAAACCCCCCTGAACTGCTGCACCTTCACAGACTTTGAATGTATTAATAGTATATGTATTATTTTGTGGAAACTCCTCTGAATACGACATGAATTGTACTGCCTACGTAGAAATTATTTGTACATTGTATTATTGCACAGAACTATATAATTATTAAATACTGAGATTTTTCTTTGACTTGTGGTATTTTTTTCCTGATTGCACACTGGCCCGTTCCCATCAGCGCTGCCACTTCAAGGGGAGTTTTTGAACTTCACCTCAACAGTTGGACCACAACAAGAAGTTGTTTGTATGAGAATTAGGAAATGAAAAACGGCCCAGTGGAGACACAGTCTGATGAACCAGTGGAGTCATCGTCCAAAAAACAAATCCAATTGCTCATGAGCTGATTTCAATGTGGGTGACACGGTGGTGCAGTGGTTAGTTGCCTCACAGCAAGAAGGTTGTGAGGTCGATTCCGACCTTGGGTCTTTTATGAAGGCTTCACGTGTTACTCAGGCCTCCTCCCACAGCCCAAAAACATGCATGTGAGCTGAATTGGGAATTTTAAACATTGTACCCTTCCTTCCTTTGGCCCATGACTGGGATAAGCTCCAGCGGACCCCTGCAGCCCTGAGCAAGCAAACACCCACTGAAAAGGTTGAAGACCCACTGGAAAAAACACACTGCGAACAGGCGTTAATGTGTAGCGCGAAAAACACTCAGTCTGGCCCCAGCAGTCACCGCAGTCGCACCACTGCACTGCGTCATCAATCTGTGAATGGCAGTGGAGGATGGAAACAAATAAAGGCAGCAGAACTAGTTCAAATGCTACTACTGTCCACTGCTTCATATGATTACTTAAAACAAAAAGGTCAGTGATGGTGCAGTTGGAAAAAAATACTACTCTCCTGTTTTTATAATATAAAAATTATATTAAAAAAAAGACCATTTAAGCAGTAATTTGTTTGAGATTAAACTAGGGCTGGAAGGAAGAGGAAGAGGAAACAGGGTATAGAAAATGGGTGGATGATTTCAATTTTGCAACAATCTGTTGAAACTATGTCACATAGCTACTTTTTCAATTCAATTCAACAGTGGGTTGTAAATTAGCACTCCAAAAACAATTGACTTCAAATTTGCTTTAATTGCCAAAAACAGTTTCCCTGATTTGTCCAGTTGTCCAACATTGGAGGCATTTGTAAAGTCACAAAAGTAGAGTATGTTAAAAAAAAAAAAAAGAAAGAAAAATGCAGCCATATGGCTATTAAGCATGTCATGTCAGATAATGGGATTTATATGTAGAAAGTATAAAGATTCGGAGTCATGTTAACGTGTTACAGCAAAACTTGGTCATCACTCCAAATAATTTCTCACTTGTTTAAGGCCTAATCTGCTTTACTGAAACTTTACCGAAACGGGACAAAAATGTAACAAAACATTTCTACTTGTAAAATCTTTGTCTACTGGCGATTCTACTAGTTATATATGCCATACTCCACATACTAAAAGTTCCTTGGACTCCACCACCTAGCACCCCAGCAAGATTAAAAAACAGCTACATGGCTCTACCTTAGATTTTTTTTTTTGGTTAAAAAAGGTTATATTCCATTTTTTCATTTTCTTCAAATATTTCTAAGACTATATATATATATGCCTACATGTATGCCACTTAGGTTTTGCATTCTGATTACATCACTGCAAGCTGTTTCAATGGAAAGATGGTCTCTGAAGCTGCATTTACAGTCTTTTTGCCTGTAAAAAGAGTCGATAGTAGAAATACAAACGAACCGGCACTTGCTAGCTGCCTCACAACACGTCGCCTCACAACATCCACCATTAGCGACTGATTCGGCTACAAGTCCCAACATCATATTTGAGTTTGCTCAGACAAATGTGTCAGACTCTTCCCCTGAACTCAGCCGCCAGGAAGAGCTCCGGCAGGTCAGCCAACGCAGAGGTGACGTCAGGCGTGAAAATGGGATGATTCAAGCTGGAAGAGAGATGGAGCAACAGGGGGAATCAGTTTAATCACATGTTTTTGGGGAAAGAAAAAAGACGTGTTCTAAATGATGATGAATGAACCTCACCTGAGGTGTCACTGAACACATCCTAAAAGTGGGTCCTTGTCTGTGAGCAGGTGACTCTTCTTCACTGGGTCCGGATCCACGAGTAAATCTGGCTCGTTGGTTTCATCCAGACAGTCCTTTAAAAAAAAAAAATCAGTAAAGGCAGGAGGAAATCTGCACAAGAAGCGTAATGGTGCTCCATATCAAAGCTAGTTTTAATTGTATGCATATCTGCAGCGGTCGTGTGTGTGAGGATACTGATGATAGCCGGCTGTCACATCCCCCTCCATTCCTCCCTCACCAGGAACTTGTACGTGAAAAGCTCCTCTTCTAGCGAGAGGACGTCCTTCCTCCGCCTCTTGTCCTCAACGATCAGATCAGAGAGCAGCTTCTCGCCGGGATGCTGGTTCCTACCAGGGAGACGGAGCACGGGGTCATCAGACCTTAGATACTGGCATGCAGAATAGTGAACTTCATCACCACAGACAGCGTGATTATCTGTGTGTTATACCTTCACACACCACTGCAGTGCTCCACTCATGGTACTTTTTAAAAATCTATCTTGATTTAATTTTTTAATGGGCTTTACGTGTTATTAACTGGAAACTGGGCTCTGTATCCTGAGGCAAGGGACGAGTTTCATTGTTTCTTTTTTACTGACTTTCTCTGCCACTTTCTCAACAGCTGCTTTCACATCCTTGCATTATTTGGGATGGTGGCAAGAGTGTTGGTGAAGTGATACAACCGTGGTTTCGTGCATTAGCAGCCTCCTGCCAATGAGGAAGCTCCCCCCACCCCCATCCCCAAAGATTTTAACACGTCTGCCATTCTGTCTGTAAATTCTTTGACATCCCCTATAAACCATACAAAAATCCTTGGAGTTTGGACTCTGGCGCCCCCCTCAGGACAGAATTCACATCGTAATCAACAGTTGCTAAATCCACAGCTCGTCCATGGATGTATTATAAGAAGTGGATACCGACTGGCAATAAGGCGGTGCAACGATTTCTCCCAGTGGTCACTCGAGGTACTGCAGTAAAAAAAAATCCCATGGGCCCAAAAAACATTTTTCCCATAGACCGCAATACAAAAATAAATGCCTGACAAACGGCTGACAAAACGACTGTGACCTCAAATGCGATTCATGTCAAATCTTTCTATTGTAGATTTTTCAGCAATGGTCTTTTAGTCATCATGTGAGTTACAGAGGCATGATGGGAAGACAAAACTACTACTGTGCATGTTCTATGGCAACGATGGCCCTGGCGGCCAGCAACAGCTTTTCCCAAGTCTTCTTCAAGTTGATGATGTAAATACCATCACTTTTCCTCTTGTACACGTACTGAGACCAAGATGAAGTCCACACGAGTCAAGCTTTCTCATATTGAGAGCTCAGCTATGCCTTTTCTGGGTTAGCCCTCCCTCCACCTAACCACTCTGGTTTGACCTAACCAATACACAATTTTTTTTTTTTTTTTTTTTTTTTTCCTACGAGGTATTTTTTTTTTTTGTTCTATGGGCCCATTCATGCAGAAGTCAAAAACTTTTACGGTGTATGCGCCGGATGAGCGACTTCATTGAAATGAATGGGCCGCCATGTTGGACTGTGGGGGCCTGAGCTAGTCAGGTACCGTTTTCTGCTTCTTTGGACTTCACACGTGACTGGTGGGAGCTCAGGTGCAGACGACGGGCTAGTGTGAACGTCCTCCGGCAAACCGCTGAGGAAATTCAGCTGGAAGTCATCGTCCATTGAGATGTAAGGAGCCAGCATCTCCAGATCCACCCCCTCCACATCCTGCCAAAGAAGGAAATTAAGTCATTGGTGTTTGTTATGACTGCCACATCAAAGCAACACTGCTGCCTTGAACTGTGAGTCCACCGGTTCTTCAGAGTCCTGAAATTATATTCCACAAGATAATTGTGTGTCTAAAAATCTATAATTGTTCTGTGTATTTTGACAAGCAGTGTTTTTTGCTTTTACCATCTGTGTTTCCGTTTGCTGAGCAAAGAACTTCTCCACCTCAGTGGTGTCCATCGTCTCCTCCTCAGAAGAGGAATTCTGAGCACACAACGCAACGCAACAGTGAAATGACCAAAAAAAATGTGTGCAGTGGTTTAAAATAAAATGGAAAGAAAATAAAAGCCTTCTATTCACCGGCTCAGTTTCGCAGGAGGAGGCCCCTGACGAAGTGGGTGGAGTCATGAGGTCAAAGATGGGCGCCAGGAGCTGCTGCAGCTGCGGCGTGCACAGATCCTGAGGACGTTCCGGATCCTCGTCCAGCTTGGATGGACTGCAGAACGACAGCTTGACAAAATCTGACAAGGACAAAAATTACAACAGAGTTAAAACCAGACAAAGTCTTACAGTGCAGATGAACCAGTGTGCTCCACAGATTTTTAGATTCACTTGTTTGAGTCTGGGACAGACCTTCAACAGGTCAAAGATGCTTCTTCTGCATCGATGCACACAGAAATACAACAAAACCCGGCTTATAGCAACAGCAGGAGACTCACCGTCGTGATTGGAGTCGAGCGTGTCGGCCATCAAACAATCCTCCGGCACCACCGTCTGTGAGGGAGCTTCTGTGCGACCACAGCGGAGCTGCTCCACGGAGAAAACCACGTCTGGCATCTCCACCGAGCTGCACAAGAGGAGCAAAGACCAAGACAAAGAGAAAAAAATAATGTGGCTGGACGCAGCTGAGTCGGTCTCAACTTTAGACCTGAACCTCTAATGCACAGTCGCATTTCTCCCGTTTCTCAGTCAGGTACCTGAGGACGAAGTTGAGGCAGACGACGGCTTCGGGCTGCGACGTCTTGCTGTTGTAGAGGACGGTGGCCTGAGTTTCTGCCCAGACGAATCCACCACAGTTGGCCAGGAAGCGGTAGTGGTTAGTGCTGACCTGACCTATGGACAGCACTGCACGCAGCCAGCGGGAAGACAACAAATAAGAAGCAGCACTGAAACACATTCGGGCAACGGCAAAGATGAGACGTGTCTGATGACTTTTGATACTAAAATATATTTTTTTAAAGATTCCAAAGTCTTTGGCTTTGCTGATGCTTTGTGTTCTCTGCATTATTTTGCATCATTGACCGTCTGTGTTGTTGCCCAAGAACTTACACGTGTGCAGACTCCTGCTGATGTGATCAGAGTCGAGCACATGATGAAACTGGAGGGCGGATCGGCCAATCAGATCGTCAGGTTTGTACCCCACCAACTCTGTCACCCTGGAAACGGAAAGATGGCAGGAAAGCAGGGGGAGGAAAAATACTCAGAAACCCACCACTTGAAATATTCCACCTCTCCAAAATCTCTCTTTTCTTCCAGCTCCACATCGCAGAGGTCAAAGTTCTGGTCCTACCTGCCCTCGCAGTGTGTGAAGCGCAGGTCCATGGTGTGGCGGGTGAGGAAGGCCCAGGTGTCCAAGGGGAACTCCACGCTGGACGGGTGGGGGATGGGCTCGCACAGCAGAGTCATCACCCTGGCGGCCGACGGTGACCCGGCGCTACCCGCAAACGGACGAATATGTCCCGTACAGTGGAGAACCTGCAGCCAATCAGACCAGACTGGAGTCAGGCGGAGGCGGGGCGCTCAAGTTTAACACACGTTCTGCACACTTTGGAGACTTTATGATTGATTCTTTTGTTTTGAGTGTGAAGCCTAGTATCGTGTGCGAGGAAGACGGTACCTTCCATTCGGCAGATTTGATGGTAACAGTGCGCCCTCTGCTGGTCAAAGTGCTCTTCATCCGCAGGAAGAAGTTCCTCTCGCTTTGCTGTTTCTTGCCTAAACCTTAAAAAAAAGAATCCAAAACACTTGAGCAACGAGCTATGAAAGCATTTAGTAAACCACAGAGCAATTTAAAAACTCAAACACTGCAGTTAAAAACCGAAATATTTTTTGTATTGTTTTTAGTGTTGCAACAGCAAAGTGTCCCAGTTTGAGATCAGATAAAGTACATCTACTCTGCTCTATTTTGAGGAGCATGTCACTTTTGACCCAGTTCCACACAAAGTATTGAACCGACCTGTGCGCGGAGTCAGCAGGTCTCTGAGCTCCTCCTGATCACAGGGATGGACAAAGTTGAAAACACTCTGACCCAGCAGATCCAGCTGTCGATAAAAGGAGAAGACAAACAGTGATGCATCGCACAGGAAGTGGGAAGATCCTGCGTCATCCCTCCGACATGTTGGCGCAAGCACTTTGATAAAGTGCTGGCAAAGCACGCATTTTGTGTATTTAAAAAAAAAAAAAGTATTTTACATTTTATTCCACCAGAGGCACAATCAGAGTGTTTCTCCCCCCTTGTTCTCTACCTGCGGGATGCCGATGTGTCTGCCGACGTTCTCCGTCAGGTAGATCACGTCTCCTTCCTCCGTCAGCGTCATGACAAAGCCGGCCAGAGTCTGCGGGTAAAAACAATCCATGGGGTCGCCGTCGTCTTCCTCCTGGTCAGCGGGCGGGAAGAGGCCGCGCAGCCGCAGGAAGCTGAGCAGGACCCTCATGATGCCGGACTTGTCCAGGTGGTTGGTGACCCTCCTGGGCAGCGGCAGCGTGTTGGCCAGCTCGTAGAACACCTCCGTCTCCTGGCTGCGTCGGTGTCTGGCTGCGTCCCGGGATCGCAGCTTTCGCTGCTCGCAGCTGCTCCTGCAGCAGGACAAGGAGAAAGAAACCGGAGACATTTTCTCCATGCAAGTGCACCATCTTAACAGGCACGACCAAACACGAAAAAACAAATGTCCTTCTTTTTTTTTAACTCAGTCAAGTCCTGTATTTTGTCGCTGTTCAGTCACATGTATTGTCCATCTCTTGTCCATCTGCGCTTCCCGCAGTTTCAGGCAGTGCATTATCATTTCCATTGTGCAGATTTCCTATGAGGTGAGTCCATTGGTCCTGTGTGGGAATGTCTTCCCATTCCCATTTTGTTGTAAAAGCTTTTTTAGCAGCTGCTAATAATACTTTTACCAGCTGCTTGTCCTTCACTCTTATATTGTCTTCACCATACACAAATACATTACTGCACATGACATAGGAATCTTATGTCCAAGTAATTTCGACAATGCATCGTGCAACATTTGCCCAAAACTGGCTCATTTTAACACAATCCCAACAAACGATGTGAGTGACCCACATTCATTACTCCTCATCATCTCTTCTCCGTCTTTCTTTTCAAGATAAAAAAAACCCAAAGTGGAACATTCCACTTTCCTTGCACGGTGCAGGTCACAGTCGCACCGAATTATACGAGTGCCCTTGGTAATCAAACGCACATGCTGCTGAGCATCACAAACAAATAAAAGCTCCTGGAGTCCCCCCCCCCTCTGTCAGCAAAGTTCTATAAACATTCATGGGAACAAAAATGTCCAAAACTGCTGAGAACAGAATGTTATTTATTTCAGCTTCTGGGAGTTGGCCCAGATCCTCCCACCCTCTCTCCCTCCCTCCGTCCCTCCCCTGCTGTCTCTCTGCCCTGCTCATCTGTTGCTCAATCAGCCTTCATCCACTGCGGCCAAACGCCAAAAAACATGTGCTGGCCTGCAACAAAAAGCCTGTTTTGCCTTCTCGGCAGAAGGCAGGAACACAACTGCACCGAACTGCACAGGCGGCTCGAGGGTGCCAACTTCATGCTGAGTTCATATGGTGAGAATGAACAGCTGAAAATAAAACCTTCCTAAGTAAAGAAGAATTTATTATTCTTAAGAGACCGAATGAGCATGTGTAGAACTATTTTATTACTGTGTCAAACTTGCTGACAGTAGTTAATACTAGTGAAAGATTATTGTATTGTTATGAGTTGTGTACACACACAAGAAAGCTCTTCTCTTTTAGTTCCTGTCAATAGTTTTAAGTGACTGTTTAATGCATTGAATGGGAATTTAGCTACTTCATCTTAAAACTGCAAGCAGAGGGCTTCTTATGTTCACGTTTAGATTGTGTTCATGGTTCTGGCATCATCTATTTTAGGTCAATCTCAAACTCACTCATGCCCAGCTCGCTAGCACGTGTAGAGACGGTCGGTCAACCAAATATCTCTGCGCTGGTAACAGTTAACTGTAAATACGCAGGGAAAACAACTGCACGACGTCAGAGAGCAGGGGAGGAGCTTCAGAGAACACAGTGTCCTCAGTCCCAGAGTCAGCATGGCAAAGCTCGTATTACTCAATGACTGCGTGCGCACGCGTGTGTGTGTGTGTACGTGTGTCCTTTCTGGAAGTATTTTCGTCACACTTTACCGTTAGTGTGTCTGTGTGTGTGTGTTGTAGAACACACAGTGATTGCGGAATGCGAGCGTGCTGTTTATAGGCAGAGGTGGGTCATGATGATCCAAAAACGACACATTTCTTGATCCTCTGCAATACATGCATGCACAGTCGACTGTACAGCTGCGTTAATAATACAATAATATCAAATAATATCAAATAATAACTATAAGCAATGTTAACAATTAATCAATTATCGATTAATTGTCAATTGAAAATGTAATCAATTAAATTAAATGAGTCACAATTAATTGAAATTCACCTGTAGATACTGCGATGGTCATAATACATGTAAACAACTTTTTGAAAAAAAGTTGAAATGTGACCCATTAGTAGTCAACTTAAAGTCAGAGGATAAATGTTTAGGGTGTCTTCATTGTTCTCTAATGTGAAAATGGGTCACATTGGACCCTCAACATTATTTGAGGGTTAAATAATTTGTTCCTTACACATTTTTTATTGTGAAATTTAGGTTCTGCGGAAAAATCGCCGCTTCTGAATTAATCGTTAATCAATTGATAAGGTCAATCAGCTAACAAAAAATGTATTAATTGATCATTTGCATCCCTTATAACTATCCTGACATGGAGAGACGAGGTTACATCCTCTAGGAGGAGAGGAGAAGTCAAAGGCAAATGGAAGTAGAAAACAGTTTGGGGGGGGGGGGTTGGAAATTCTGCTTTAAGTCTTCTCCAGTTGACATATAAACCAGACTTTCCAGCAACAAATGTAACGACTTGAGACCTGCAGCTGCTTTCAAATACGCACACGAAAACAAACACACACATGCACACACACCCACACATCAAAAGAAAGCAAACTTTCCCCAACTGATAGTGACTTGAGGTAATGGTTGAACTGTAGCCTGACATCGAACTTTCTCACTGCTTCACTGCTGAATTAAATCCATTAAATACATCCAGACATTTCCTTTAGGAGAGATTGTTTTAAAATTCCATCACATTTTGTTGAATAAGGTGATTTTGTACTGGGATATATATCTATATAGACATAAAGCTGAATATATGTAATTTATTGATCCCAAATTGGGAAGCCACACTCTTGCAGCACTTAAATAAACACACACCAAAAAGAACACATCAAACGGGACACAGCAACTGTCTGCTTTGTTGAGGCCAGTCCGCCCCTAGTCGTAGGGGGGGGATGGGAGTCTTTTCAGCTCACCCCTCACCCCTCACCCTTGACCCCCTCCGGGCAATAAGTAGCCTTCCACAGCTATTCAAAGTCACAGGATGAGACTCAAACATTCCCATGTTAAGAAATTCCCTTGATGAGGGGTTGCCATCAGAGAGGTCACCCGAGGTCACGCTCTGGATTATTGCCTTTCAAGGCCGCAGTGTTTGTCAATCTGACAGATATAAAAACACCATAAAGAGGGTTGGTTAGACACGGAGTCCATGTGACACTAGCAGCACTAGCCGTAAATATCCATTCTCCTGCAAACACAAAGGCTGATTTCGGCGCTCCGAATTCAACGTTTGCAGCCAGGTCGTTGTTTTCGGGATAGACTCGGCAGATTACACATAACCGGGTATTTAGAATGGTAAACTCATTCTCATTGTTCCGTTTAACGTCCAACAGAGCACCGCTGCAAAGTCATTCAAAGAGTCCACATCGAGCGAGCCGCGGCGGAAAGTTACTGCAAAAGAGTCACTTCAGCAAAGAAAGAAAGGCATCTGAACAGAAAGCACGTGAAGTTTGCACCCAAGTATTTTTCATACCTTCCGACCGCGATCGTCTTCTCTTCCGCCTCCATCTTTAAAGTGTTCGCCAGCGGTGACTTGTGACTATGAATTATTGTTTACACCGGAATGGAACTTAAGACAGTGAGTCAAGCAGTTTTGGTCGTCATGGAGTTGCGGAACACGCAGTTTCCGTCAACGTTTCAAAATAAAAGTCCGCTTTTGTGTGGTTTCCGTTGCCCGTTTCAGTGGGGGGTGGGACTCTTAAAATGTTCAACTAATTAAAAGTGGCTTAGGTCATGTTTTTGACAAATGCCGTGTTATTGAAAACAAGACATTCCTGCTATCCCGCTGACAAAATTCAATAAACCTTGAACCTTCAAATTAGACAATTTAGGCAATGGGCAATTCTGCGTCTGTGATTTCTGCTGGCGTACACTGTTTAAAAAAAAAAAAAAAAAAAAAAAATGAATTTAGTGATTTCTGTTGCCAAACACTGGATTTAAATGGTAAACTCCGTAAAAAAAATAAATAATACTCCGGCACAGTAGGTGGCAGTAGTGCGCCATGAAGTTGCCATCAGTTGAGACGCAGGAAGGAGGAAAGCCCTGTACACAGCAGTTTAGGAAGGTGTCCGCTACTTCCGCCCCGATGGTAGTTTCTGTTCTGAATGTTCTCGTATTATGAAAATTGTATATTGTTTTGGCCCGACAAAAAGTTTATTCTTCGGGTTATGGTGAGCTGCCTGAATCCACGCCTTCATGCGTCCGTGTTCATAACAATGCTTTTCAGATGTAATTTAATCTCCATAATTTCCCAAGTCTCATGATTCATATTTGGAAATATAACCAGGTTAGCGTTCCAAATAGACAGGAAACATGCACAGACAACAGTCTTCAGGTCTAACGTTTTAATAACAGGTCTCCATATACAAACTGGATACAGTGCTGTCACTCCGCTGTCAAAACTTTCATTAGAGCAGGCATAACATTGGTAAAAGCATGTGTGATGCTATGTGTATATGAGTGTGATTGGGCTGTGAAAGTAGAGAATCTGTCATTTATACACACACTAAGAATGGACTTAAACACACACACACACACACCACAAATAAGGGGTCATTTTGAAAAATAAATAACACTGACATTTTGTTTGTTCCCTCTAGACTACAATTTGTGCACAATTGGAAAATGCAGTCTGTGTTTTAACCTTTGAAAGCAAGAACAAAAAAGCAAGAACCCAAATGTTGGTGTTTTTGTTTTTTCAATTTTATTTCCAGATGTTTGCTTCTTGTGACTCAATTATTGACTGAACTCGGGTGGCAAAACTGTGATGACAGCCTTTACTGTGGAACAGCACAGTTTGTTATGAATACTAGGCTTACTTTCCTTTCCTTTTGTAATGCTAGCAAACCAAACCAGATGACTCTATTGTATATAACTTATTTCCACATACTAAGGAATGGATTCTTATTAGATTTTCTTTCAATCTTGAGTTGTATAGTAGATTAATACTCTGGCAATATCACTGAGCTCTGTTTAGTAAAGTAACTCTTCTTTTACTTCCTAATGGCCAGGAGCGAGGACAGTAATCTTCTTAGCATTTTTGAATGTTGAGTGTTTTCGAAAATACTGCAAGTAATTTAACAGACAGAAAGAAATGTACCATTTACAATGTGGAAGCACACAGCTGATGTAAACAAATTCAAAATAACAACATCAAACAAAAACAATTAAAAAAAAGTTCAATTAAATTAATTTAATTTGTGCTCATAGTAAACAGTCCCCCCATGACCAATCAACCCAAAACTCACATAGTTACCTCATACAAACTGAGCCTGAGTGTAAGACACATAGATTTGACAGTAATTAAAAAAAGAAAAGTGGACTGTACACACTTGAACTACAGCGTGTTTTGGTGAAAATACTCCAGATGTTGTAACCTTGCACAGCAGCTGGATCAGTCCTGTTCCATCTGACATGCCAGGTTTAACAAGTCTAAATTAAAAAAAGAAAAAAGAAAAGAAAAGGAAAAATAGTCATGATGATATTGATAATGACAATAAAAACTTTAAACACACTGAGTTTGGCAGGTTTTGGAAGCTGAAAAACAACCAACAAGTAGGCAACACATCCGTTTTCTTGACACCAGAGATTTAGCGACTGCTGTGTTTACCTGCAGTCACTTGTGATTAGCAAGAGTATGAGTATAGTATCAATGAGTTATCCGTTATGTGCAGAGCATGACACTTGACTGCAATTAAACAAAGAAAGCAGGTGAATACATGTCATCTTTCAAAAGGCCAGCCAAGTGTGGTTCATTTTTCACACTTGTCTGAGTTGTTATCCGGTGAGAGCAGATCTAGATGTTTCTATTCTCCCTGACTATAATGGAGCGTGTGTTTTGCCTCACTGCTGTGACTGACCGCAGACCTCTTCAGCTCAGTCAGCAAGATATGCCGTTACCATGACAACAGAGACACGTAATATTAGCTGCAATGACAACCTGGTAACCGGCGTATTTTTTTCCAAGGGCAGGACCTTGGCTCCTGATGTGGAGGAAGCTGCTCTGGTATTTAAAGATGGTATAAATAAATACAACTCAAAGAAAGCTGATAAAAATATACCACCGCCGCCTCGCTGCACTCAGAGGTTTGAAGCACGTTAGACGGTATTCAATCATCCGCTGCAGGGCAAAATCAAGAGTGGTGTGTTAATTTATTGTTTTACATGATAATTAACTACAATAACCTGGTTGGATATCATACACAGCTTCATTTCCTTAATTATTACAGTTTGTCTGTTGTTGCAATATGAAATCAAGAGCTTGTCTCAAATCGGATGTTTTTTTCAATTTAAAAATCTTGGAATATTTGGATGTTTTCATATGAGATTTGTTTTTAACCTTTCCAAAGAACGTAATACTTTCTGCCAAACCAAATGTTTTATTTATTTTTTTGCTTGCAAACTATTTTGCTTTATTTGAATAATTAGCCAGTCAAGGAGCACCAAATTCATTACGCTCTTAAAATAAATCCATGAATCATGTCTATAGCAGTTTTGGGTTCTCTGTTAAAGTTTTCGGGTTACGTGGATTGATTGTGTTTGTAGCTTCACTCGGAGACTTTAAAACCACTTCATGCAGCTCAGGATAGATTTGTTTTCATTGGACCGGTGGTTTTTTATTACATGTGCAAAACCTTGCAAGAGGCAATTCAGGTGCGACAGGAATGCAGTCAGCGGCGAGCACACGTGAAGCTACTGTATGCCAGAGTGTGCGCGCCTGTACGCGTGTCGTTGAGAGGGACGTTTCGCTTCGAGAATGTGCAAGAGTGTGTGTTTGATCATGAGCACGTTGTTCATTAGGATGCCGTTTGGGGAGGATTGATTATTATTCACACCTTTTCACAGCCAAGATGCACAACCCATCTGAATATTGCTCCGTGGGCTCACGTTGGGTCCGTTTCTCTTAATTTTAAAGTCACAACCTCTGCCTGAGCAGACCAATGAAATCTAGCTGGCTCCAAGGAACAAACAGAAGAATTTCTATCACACAAAATGAAAACACATTGACATCTTCAAGTCCCCTAAAACAGCAGACATTCAGTTTTTTTTTTAAGTGTGGTTGCTATGTACAATAGAAGGATCTTCATATATTAATATTCTTCATTTTTCCTATTTTTTCTCCACTCTCTCGCACCATCAAGTCGTCATTTTTAGTACAAGTTTGTCCCGTTTTGTATTCATAGAGTATTTTCAGTATTTACATCATAAATTACAACAAAGTCATGTGATAAAATAAATAACTTAAAACAATGGCCGTGGCTTTTTGCAGTCTATTGCATGACTGGTTAATGGGATGGAATGGATGGCGAGGGGGTTAAAGGTCAAACTAATACTGAGTCTGGTCTGTTTGTTGTCGTCACTGCTTGATGGTTGCAGGCAGAAAGTATATCTAAGCTGTTGTATGAGCAGCCCTCCTCCCAGAAGGAGTCTAGCTAGCGGGCGATGTGACAGACTACATTAAATTTCATAAAAGCAGCAAGTGGAAACCTCAGTTTTGTAATTCTATGCCTACATTGGTCCTTATCTGTCTAAAGCTAAATGTTCAATCACAGACGTGGTGGAGTGACAGAATCACTCCGGTTGTTCAATCAGTGCAGAATCTTAATTTCTGAAGGGACTGAAATTCAAAATGCAGGGGGGAAAAAAGCACAAAAACAGTGAGTGACCTCTATTTAACTTTTGCATTTTACGGCAAAAAGACATGTGGACGCCTGGAAGGTCGCCTCTCGTATGCTGCCCTCTACTGTTGTTTCCCTGGGATTTGCACAGCCACGGGGACGTCACTGAGGGCCAACTCACCGCCCAGTGTGCATTCCAATTAGAACTGCAGATGGCGCAAGTCACTTAAGGTCTTCCCTCCCTAAACCCCAGCGACGACATCTTCTATCTATCAATCTCTTCACATTTTTATGCTCACATCCAGACAGGGAACGGCTCCCCAGTTCTGTGGTCCCGATCCACAAAGAAACAAACGCTGCATTTAAACAGGGGTGTCCACATACTTTTGGTCACGTTGTGCATATGGTGGCTGCAGCTGGACTATAAGCTACATAGGGATAACGCTAACAGCCCTGGAAGCTTCCGAGCAATCTTCGCTGTATACAAGCCTGCATCGTCCTCCCTCGTTTTGCAAGCACCCCTTAAAATATCGGCGCTTATCTAGAGAGCTGCCACCATACTGGAATACTGCATGTGCCGACGACCATTTAGAGTCGAGAAGTGGGGGAGGTTTTGGTTCATGGCAGGTACTTGGACTAATACTGAGTAGGTTTAACACTGCAGTGGTTGCGCGTGGTCTCTGCTTCTCAGAGCCCATCGTTTGGCATTTGATGTTGGGAGGGAAGTGTTTCCGTGGACGGGGAGACAAGAAAAGAAAAGATGAGATGAGGGTGAAGGATAGATAAGTGCAAAGCTTCTCCTCCAGCTATACCACCGTGCCGCTCGGAGAGTTGCCGTTCTGTGCTGTCAGGTTCTAAAGAGACGAGATGAGACAGAGAGAGAGAAGGAGAGAGAGAGGGAGAGAGAGAGAGAGAGAGAGAAGAGTCGGACAGTCAGACAGCAGCTCGGACCAAAGAGTTTGCAATCTTTGACAGTAAAAAGGCTTCAGTGGAATCGTTCCTGCAGGGGGCAGAGAGTGATGTGGCTGTGCAGGTGGACTGGAGAGATCCCCATTTACCACCTTCCTTCTACAATAACACAATGGCTGATTCAGTAATTGGTGGCTTTCAAAAGCAGGTGATGCAGCATAAAAGTGCTTATTCAATATGAGGACTATAGAGGCTGAACTAATGCTGCTCCTACAGAGACTTTCCATCCTGTGTGTTTTAGATGGTACTTGAATAAACTGCATTCAGTTGCCATCAAGCATATTAATCAGACAGTGTTTAAAAAACAGCACCATTTTTTTTACTCATGTTCATGTACATATTCATGTATCCATTCCACCTCAGGATTTGCTCATAATTTTGTTCTACCTGCTCGTAGACACTGCTGCCTTTAGAAAAACTCTTTCAATGACCTTCCTGTTATTCCTCTGGGTTATACTTTCTTTTGGGAAAACGTATGCTACGTTTCTCGTTTTAACGTTGAGCAAATCCCAATTCAAGATTCCAACAATAACTGAAACTTGTAAAGAGAAAAAAGCAAAAAAAAAAAAAAAAAAAAAAAAATTCCCACAGTCCCTTATCTTGGACTGTGTTGTTTTACTGCTGTGTACTTGAGTTGTTGATGTTAGTTATGTTTGTTTATCTGTTATTCTTAATCATCTTGGGACACCAGATGAATACAAGCCTTTGGCTACATTCCGGCATGTTTACGTTGTACTCTTAGCGAAGACATGCTGATTAACGTGCACCATCCCTCCCCCAGGAATACAACTAAACATCAAAGTGACGTATGACAGAGAAGCTTGTGAATAACGACTCATCTGAGTGGGGAACGTACCGCCTTCCCCGGCCGCGCCCAGGTGCAGATCAGGCCCTCCTGGCAGGCCGTGATGATGCAGTCGTCCATGAACACCAGCACCGTCAGCCTCTCGTGCGCGATCTTCTTGCACACCAGCGGCTCCAGCAGCGGCACCTCGTGCATGCGCGGGCACAGCGTGGTGCCCAGCACCTTGGCGGCGTCCAGCCGGTTGCTGCGAGGCGCCACGTTGATCTTGTCGTTGCTCTTGCTGATGTTGCCCAGGCTGTGGTACCTCTTGTGCTCCTTCTCCACGCCGCCGCCGCCGGCACCGGACTTGTCCGACTTGCGCTCCTGCAGCGACAGAGTGGCGAAGCGGCCGATGCTGAACGGCGTGACGTTCCCGCCGCCTCCGCCGCCGCCTCCCCCGCCACCGCCTCCTCCCCCGCTGCCTCCGCCGCCCCCCTCCGAGGCGCCCTGGGACTTGGAGGTGTTGGCCACGGCCGGGTGGGGCAGCGAGTTGGAGCGGGACAGCGAGCGCGGCAGCGGCAGGGGCAGCGTGGGCGGGTTGGAGGTGCCGGTGTTGGTGTTGGGCGGGTGGTGGTGGCCCTCCACAGCGCCGCCGCCGCCGCCGCCGCCGCCCCCCGCAGTACTGGTGACGCCGCCGCTGCCCGAGTTGGTGAGCGAGGGTCCGAACGTGTTGGTGAAGGCGCGGGAGAGCGGCAGGCGCGGGTACAGCACGTCGTCCGTCAGGTCCCACAGGCAGAACTGCGTGTCCTGGCCCACCGAGCCGAAGCGGTACGTCACGGCTGCCGAGCCGCCGCCCTTGGAGCTGTGGCGCGAGAGGCGCGACAGCGTGCTGCTGGTCCGCACCCGGCCGAAGTGCGCGCCGTTGTTGGGCGCCCCCTGGTGGAGGTCCTCCTCGCTGCCGCTGAGCTCCATGGGCTCGTCGTCCTCCAGCGACGTGGTGAAGGGGTCGAACGCCACCACGTTGACCCAGGACTTGTGGCCGTGGCCGCGCGCCACCACGCGGCTCTCGGCGAAGGACCAGACGGTGACCAGGTCGTCCTCGCCGCCCGTGGCCAGGTACTTGCCGTCGGGGCTCCACGACACGCACAGCAGGCCCCCGAAGTAGCTCTTCATCACGCCCTGCAGCTCCATGGAGTCAAAGTGGAAGACGCGCAGGCAGCCGTCCTGGCCCACGCACGCCACGTGCACGCCGTCCGGTGAGAAGGCAAACTCGTTGAGGCCGCCCTCGCCGACCACCCAGCGCAGCAGCGGGTTGCGCGGCGTCTTGGTCTTGCACGCGTAGACGGCGAAGCCCTCGCCCTGCCGCAGGAGGGAGTACTGCGGCGCCGTGGTGCCGCACGGGTGCTCCACGTTGTAGAGGTAGAGGTGTCCGCTGGCGTGCGACACCAGGAACAGGTTCTCTGACTTTGGAAGCCACTTTAAACACGTCACCTTGGACTTGTCTATCAACCTCTGGTGTGGTGGGGAGTTCGGTGGAGAGAGGAGGCGGTTCCCAGGAGGACGCGAGGTTTTTCCGACAAAGCCAGAAAAACAGGAAATGAAAGGGATGGGAGAAAAGGGGAGAAGACAGAAAAAGATGAAAGATTAAAAAAAAAAAAAAAAGTTTGGACATGTTACATCTCCGCATCGCTGGCAAAAGGTTCTGACCTAGGAGGAAAAAATATATCATGGGATATGTAGAAAACCGTGATTACAACCAAATGTGTCTTCGAAGCCCCACAATATTTAGCTCATTATTGACATGACTCTTAAAACACAAAAACAATTAGATAAAATACAGCTATTTTATGACTTATTTATCATTAATATAATTTCTTCAGGTTCGGCGGGCCAGATTAAAAAGCTTAACGGGCCGCATATGGCCCCCGGGCCGTAGTTTGCCCATGCCTGGCCTAGATCTACTTATGTTTTATCTCTTCAATGTCCTTTTCCCTTCACCTAATGGCATAGGGACTACACTTGAAAACCAGCTTCTATGCTAACGCTGGCGTGTTTCCAATTTTATTCTGTTTGACTAATATGCAAAGAGCCTTGATCAAATAAATTAAACTAAACTAAATTAAACCTTAATCTAAACCGTGTGGAAAGAGTGGAGTGAAGCACACATACAAAATACGCTCTGGATACATAATGTAGGAAGAGATGAAGCAACAGGCTGTGGCAGAGACAGAGACAGAAGGAAGCTCGCTGGACTAAAATGAGAAGGAGCACTGCGTGACAAGGGAAAATTATTTAGGGGAGCCAATTCCACAGAGGCAAACCGTTTCAGGAGGCACACAAACATCAGGACACACTGACACAAACACACGCGCACGCACAAACACACACACACTTCTCAAATGTCCTAAATTCAATTGGGAATCCCATTACACAGAATCCCATTAAACAGAGAGAGGAGGTTCATTTGATGCACTAAAAGAATGTGGACAACAACAACAAGACATGATGGTCGTGGAAAAACACTGACGACACTATTTCAAGCCACATAACAACACGGGGGAAAAAAAAACATGCAGTAACAACTCTTAGCAGGCTTCAACCCCAACCATATTCTTCCAATGTGGTGCAAGACAAAAGATATCTGACAGAAAGCCCAGAGTGATACCTCTTCATTGAAGAGTTTACTGGTCTCCTTTTTGATGGGGTCGAGATACTGGACCTGTCCGGCGGAGAAACCCACGATGAGAGCGACACTCTCTGCTGTGGCCGAGTACTGGTTGAAGTCGTGGCAGGTGGGCTGCGTCCCTTTGTAGATTCTCTTGTCTATCGGCTTGCTGAGGTCCACAGCCTGCACGGCATACACACGGTAAAGGGAGAGAAACATCACGAACAGAAATTGCATCAAAAAAAAGCAACTGATTCATTCTTTGCACATTGATGAACTCCACAGTCCAGGATTCGATGGGAGTCCAGATTTTCAGAGTGAAGGAGAAACGTGTCTGGAAATATTAGTGCTAATGGCAGGTAATTGCTTTTTCTAAGGGGCCTGGCCTGGATTACTGTGTAGGCCAAGTGTGTTAAAACCAAAGTAATAAGGATTTATTCTGGAAATGTCACGGGAGACACAGTAACAATCTATCCCACATGGATCAATGACGTGACGGTTGCTAAGGACCTTTATCCCTGAACATTCAATCCTTGTCCGAGTGAAGGGAAAGTGGTGAGCACTTGGCTGTTGAGGAAGGATGACTCAGTGCTTGCCTCACAGTTCACAGATGATACGTCTGCGGAAAGTTGCACGTCAATGTAAACAGAAGCCGTTCCTGGAGACACTGAGAGCTAAATCCCATATTTATGTTATGGCATGATAATGATAACAGTAATGAATTTTGTTTAGATAGTGCCTTTCATGATATCAAGCCCTGACCTTAATCGTGACAGGAACGATTCCTTGTTAAACCAATAAAAAATATGGATCAAATTAATACCTGACTGTTCTCAATATAAACAGTCTCATATTTCAAAACTTTTTTCTCCACACTAATCATTGGAACACACTGGTTACGTACAACTTTTACGTTGATTCAGATAATAAACGTCCTTATACAAATCATTTTAAATGGCACCAAACATGCATACGCATGCATTTCAATCGTACAGTCTGCTCCTGCAAAGGACCGGAGTCTGGCAAACCCTTTAACGACACCGACACGTTTTGTGTGTATCTTTGACCTAATCCACGTAGTGATGCGGGCAAGGAGAAACATCTGCACCTCCTGCAGCTCACTCAAAGTGTTTACCCTCGTTCTAAATAAAGCAGTTTTGATGCCAACAAACTGGCGGCCACCTAAATAAATTTCTGTGGGGTTGAGCTGAAGGACAAATGCAGGTTTGACACTCATCGGTGTCCCTGATGCTCATGCATGCAGCTGCAAGCATCACCTCCTGGAGCCTCCAGTGTGTGTTTGCTACATCTGCCTGCAGGATGCAACCACCATCCATCCACTGTCACCTCACGCACACGGATACCTGCCGTGCGCAAAACATATGTCCTAATGCAAGAATGCACGCAAACCCCGTGCAGCAATCGGAGCCTTTTTTTGAATGAAAACGAAAGAAAAAGAGATGACGAACCAGGAGCTAACAATTTAGCAGCGCAGGCTAGCATGCTAGGCTAAACCCTGAGCATGGCAAATATGTCACTGTGGTCGGGATCATAAGCGAGGTTGGTTGGGTGGATTGGGGGGTGGAGGGGCAGAGAGCAGGCTCACCTTCTTGATGTTGGTGTACGTATAGAAATAGAGCTCCCTGCCAATGTTGAAGCAAACTCGCTCCGAGTCCTCGCTCGGGTCCTCGGGCTGCAGCTTGACCATCGAGACGCGCACCGGCGGCAGGAAGCCCGCCGGAGACGAGTTGGCCGCCGCATTGGAAGAAGAGGATGCTGCGGCGGCGGCTGCCGCTGCCGCTGCTGCTGCTGCGGCGGCAGCCCCGGGGCCCTGCAGCAGCCCGACACCTCCGCCGGCTATCGGACCGGCTCCGGCCCCGGGGCCCAGCGTGGCTGCGGCGGAGGGACCCCGCGGCAAGCCGCCCCGCTGCTGTGAGTCAGAGAGGGTGAGCAGTTTGTAGAAGCCCTCCCTGGTCCGGAACTGAGATTTAATCTCATTGATATCCTTCAGAGCGCCGCCATCTCCGGCCATTTTTTTTTAAAAGTACAAACAAGCCGCACAGGAAACTGAGATGTTGACCTGGAAATAATAAAGCTCAGATGGTCCTTAAAAAAAAAAAAGGGAGAGAGAGAAGAAGAAGTACTAGGACAGCAGAGGGGAAGGCGAGGGCGAGCGGGAGTAGCCGAGCTCCGCTAGGCCGACCAACACACCCAGTCCGCTCCGGTGCATCTTTACAGCCGCGGCGACGAGCACCGAGCCACCGCTACTTGACAAATGATGGCCCGGGTGAGAGAGTCCGTCCTTCGGGGCCGGTGCTAGCTAGCATCGTCCTCGGCAGGGTCTCTCGCCTCCTCTCGCTCCTCCGTGCGTAAACTGCATGTGATGATGATGATGCGTCGGCTGGCTGCTCTGCTCTCTGTGGTCCGGATCGCCTCTGCGCACTGCCGCCGTTGGTTCAGTGGGGGGTAAAGCGAGGGCACACGGAGCCCGGATCAACCGCTAACCCATCCGTGACTCAACACGACAGTGTGCTGAGGTCCGTTACTACTCTGGAGCCTTGCCTCCAGAGTAGTAAGAAACGTCTGTGTGTGTGTGTGTGTGTGTGTGTGTGTGTGTGTGTGTGTGTGTGTGTGTGTGTGTGTGTGTGTGTGGTTAGAGCCACATGTGAGGAGAGTGTGCCAGGGTCAGGGGTAGATGGCGTTGACCGTGTCCTGAAAAAATACATTTTTCCAGAATTCAAATTAGTTCATTTACCACATGATGTAGATTTGTCCTCAGAAGAAGGATACATATGCAAATACTACGTCGTGTTTTTCAGTGAAGTAGTCCCCAGATTCTGCATACAATACATACACATACATCCCTTCCCACAGTCATCAGACTGTACAAAAAGCATCCTTATGACACCACTACCTCATACACTTGTCAATTATGCACAGCGAGGTATTGTAAATATTTGTATTATCCTATTGAAATTGTTTGTGATATATTATTTTTTACTCCCTAATTCTGTGTGTGCTTCTATGTGTATTCTATATGCTGCTGGGACGCTGTGATTTCCCCATTTTGGGATAATAAACATTGTTCTTCTCTGTGACCTTTGCTGTCGTACTGAACCTGTTTATGTCTTTGCTTTTTGAATACTTTATTTAGCAAATAACAGCTTTTTTTTTTTTTATCTGTATGACAACAAACACAATTTTCTTGCCACTGGTCACATCGCAAATTTTTGGCGCCTTTTCTGTTTGTGTCTGTCTGTGCAACAACTTGAGAGAGATGCACGGCTGCATTGCAGCAACACTTCTTGAGCTGTGAACTGTGTGAGGCAGGCGGCACCACAGCTTATTCATCCACAGGCACAGAAACGTCACCCTTGTGTTCTGTGCACACATGAAATTGTATGCAAATTAACTTTATTATATTATAACGGCAGTAATAAAACAGTTTGTATTTTTCATACAAAGCTTGCACACAAGTCTACGCAGCAAAACACACAATGCTCAAGTTCTGAGTGCTTGAATGTAGCGTCTTTGAGGGGCCATGTTTTCTGACTGGCATGCCGCTTCAGTCAAAATACTGTGGCAGCAGGAAACAGAGCTCCTCTTTGGTCTTTTTACATTCTCACCTTTTTTCACAGTTCAGCTCTAGTTAACGAAGTGATCTTTTTTCTGGAGAGTGTTCCCATTTCAAACACCAAGTCGGTGTTGCAACAGACTCCTTTCGTCAAAATGTAGAAATGCTGCGAGACAAGGATCCTCAGAGGGCCGTGCCAAATCCATCACTGGCTTCAGACACATTGAAATACTACAGCGGCCCCAATGACAGTAAAAGCTCGTCCTGAGTTCATCCAGACATCCTGTTGTAGAGATGAGTCAAGGTAACATGACGTAATTCACAGCCACTTCCAGGATGTAAAGGTTGGACATCCCCGATTGGTCGTCAGTCTGACGTGTCTGCAAGATGACCATCCTGCTGTGACGACAGGGAGGGCAGAGTTAGCGGTTAGCAGTTAGCAGTGTTTGGTTCCAATAATGGTCAGCACTCAGGTCTCTGAATCAAGGCTTTCAAATTCAGCTTTCACTGTTGTTGACCTCTTCATCTGCCAGGCATCAGTTATTTTAGTCTTGCATATATAAACAAACAAATTCTTGTTATAAACAAACAAATTCATTTACATTTCTTTAAAAAAAAAATAATGCTACTGAAAAGACGAACAACCAGTTGGAGAAACAAAGGCACTCTGGTTGGTTTACATGTATTGGTTGTATGGTTCATCAAGTCATTGTCTAAAGAACGCCCCCGCACAAGATACATGTTTTTTCTGATTGGCTACCATGACTTCAGTCCTTTATTACAGGTCTTGCTACAGGATGCCAACTTTAGCACAACTGAAAATTTTCTTTCTTCTTTTCCCCTTATGTCACATTAAATGTATGTATTTGGCTGGTAAGAGATGCCTTAAAAATAGATTGTTAGTTTTATTAATGTATTTATTATTATATATACTGTATACTGTACTGTATACTATATGTATATATATATATATATATGTATATATATATATATATATATATATATATATATATATATATATATATATATATATATATATATATATGTATATATATATATATATATATATATATATATATATATATGTATATTCTTTTTTTTTATTTATTTTTTTATTACAAAATACCTTCCAAATTATTGTGCTGCTTCTCATGAAATTTGCTTTGCTAGCTGCAAAAGAAAAACTGCTATCCAAAAAAAAAAAAAAAAAACCCACAAAGCAATTAATTGTTAAGTGAGAGGAGATTGAAGTTTTGCCCTTTTGTTCGCCACACAAACGCCACAGCAGTGAGTCAGTGAAAACATGTCGTACTTGTCTGACGGCACCAGCCTGTAGATCTTCCTGGGGTTGGTGGTTTCCTCCAGCACCTCTACAGCACCTTGTGCTTTTCTCTTCCAGCCGTGGCGCCACACTGCCAGCAGCGTGTCCTCAAAATAAACTGGTCGGACACACAGAGGGCGTCAGTGCTGAGCTGTGAAATCCCTTAAACATTAGCCACCACTGCCAGTGTTTATCTTGACATTCTCACCTAAGGAGTCAACATCGTGGGAGAAGGTGGTTTCATGTGGCAGAGGCTTGTTGCTCTTTAGTTCCCCCTTGAGACCAACTATGTACACTGATTCTGTGAGGGGGAGAGACTCGGTGTTGGAATACAGAGAAAACTATTCATGATGTTGGGTGAATCTATTTCTATAGATTTACCCAAAATGCAATACATTGAATTAACATAATTTTTTTACATCGATCTAAGATGATGAAATATAAATCTAATTAAACCTAAGCCAGGTTGACAGATGTGAGGCAGGTATTTCGATAGATAGATAGATAGATCGATAGATGGATGGATGGATGGATGGATGGATAGATAGATAGATAGATAGATAGATAGATAGATAGCTTTGTTGTCTACCCCAGAATGTGGTAGAAATTTCTCTTTGACAGGTGCATACACTTCACACACAACAAAAAAAAACTAAAATCAATAAGCATAGATATTCAGATATTTAATACAACTTGTGTCACGTACTTTCAATAAGGACAAGCAGTGAGCTGCTGTCCAGCTGGCGGACCTGTACGACCTCTGCACAAGGTTTCTCTGGAGTAGGCACAAGCAGGGGACATAGAAAGACACCCATCAACAACAAAGTCAAGAGGGTTGTTTTTTTTTTAAATTTTAAATAATGATGACCTGAGACCTTAGAAATGCACATAAACAACCGTCAGAACATACCCAGGCCAGTGTTTGTGAACCAGGATGTGTTGGAGTTGAGGTTGATGTAGTCTACATGAACTGGAGCGCTGTGGCTGGAACTCCGGGAGACGCCGATACACACCAGCGGATACTCCTGCTCAGGTGCCACCACCATCTCAAACAGTCTCACAGGGCTGGGCAGGGGGAAGTCAAAATGCTGCAACCGTGAAGGAGGGAAAGGAAAATGTCAAGACCCTCGATTCATTCTGGAAGCCTTGTCAGCATATTTACTTTGTTCACGAAAAAAAAGGACCGAACGTAAATGTCTTTGGCAATTGTGTGACGTAACCGAGGGTCACAAATGAGTTTGCAAACTCATTTAGAAACTGTCAGGGTTTTCACTTGGGTTTGTCTTTTTTTATTATTATGAAACTCGTAACCTTTTACTTCCTGGCGGTTTTGATCTCTTAGGGACGTACCTTAATAAGCATGAACTTGTTCATTGGCTCGTACCACTGCAGCAGCACCACGCTGGACTCCAGACCGCAACACAGAAACACGCAGCCTCGCTGCAGGTTTTCAGCTGCGGGAGAAGGGACGGAGTCAAAGAACATGCAGACACAGTGTTGTGACTGTGGGACATCGGACTGATTGCTTAAAGTTAGAGAACAGACCAAAATGAACTGGTCATAGTAGGCATGCTCAGAAATATTAGATGTTTGCATGTTGTCTCACCAAAAGCGCAGGTCTGGCAGCCTTTAGTATCAGGAATTTTATACGTCACTGCACATCTCCTGAAGAAGAAACACATCATGCAGTATGTATTTTTTGAACAGATTTCTGAGGTATGATTTTGGCAACTGAAGATAATATTAGTAATAATAATAATGATAATGAGGATGTGTGTTACCTGGGTAGAAGCCTGTGCGTGGGCAGAGCCACCATCCGATGGTCTTTCCGAGCCTGTTCGTACAACTCCTTCAGCGAATGGGAGTAAAGGTGCATCGATTTACCTGCCAACAGAGAATCTGACGCTCAGTCTTTTCTAAACAAATGATTTTTAACCATTTTCTTTCTCGTTTAGAGCCAATTAAGTCAAATTATAAAATGGCGTTTAAATCATAATATTTTGTTGAAAGTCCCTGGAAGCTTTGTGTTTGCCCAGTATTTACATGTATTTTCCACATATGATTCACCTGATATGGACATGAGGACGTTGTTAATGGTGTAAACCCAGGTACACCTTCCAGGATACAACTGAAAAAAGAGAAGAAGCCTGTGCGTTCACTACTTTATCTCTTTCCTTGATGGCAACCAGCAATTGTAGTGCAGTGAATGGCGTCTTGAGTTTAAGCTTCTTTTTGTTTGTTTTTTTACCAGCTCCATGGTGGTCTCAGAACTGTTGAGGTTCATTGTGTAGATTCCCTCCTCTGCTCCGATGATTAGATGCTGGTCTGAAGAGACAGAGACGGGCTGATTAAGCAAAAAAGTTTGCTGATTGGTCAGAAAAGAGTGAGGTGAGTTTTCTTTGCACGGTGAAAAACCTTTAGTCGCTGGGTTTTCCCAGGTTGTGCAGCGGTTTATTTTAAGAGGACAGCCATTGAAGATCTTTTTAAAGTAGACCTGGGGGGAGAGGTGGTTTAATAATTCATTCTGAGCCATTTAGTAATTTAGACCAACAATTATTCTATTATTATTACTATTATCTATCTATCTATCTATCTATCTATCTATCTATCTATAGACTAAGTTATGGATTTCAACAAATCATTCATGAGACTTAAATTTGAGAATCACATCTTTTGATGGCTTTAAATATGCATAAGTGAATCATCATGAATTGATACACATGACATAAAAATCTGTCATGGCTTAAAAACAAACTCCCCACCCACACACACTCACGGGAGAGATCTTGGCGACCGGGCTGGCACACTCAGGACTCTGCTGAGCCTGGAAAGATAGAAGGAGGGAAACTTAAAGAGGAGCATCACACCACGACGAGAAAGATGCAGGTGATTAAAAAAAAGTTGATGTGCAACTCAGTTGTTATTATACAGTTAAACAGCTTCTGTGCTATTCTGTATGTTAAACCATCAGTTTTTCTTCGTCTACCTTTGAGGGGGTGGGGCGTCTGCGAAGGCCTTTAGGAGGGAGCTGGGGAGGGACCAGGTCTGGCGGGGTGTCGTTGCTGTGAGCAGGTGAGGGAACGGGGTCTGGAACACACACACACACACACACACACACACACAGAGGAAAGCAATCTGACTTGAGTAATTGTTTTCAATTATTTCATATCGTTGTAAGTAAACTAAATGACCAAAAACATTAAAGTAATATATTGTAATAAAATAAAACGCAGCCCATTCCGTTTTTTTTCTATTTTTGGTCCACAAAGTCGCTTTCTCATTCTCAGTGCATTATAATACATTTAAATTAAGGAGGCTCAAATTCTTTGTCAGGTGTTTGTCAATGTTTAAGTTGGCCTCTGGGGGAGCTCACCTGAGTGGCGTGAGCCCCGGGGGTGGGGTTTAGGCCGGACGTGCGTCCCGCTGGACGTCCTGATCAGAGGAGTGGGGATGTTGAGGCTGCTGTGCTTCCTGCTCCGGTCGTCCTCACTGGCCATGCTCTCCTCTGAACTCGTCCGTGCCTTGGGCTGCGCACGTGGAAATGTTTTAAACCCAAAGCGAGCACATTTAAAACGCACCTGGTAGGTTTTTATTATTGCCAAAAAAGTGTTCATTGTTGCAATATTCACCTTTGGTGGGAGCGGAGGTGGAGTTTCATCTTTTGGCATGATGACACTGTGGAGACTGTTTAGCTTTAGTCTTTTTCAGGTGGATATGGATTCTTTCGAGTATTTGTCACATGGCTTTACCTGGTGGGCTGCATCGTTGGGCTGAGCAGAGGAAAAATGCAAAGAGTCAGCAAATAAATTACGACATGTGATTGACTCAAACGCTAAGTAATGAATTAGATCCTTATGGAGAGGACAGAGGCCCTTTGTTTATCAAAGTGTGTGATATTTCTTACATGTCCACGTCGTCATAGTCGTCGTCTGAGTCCGTGTCCTCGTCCCTGTGTGAGTGACAAGCAGACAGCGCTTAATAAACAGTAGCTGTCTGAGTGGAGCGATGAGCTCAGATCCACCCACCTCTCAGGACTTTTGGTGATGCCTGTCCATTGCATGGAAACCTTCAACTGCATAAACACACAATACGGCACATTCAACAACAGTAGACAACAATGATGAAATGTCACAACGGATGCTGAAGTGTCACTATTTTGTCGATGTGAAATGCAGACGACTGTTACTTTAGCTAATAATAATTTATACAAGGGAATATTCTTCTGTACTCTGCAGAACTGATTTAAAAGT